>NC_088375.1:122258106-122561136 GCF_037993035.2 Macaca fascicularis | reverse complement strand
CTTGTTTCATGTCTCTCTACCCAGCAGATGGTAAGCTCCATGAGAGCAGGCCCGGTGCAGTACTAGGCACATAGTAGGTATGTCACATCGAGCCTGTAGCAGGACCAAATGGGTCCCCAACTTAACTATGGCCTCTAACCTCATGTTGGGTACTTAAAATCCTGCTCAGGGCCTAGGGCCAGTTGAATGTTTCAGCTGAGCTGTGGAAAACCCAGAAGGGTCCGTTCACATCTTGCAAGCTTCCAGCTCTGGGCTCCGTGCGTCTGGGTTTGGTTTGATCCAGCTCAGTAAATTTGACTGAGCATCGAACATTCTCCTGAAGTATTTCTTCTGCTCTGGAAGGCAGAAATGGAGCTGCGTGCTGTACACTGGCTCACCTGACCCCCCGAGGCTGTGTGGGTTGAGGAGGCGTCTCTTGCAGTCCTCAGCAGGGGCCCGGAAAGGACAGGAGCCAGGGCCCCTTCCGCCTCTATCTTTAAGTCTCTGGTTCTTTGAGCCTTTGCCTTTTTTCTCTGTTTCCTGACCTCTAGTTCCAGGTGAGATGCCCTCTGGTGTGACACCCTAACACCCTAGCCTTACCCGCCCCCACCCCATGTAAACTGGTGACAGTGGAGGCCTCATTTGCCTGGGACACCTCTGCTTCTCCACAGCCTAGCACAGCACCTGCCATGCAGTAGGGTTCCATTACATGTTTGATAAGTACATGGATGCTTCTCTGATTCTCTTTCAGTCTCTGCCTCTCTCAGATCCGCATGTCTTAGCTGCTCCAGCCAGCCTTGTCTGTGCTGAGATCTGCTAGGATCAGTTTTGGGTGATTAGAGGTGGTCCTTAGGGCTGCTGGTTGTGTGTGCGTGTTTTTGTAAAATTCCTCACAGACACCAAGCCCCCAGATGGACACATCACTTTCTCCTCACCCCTTCAGAGAAACCCTCTGACATTGACCATCACACATACACTCTCACCAGGTCGGAGCTGGAAAAACCTTAAAAATCATCTGCTGCATGCATACTGAAGTATTTATGGGTGAAAGGACACGTATGTGGACTTTTCTTTAAAATACTCCAGGAAAAAATAAAAGGCAAGTGAGGAGAAACAGGGTGTGCAGTGTGCTGAAGCCAGGTGGGTGGGTGCATGGGCTTTCATTTACCACCCTCTCTGGTTTTGTATACACTTGACATTTTCCGTAATTAAAAAGTTAGAAAAAGAACTTAGTTAAAAGAAGAACTATCGACTCCAACTCACTTCTGAGGCCACTACTCATTTTGCGCATGTGACAAACGGTCCTGCAAAATCCTCATGTTTTCTTTAACTTTTCTTTACATGGGGCTCAATCTTGCCAACTAGATTCTTGCGTTCTGAGGGCAGGGCTGTGTCTTACGCTACTTTACATCCTCTTTATAACAGAGCTTATAGTAGGGCAGGCGTCAGTGACCACTAGACCGAGCTGCCCAACCCTTCCCCTTGGACCGAGCCTTCTTTTGTATGCCTCATATCCTTGGCATTGACTCCTTTTCCGCCCCCCAACCCCTGCTGCTGCCCAGCTCCTCCCTGGCTTCCGCCAAGGTGACAGAGTAATGCTATGGCCAGGGCCTTTCCTGTTTCCTTGGCAATCAGAGCCTTTCTTTAGCCCTGGCAGCATGCTCTCCTTGTTGGTCAATATTTAGTTTAATTTCGGTTCTAATGCAGGCAGGAATGAGGCAGGTGGGCTTGGGGGTTGCTACAGGGCTAGCAGGGACCCATCTGCCAGCCTCCCCCACACCCTGATGCGACTGCACTCATTTTATGTTTGCCCTGAACTCTCCTTTTACAACATTTCTGCTCTCTGCCCTTCAATTAACCTTCTGTGTTCTGGGCCTGACCTAGCTGCAGTGTGCGGGGAAGGGAACATGCTGGGGTCACTTGCGGGGCTCTGCAAGGCTTCCTCAGCAGCCCTGCCTGTAGCCTCTGCGGGAAATCTAGCTGACCCCCAGGGAAGAGGCTGGAGCGAAGGTGCCCTGCTCCACTGCCGGGGAGACTATGAGAAGTCATAATGGATGAAAGCTTACTATGTGCCAGGCACTGGTCCAAGTATTTTGTGACTGTTAGTTTATTTAATTCTCCAAACAACCCCAGATAGGGAGATAGGTTCTATAATTATCCCCATTTTGCATATTAGGAGACTAAGCCTCGGAGAGGTTAAATAATAATTGCCAGTAATTCACAGTACAGCTGAAGTTGGTGCCTGGGCGGTCTGCCTCCAGCGCCTAGGCCCTTGACTGGTGCCCTTCAGTGAGGGCGGATGCTGCACGCGGGACAGACAGCACAGGAGGTGCCACCGCCTTCCCCGCCTCCCTGTCCCACACTCCCCTGAGGGCCTGTGTGCGTGGCTGACAGCATGGGTGAGGCACAGGGAGATCCTCCCAGCTGCAGGGTGGCGGGTGGATCAAATAAAGAGCAGGGGACTTCTCGGCCACAAAGCAGAGCCAGGTGGCATGGAGGAAAGGGCGGCCTAAGCTAACAGGCAGGGTTTATTTATTTCCTTCCTCTTTGTCACAGGGCCCCCTTTAAAATGACTCCACAGACTATTAATCTCAATGGAATATCAACCGCAACAGGGAAAAAAAAAAGGAAGAAAATCCTCAAGACGAGAACAGATACATCTCAGCCCAGTCCACCAGACAGGGTACATGGGGACACTGTGGGGAGGAGCTCTTCCAGGCCGGCCAGAGATCCCCCGCCACAACCTGGATGCCACAACCTGGGCAGGCACCTAGGGCCAGCCTTGTCCCCTCGCCCTTGCCTCAGTCTGGCTGTGCTTCCCAGTCTGCCCTCTCTGTCTCCCCGTTGGGAGGTTACTTCCTGAGCCCCTCACAGTCAGACTGACACAAACCCTGTGCGTTTCAATGAGCCTCCTGTCTGGACAGGATGAAAATTCATCTTAGAAATGTTATCAAGTCCAAAAGGAAATTCCTAGGGGAATGTAAGTCAACCTCTTTTAAAGAGTGTGGCCAAGCAGATACCTTAAACTCTAGGGGAAAACCAAAGTCCTTGAGAACAAGAGTCCAGTGAGGAGTGGGGGGACGTGGAGAGCTGCAGTCTGCCGGGGCCCACGTGGCTGGGGGAGCACCTAAGGAGAATTCAGTGACCCTCCTGTGTGAACGGGGTGAAGATTCCCCGTAGCTGCAGAGGAGGGCAGCAACCTGCACGTGGGGGACAAGTAATTACAGAAGGACAGAATGAAAACAGAGGCTCAGAGGTCTGGGACCAAGGTATCCTGGAGCAGCCACTGGGTTACTTCCTGGTGGCAGGAGCGGGACAGGAGGGTAGGAAGAGGAGAGAAAAGAACATGAGGTGAGCCAAGGGAACACCATCGTTCCCCTGAGGCCAAATCCTAAATCCTGTCTGGCCTTCCCCAGGGGCCTTTTCACAAAGCAACATCTCACGGCTCCCTCCAGGCACCGTCTGCTCTGAGGAGCACCCCTCCTTCAACACTGGCTCCCAGCTGCTGGGTCCTCACCTGCCTCCTCTGTGTTGTAGCTCCAGGGGACATCTGTCTCCCATAGAACGGGGGCACTCAAAGGGGGCATATCTTTTTCAACAGAGACCTTCTACACTAGTGGGGAGTGTCTGCACAGCCCCACCTGCTGTTTCCCCTGAGGACACTCCTGTTGATGCGGACACTCTGCTTTCGTGGACGTGCTCATGGCCCTCGTGGCCCAGCCCTCCCATTCTCCTCTGAACTCTCACCCATGTACTTTAAATGGCTTTTACACTCTTCTCTTCCATTCCCAAGCATGGCATAATGGGAACACTACGGGCTTTGGGCTCAGAACAATCGTGGTACTCAACCTGGGGATCACTTGATTGCATTAAAATTTTTAAGCATTATTTTCTCATCTGTAAATGGGGATATTTATATTTACTCATCTCATATGGTTATTGTGAGGAAAATGAGAGAAGGGATATCCACTTCCAGTAATGTAAAACTAAGCAGTTTGAATAAACCCTTCTGCTGAGGATAATTTGAAACGCTGGATGAAATATAACAAACGTTTTCTTAAAAACTTCAAAGACATAACAAAGTAATAAGGAATCATGGGCCATAATCTCTGAGGAAGTGAGAACTCAAAGAGGTAAGCCCAGTACTCAACCCCACCCTTGCCTTTAAAAAAAATTCATCCAGGAGTAACAGTGACAACAATGAGCTGTGGTTTTTACAGCTTCCCCACCCAGCTCTAAGATAGGAAGCCTACATAAATACCCTACACCTCACTCAAAGTTGGGGTCCTGAAGTGCTTTACCTACAGGGTAAAGATGAACTGAGAGTAAATATCTCCTCTATGGACTTGCAGCCTTGAATTTAGATTAAGGAATTTGGGTTAAGGAGGTCCTGGACTGGTAACATTCCCAGGTAACTAGCATAGTAAATTAAAATCCTCTCTGGAGGAAGAATACTGATTCTAAACCAGAGATTATCCTTCAAATAATTTTCAAATACACTGACCAGCACAGAGTCAAAGATAAAGCATGTAAGGAAAGAAGACACCATGAGTAAGAACCAGAAGAAAATGATGATAAAAAGAGACCCCCAGATAAATGACATATAGTCATGCATCTCATAATGACATTTTGGTCAACGATGAACTGCATATATGATGGCAGTCCTGTAAAACTGTTGTATCGCATTTTTACTCTACCTTTTCTACGTTTAGATAGGTTGAGATACAAAAATACTTACCATTGTGTTACAGTTGTCTGCAGTATTCAGTACAATAACATGCTATACAGGTGTGTAGCTTAGGAGCAATAGGCTAAACCACATAGTCTGGAGTGTAGTTGGCTGTATCATCTAGGCTTGTGTAAGTACACTGTATGATGTTTGCACAAGGATAAAATTGCCTAACAATGCATTTCTCAGAACGTATGCCCATTGTTAAGTGATGCATAGCTGTGTTGTGGAAGTATCAGACACAGACCACCATGTTAACAATTCAAGAAAATATAATAAAGGCAAGCTTGAACATTTTCTGAAGAAATGGGAACTAAAAAATGACCTAGAAATTTTGAAAAAAACCAAATACAAATTCTAGAACTAAAAAGCACAACGACTAAAATTAAGTATGCAATGAGTGGGTTTATTAAATGCTAAATAAACACAGCTGAAGAGAAGATTAGTGCACTGCAGGTTAGAAGGAACTATCCAGAATGTAGCACACAGAAGCAAATGGGAAAGTCCATGCACCTTGTATAACGCCTGGCATAGAGAAGTAGGAACTCAATAAATGTTACTTTCATCCTTTTCCTCTTTCAAGTCTTAAAAAAACATTGCTCTTTCAGAAAACCTTTTCTGATTCACTTGGCCTGACATCTGCCACTCCATTACTCTGAATTTTCTCAGCATCTTTGTAATTGGTTTGTTCATAGTGACGGGCACTCACTTATTTCCTGAGATCAATGAATGCAAGAGTTAAAACCTTCCCCGAAACTTATGCCATTGGTCACAGGTTTCCTGGTCCACAAACTCATTCGTCCTCTGTGCCATGATGATGTACAAATGCAAGGGCTTGCTTATTAGAGGTATTGCTCCGAGGAAAAGGAGTTAGTTGAATTCCAAAATAATGTCTGCTTCCTGACCTTGTTGCTTGGTCAATGCTATGTCAAGACAACTGCTGACTAAAGGCCACAATAAATACCTCAGTGTTCATGGTAAACAGGGAGCATGCATAAGCCCTCTCAGGTCTTACTCTCCTCTGCTGTTAGAGCTTCTCGTCTGAACTCATTCTGGAAATTCTGACGCACAAAGTTGGTGAGGGGAAGTGGCTAGAGATTGACATCAATGGGACCAACAAAATCCGCAGCTCCAGGAGGAGACTCTGCCAACTCCACAAAAAGTATTAAATACTTCTGCTCTGCAGCACCTGGCTGTTTAAGGACTTGGAGAACCAAGATGTGCCTAGCCAAAGAGGCCTCTTGTGCGTTGACTTTAAGTGTCTGCCCTTCATTCTCAAGCACCATGGAGCGAGAGGGAGGGGACGCCCTGAATGACCCCGTCCTCCACCCCTAATCTGGGTCATCTCAGACCCCTGGCCAGCCCAGGGCCAGTGGCCTGTCTCCCTTTAAATAGGCCTGAAGTGTAAGGGAGAAGGATTGGAACTGGCTCTGGGAGAGAAAGAAGAGAGAAGCTTTGGAAGCCTGGCTGCTGGGCTGTCTGAGATGGAGGAGCTATGGGTAGGGCCTGGGCCGCTGTTGAAGGTAGGGGTGGAAACCAGGGAAGTAGCTTTGTGCAGGCAGAAAGCAGAAGCTGTGGTAGTTGTGTTTTGATTAGTAGAGCCCAAGTGGATTATAGAACCCAATGTCCTGGCCTTACCGGTTCTGTTTCAACAGTGGAAAATTATTTTTCTAGACTTGGAAAAATTGTCACATTTCCTAGGTGTATGTGTGTGTGTGTGTGTGTCAGAGAGTGTGTGTGTGTGCGTGTGCACGCCTGCAAGTGCTTGCATGCATGCACCAACCTACTCATTTGATCAAAGGTTAAAACAATATTAAATGGTAGCCTTTACATGTCAGACACTGGGCTGAGTGCTGGGGATTCAAAAATGACCAAGACAGGGTCCCCAACCTGCTCTGGGGATGTTCATCAGCTCCAGGGCGATGAAATTTCTCTTGATGGCTCCTCTCTGTGCCCATCCTGCTCTAGAAGCCTCTTCATTCATTGATTGGTATCTGGACCAACCAAATGGTTTTTCCTAGCCCCCTCTTGGATTCTAAAGGCAGCACCGGAAATTTCAAGCAAGAAGCTGCTTCCTGGTCCAGCATCACCCAATTTTGACAGGATATTACTGAGATAAAAGATGCATGACCAGCTCTGGCTCTTGTCTGCCATTTCTGCCCATGATCACGGAACAGGAGATGACCGGGGGGGCCTCCTGAATCTATTTGTGGCTCTATCTTGAATAAACTGGGTGAACGATGGTGGCTCTTCTCCCTTCTGGCTTTTACGTCCCTTCTTCTGATTTGGGGCTAGGTTAGTGGCCCTGGTCCAGTGACTAGTCTCTTCCAGTCCTTGGTCCTGTAGAATGGGCCTTTCCCTACCCGGAAGAGGGCAGCTGTCATGCCAGGACCGAATACCTTGAGAGAAGAGGCTCTTGGTTGCCCTGTGACCCAGGACAGGGCACAGAGGAAGAAGCCCCACTCTGGTGCTCCATCCCTCCAGTTTGCCCAAAGGTTGCACCCAAAGGCCCATGCTGGGCACAGGCTGACTTTCTCTCCAAGCTCCCATCCTGGCTGGAGAGACAGCAGGTGCCTGAGAACTATTCCTTCTCTTCTCAGTGAGAATCTATAGCCAATTAGCTGAGCCCAGGGAGGTGGAAAATGTCTCTCTCCAACCCTGGAGCTAACAGCGAATCCAGTGTTTCTGGTAGATGTCTCTGTGAAGGGCGAGAACAGAGTAACCTCCAGGACTCCAAGGAGCTGGTTTGAGGCTATCAGCCCAAGGCTTTAATAAGCCAAAGGAACACTCCACTAAGTAGCACAAAATAAGTGCAAAACTTGGCCATATTTTTTTCCAGAGTCTGTCTGGGTTTTTTAATGTGGGTGTGTGCAAAGAGCAGGAACTCTCCCTGGGGTCCAACAAATTGGGTCTTTGCTGTGAGGGACTGTGGCAGCTGTAAAAGGAGCCAAGCCAATAACTGGGCTAAAATAATTGGTCTCAGGATGTGCACTCCTCTAGCCTCTGCCTGTCACCTCTCCAGCTTCGGGGCCTCAGGAAGGCTGACACACACACCCGGCTGCTGTGGCATCTTCCTGACACCACGGTCAATGTTCCATTTCATTAGATCTTATCTGTATAAAACTGATGATCAAGGGAGAGGGGTCTGAACAGTGTGATGGGGGAAGGTCCTGGTTCTATCACTATCTTGATGTGTGAGTCTTGGCAGGTCATCTTCCTCTCTGTGCTTTACTTTCCTTATCTATTCGGACAGAGGAAGAAGAGAGGATCAGTGCTTACTGAGTGGGGCAACAGTGTGGCAGGTCTTGGACTAGGTGTTTTGTATATATTGTCTCTGTGTCCAGTGTTATGGTGAAAACCAGATGGAAAAAGAGAGGTCAAGGAATTTAGACAAAACCAGAAAATACTACACCAAGATGAAAGTTGATGTATTTTTACTGCTTGCTACCCACACTCAGGAAATCCTGACAATGCTTGGCTCAAGAAATATGCAGAATAGCTGTGAGGGGTCTGTCCCTCCCTTACCTGGGTGTGGGCTCAGCTGTGGGGACTGGCTAAGGGGTGGGCGATGAAAGGACAGGGTGAGTCAATCCGTAAGGTTGGGGTATGTATTTCTGAGTCCCTGGTGAATGCCACTTACTGAATTCCCAAGGCGAATGCGCTCTTTGGATCGTCCACCCCTGGGCCATGGACTCTCTGCCTCTCCTCTCTTCCCGTAGCATCCATAGTCAGACTGGGCTACGTAAGACGAAGGCTTCATTATTTTTAAAAAATCAATTGGCTCCATTATGTATGACTAAAATTCTATTTTCAACTTCCCCTGGAGAGATGTTACTCACTGGGAATAGTGAGTACATTAGCATTTTTCTTTGAGAGTTTGGGGCCCGGAGAATTTAGGCTCAGATATTACTATTTCTTTTTCCCCCCCTGCTTGTTTCCTTGGCCCGGGTCAGAAGTGACTTCAAGAGTTAGGGGCAGTGCAGAGTGCTGATGAAGAACCGGTGAGAACATTCCTTGCAGTGCCACGCCGGGCATGTCGGCCTTCCGGAGGGTCAGTGTTCTCGTCTGGAAATGGGGGATGCTGTTAATCCTGCATCACGGGACCGTAGTGAGGACTGGAGGGGTGATGCTTGTGGGGTGCTGGGCACGGTGCCTGGCAAATGCTCAGTAAGCAGCAGCCATTTCTGTGAAAGGAAGGGCCTGGACAGCTGATCTTCACCAACAGTGACGACAAAGAGGAAAGACAAAGGTCAAGGCCAACTCCCTGGCTCCAGCGGTGGGTCTGGAGGAGCTGGTTTTCACACCCTCAGGGCCAGCTGCTCAGCTGATTCTGCCCGTGGCCTCTGTGTGCCACACCCTGCATGGGGAATTAGGGGAAATGCGGAAATGATGGTGGGGTCCCTGGGCATCCACCACTACCAAACATAGAGCAGTGGTAGGGCTTAAGGCTGAGGGCCACCGTGTGAAGGAGCCATCAGAATGCAATGTGGCTTTCCTCCAGGGGAAACAGGGGCAGAGTTCCTTGCACAAAGTAGACAATCATTAAAAATAAGGGCAGTGTGCATGTCATGAGTGCTTACTGCATGCCAAGCACCGTGCTAAGCACTTTCTTCACGTGGACCTTTTACATTTTTAATCTGTACAACGGCACAATGTAGTAGGTTCTCTTATCATCCCCATTCCACAGATGATGAAACTAGGCCTCATTTGCTTAATAACCTCTCTGGAATCCCTCAGCTCGTAAACAGTAGAACCAGACCTCAAACCCAGTCCTGCTTTGCATGAGTATCTGAGCTAAAGCCCTTGCCCCATTCATTGTGGCTACAGGGCACAAGGAGCCAGGCACAGGCTGGCAGGAGAAGCCTGAGGCCAGTCCCTACTGCACACACTATTGCCGCCCCATCCCTCGAATTTCTCTTGCTCGGCTCTGGCAGCATCCAGAAAGATGTTCTCCCAGCATCCTGTGCCTCTCACTCCCACCAAGATGGGGTCTGCCATCTAGAACTGCTAGAGGCAGGAACAGCCAGTTCAGGCTCCAAAGTGAAGTAGTGGGTGCTCCCATGGGAGTGAGGTAACCTCAGGCTCCTGGGAATCCAGCTATCGCCCCTACCTCCCCAGCTGAGACGAGCAGGTGAGGAGCTTGCCTGGAGGCCAGTGGACACAAGTGCCCTCCATGTAGGGGTGGAGGTATGGGAAGGGGTCGTAGTGAGGTCACAGGGGCCCCCAGATCACTCTTGGAACCCTAGCAAGCTCAGGGAGCTTGGAACCCTAGCAAGGATCAGAAGCCAGCACTTCTGATGCCAGCCTGATCAGACTCCAGTCCCTCAAATTAATGCACGATCCAATTTAATTTCCCTTTAGAAAATTACATATTTTTAAAAAATACATGAAGAGTCAGAAAGGAGTCATGGCAACGACGAGGCTGAGCACCAGAGCTGAAGCCAGGCCTCTTCTCCCTCAGCAGGGGCCTGTCTGGTCTTCTAGGTCAGAGTCTCCTGACTCTCTTCACTTCACAGCACATGTGGAAGATGATAATAGTCGCCCAGGACATTGGAGTCAACAGAGGCAGCCATCTGTAGTGGGAGGTGAGCAGCTCAAGGCTCTAGCTGTCTTAGGCTCGCCTAGCCACAGCTGGGCCAAGGGGCCCGTGCCCCACACATCTGTACCAGGTGTGGAGGCTCTGCTCTGGGAATCTTCTCTAGCCGGGTGCTGGCTCCCTAGGTAGGTCAAAGGGTGCTGGACAGGTTTAGCTGGCACTGACTAGAACCTGCTAGGAGCCAGGCAGGCCTCACTCATGGCTGCCCTTAATTCCTACAACAATCCTGTGGCAGCCGGGATTCCTTTCCCGTTGTATAGATGAGGAAACTGAGCTTTCAAGGCATTCAGTGATTTGCCCAAGGCAACAATCATAGTATTCAATGAACCCCTATTCATTGTCAGGCACTGTGCTAAGTGCTTTATACGCAACATCTCCCTCTGCTGGGGGCCCTGCCCCATCAACGTGCTGGCAGTCTCCCTGAGCTTTTTACACAATTTGCTGAATGCACCAGTCACTGATCAAATGAAGAACAGTTATGATGTGCTGGGCCCCAGGAAAGGTCTTCAGGCGTAAATGTAAATAACGGGAATGGTCTTGCCAGCAGGAAGCCCACAATCCAAGACAGATCTGTGACTGTCTGACATGAATAGATGTTTATTCACATATGCTATGTGCCGGGCATTGCGCCAGACAGCGGGTCCAGAAAGGTGAAACACTGAGCGTGGTGCTTATCCTAGGAAAGGGCAGGCTCGTGGAGGAACCCAACAAATAAACGGAGAAATCACAAGGCAGCACGAGAAGCTCCGTAACACACACAGCAACCTAGCGTGGGGCCTAGAGGAGGCGGCTGCCAAGCTTGGGGACATCTGCGAAAGCACTGTGGATTCTACACTGTGAGAATAGGAAACAGCATATATTGAGAATCCACTATAAGTAACACACCTGTGAACAAGACCTGGGTGTATCCTGAGGCCTGAACTGTGTCGACAAACATAGCACGAGCTCTGCGTATACCCTGGTGGGTGCTCGGTAGATATATGCAGTGCCAGGGATTAACTGAGTGATGAGTAACTGATGTGTCTCTGTCATCTTATTTTCTTATTCAGATTAATCTGGTTTTAACAAATGCTTAAAGCAGACACCTTATACCAAAGAAACCCCTATTGCTGGTATAAAGATCTGCTTTAGGAGCCTGAAAGTTATTGCCAGAAAACTGATACTGACATAAGTTCCCTGTTTCTTCAGATGTCCGGCTTGTGCAGGGGACACAGGCCCAGCTGCCCAGATGCCATCCCTGATGGCTATCTCCACAGCCCACAGCTCTGCTGTTCTAGGCACATGCTTATTTATCTTCTCCACCAGAGTCCCTAGGATGCATCTGCTCAGCCATATTAAGGAGGCCCACCCAGTGCCCTAATATTTTTATCAAACGGCAGAATACCTGGCTATATTTGTACCTTGACTCATGTGGTACCTTTATTACAAAGAACACAAAGCAATGGGCCCTTGGTCTGTTTAGCCTGCTCCTGCCTCAGAGAGGAACAACCGGGTCTCTCACTTTGGCAGAGGAGGCCAATGAGACCCAGGAAAACAAGGTGGTCTGTCTGAATCCTCAGAGCCTTGATGGTAGAACCTGGACTAGAATCTATGGGGCATCCAGGCAAACTGAGTCCTGCCTTCTGTGTGCCGTCTCAGCTCTTGGAGGGCCGAGACCAACCCCTTTGCCTCTTTGTAAGTTTCATTGCGATTAGCACTGTGATGTTCCCCTCTCTTCTCTTCCTTTCTCTCCTTCTTTCCTCTTCTCCTTCTTGATCATGTGACAGAGTCTCTCCCTGACCAAACTCTGGTCAGGTTTCTCCGAATCCTCTTCCCAACTAGGCCTCCATGGTTGGACTTCCATGTCTGTCTTTGGATTGCCTTATTTTAGTAAGAATCCTGCTAAATGGGTATCTGATCAGCCTTGGTATCTGCTGGCTTCCTCACCCCCTGCCGTCCCCTGTTGATATCTAGTCACCCTGGCCTGACTTCAGCAAGACTCCTGTTAGGTTGGTTTAGCCAGAATCTCCCTTCCCTGTGATGTTTTCTCTTAGTAATTTTCCATCCACCAACACCCCTGACCCTGCTCCATGGCTATAAATTCACACTTCTTGTTACATTGAGAACTGAGCCCAGTTCTATACTGAGGTCTCTTTTCCCCTGTTGCAATAGTCCCGAATAAAATATATTTTTACTGCTTTAACTATTATCTAGTTGTGGCTTTCTTTGACATATCATACCTGCAGTCCATGAGCACTGCTCCTCAGACAGGCCAAGGTAGAAGGTAGGCAGAAATTTCTGGGCCTTCCTGGATGTTCCCCCACACAAAAAATTCCTCCTTGGAAAGCTGCCCAGCCCCTGCCTCCACTGCCAGCAGTGACTCCTAGGACCCCAGGGAGGAAATGAGGGGAAGAGGGAAGCAGGCTGGGGTCACCCTGAGCACTAACGCTGTGCCAGGCAGCAAGAGCTTCATATGAATCATCTCGTTTAATCCTCGCAACAGTCAATGAGGTAGGTGCTATTGATACGTCTGTGTTACAGATGAAGAAACAAAGGCATGGGGTGTTTCAGTGAGTTGGCCCAGGCCCACAGGTCGGCCGGGTGTAGCCAGGAGGCAAACCCCTACCACATGGCCTGTCTGGGAAGGGGTGGGGTCCGAGCACTGCAGCCTCTCTCTCCCTGAGGAGGCCTGGCCACATCTCTCCAGGAGCTGGAAATGTCAGACTTCAAAGCGTCACCCCAGGCCTGGCAGGCTGTCAAGTCCACAGGGAAGAGAAGCCTGAGTGGAGCGAACTGACTCAGACTCCCTTGTTTCATCCAGGAAAGCTTCATGCGCATTCACACGGAGCTTCCTTCATTCACTCCACAAACATCTGCAGGACCCGAAGAATGAACCCAGTTCTTTCCTAGTGACTGCAGAACAGAGAGGACTGTGTGGCTCTCAAGGAGTGGCCGTCCAGTGAGTCGTCACTGATGCCCGAACACACCTGCCTTCACACCCCGAGCTGGGAAAGACAGGAGGAATTCCCACCGGGGGTGGGCGCTTCTACTGTGTCTTCATTCCTCATGTAACGTTCTCCACAATTCTAGGTCATAGGTATTATTGTCAACCGTTTTACAGGTGGAGAAACAAAAACCTAAAGAGAAAGGGAAGTCACTTGTCTCAACTCATACAACTATTAACTTGGTAAGCCTGGACTGGAGTCTGAATGATTAAGGGGCTTACAGTTTTCTCTTTTCACCTCCCTTGCTCCCACAGGAAAGTGAAATAACTACATGCCACATCCCAACTGCATGCACTCCCACCTACGGACACACCCTTGGAAGCATCTGAGCTCTGAGACGCGCCCGTGTCTGGTGCAGTCCACAAGCACAGGGTGCATCTCTCTGTACACCTGGATGTGCACATACATGCACACATCAATGTTTTTAAAAAATTCAGTATTTGGGGGATAGAGGTGGTTTTCGGATACATGGATGAGTAATTTAGTGGTGAATTCTGAGACTTTAGTCACCCAGGCAGTGTACACGGTACCCAATATGCAGTCTCGATGTTTTTTCCCTTAACTTTTGAATGTTGTGAACACATGGAAAAATATCTGATTTCACTAGTTACTAAAAAAAAAAAAAAAAAAGCGAAGTGGGGTAGCAAGAAAGTACTGTCATTTTAGCTCATCAAAATACCAAAAATTAGGGAGAAAATAAATGAGAAAACAGTCCTGGTGGGGATGCATTGAGATGGGCACTTTTGCGCACTGCCGATTGGTACAACTCTTTGGGAAAGTGACTTGGCAATATTCATCAAGAGGTTTAAAAATGTCCAAGACCAAAAGTGGCCCAATAATTTCACCTGAGTGTCACTCAGAAGTAAATGTATAAAAATGTTTAATACAGCATTGTTTATTTTAGCACAGACCTGACACCGACCCAAATGACATACACTAGGGGGTTAGCGAATTACATTCTGTCAAGGAAAAATGACTGAAAAAAGACCAACAATAACATGACAATGTTAACAGTGGCTGAGTTTGAGTGATCAGACTATGGTTAATTTGTTCCTAGCACCCTACCCATCTTCTTTCTTCTGATTTTCTGCATTTTTCTTGAAAAAGATCATGCCTCACATTTCTAACAAAACTAAACTTTATGGAAAAAGTTGGGAGCAGATCACAACACTGCATGAGTGATAGGAAGCTGAGTATATGGACACAGAATTTAGTGTTGTAATCAAGTGAAACCCACAACAGAAATGATCTATTGCATCAATATGTGCAAAGCAGCCATTGTGCATATGTGATTGGACTTAAATAGTGAAGAACAGGCTCATAAGAAGCTGTAATTAGTTTGCCTTTTATACCACAAAATCAGTGTTTAGTTTCTCTCTTTGTTGTTAGTTCTTCAGCATCTGTTAACCGCATCAGGGTAGACAGGTTAGCCTAATACCAGGTGTGAGCTGTTCCCATAGGCGCACACGCGCGTGCACACACACCCACACCCACACACACACACACAATTATGAGGCAGCTGTCTTGCCAGCCAGGCTTCAGGGCTGGGCACATGAACCTCCCTCCTGGGCTGGTGGTTCTAGGCAGTGAAGCTGCTACAAAAGATGCAGTTGGTGTGGGGAGGGGATTTGGAGCAAGGATGGCCTCTGGGCAGGAGGAAAGGAGGGCTGGGAGGACTGCAGAGAATCTGCCTGTGCCAGGGCCCGAGGCTTCTGCCCCAGCAGGAGTTCGTGAGAACAGATTCCCACCGGCTTTGGCCAAATGTACACTGAAGTGCAAAGTGACTAACATCACATCAGAGGCCAAAGGCAGATGGGAGTCAGATGGAACGAGCTGGAGAGTCCCTCTTGGCTGAAAGGCCAAGGGGAGGCCAGGGAGAAACAACCTCACGTTGTACCAGGGAGGGGTTTTCACCTGTCTGAGAGCCTTCTCTGCTTCTTCTTTATTGATCCATCCATGATGCAACTGCCAGGCTTTTCTGCAGTCCCTTAGAGACCGGGCAATGAATCCCAGGGAAACAGATGGAATGCGGGAACTGTTGATGTTTTCCAGACTTCCTGAGTGGGGGTGACACCCGTCTATTGTCCCCTGAGTTTCCCTTCTTGCTCCATGCCCTGGGTGGCTAGACCAAGGAGCCCCCTCACTTTCTCCTCCATGTCAGAAGGGCCGCCCGGGCCTCCCCTCTCAGTCTTGCCCTGGCTCAAGCTGGCTGACAGGAGTGCAAGCCACAGGTGCTGTCCCATTCTGGGGAGATCACGGGGCTGGTCCCTGAGGCATAGGGTCCAGAGAGGCCCTAAACATTACACTTTGTCCTTCAAAGAAGAGACCCAAGAAGAGAAAGAGGCCCTGCCTTATCTTTTCTCTCATCCCTGAAGAGAGAAGTAGCTTTTGTATGCATTTGTTTTATTTTATTATTAATTTATTAATTTATTTAGAGATAGGGGCTTGCTCTGTTGTCCAAGCTGGAGTGCAGTGGCACCATCAGATTCATTTGGATTTGAACCCAGCCAGGCCTTCTTGCTTTTAGGAGAGCTCACACTTCCCCATGTGTGACCACAAGTGTGCACACACAGCCTCTCACTCACACACACTCATACGTGTACACACACACGTGCACACACACACATACTCTGCTGCAGGGGAAGAGGCCTCTCCCCAGCCGAGAGTGTGGGATGCTTCAGCTTTTGCATTAGTGTGCTTGGATTCCACCTGGATGGTAGCAGTGAAAACTTACAGTGGGGCTTTTTCCCTCTGAAGAACCAGGAGGAAAAAAGGTACAGTGTCATTGGAATTCAGATTAGAGATTATGAAGCCAAAAAAAAAAAAAAAAAATTCCCCAAACCCAACGGGGAAAGAAAGCTCATTAATGTCTCTGTTCCCCTCCTCATTAAGCAAGAGCTCACTCATAAATATTCACAGAATTCTAAAGTAGGATCGAGGTGAAAGTTAACTTAATGCAGAACAATTAAGACTGCTCACAGCTCGCCAGCAGCCTGACTGGGCTCTGGCCTCCACAAAGCCCAGAGATCTGGGAGGCTCCTGGTCTCCCAGAGGAGCAGAAGAGGAGCAGGGTTTGGGACAGAGGTTTGAGCGGAAGATCCCCCTCTGCACCCACAAGACGCTCTGTGAAAGCAGCTCATAGGTCTGCTGGTGTCTCCTCAGGCTGGGAAGTGTTAGTCATGCGAGGGTCTTGAAGGTCTCCCAGCACCTGTCACTGGCTCGCCCCATCTTACAATGAGGCAACTGTAGTCACAGAGGGTTTATGACTTGTTCAAGGTGACCGGCCAAGCCATGACCGAGTCCAAGGACACTTTCTACCACCCACCTTCCGTCTTTAACCAGGACCAGGAAAGCTTTCCTCGGGCTTCAGGCCCTGATCATTCCCTGCCCCGGAGGTTGCAGAACTCCCTGATCCTGCATACTGCAGCCAGATTAATATTCTGAAATGCAGGCTTAATTGCATCACTCCTTCCAAACAACATTCATTGGCTCCCCCATTGCCTATGAATGAAATGCCAGCTCCTCACGCTCTGTGGTCCAAATGCTCCTTTACAACCCTAATTACCATTACTCGTTATTCATTTCCCAATGTTTCAGCCAAATGGAACTCCAGCTCTTCTCCAAACATGCTCTAAAGCCTCCTGCCTCCAAGGCTTGTTTATGTAGCCCCACTTCCTAGAATTCCCTCCTGCTGGTTCTACCAGCAGGTAGAAATCCTGTCCATCTTTCCAAGTTCAAATGTCATTTCAAATGTCAATTCCATTAAGCTAATCTTGTTCCTTACAATCTGATGGGGTCTTGCTCTAGGGTATTTTGCTTGAACTTCTATGCTACATCATCATCTTGTGCCTTGTCATTAATAATAATAATAATAGTTATAAAAATATTAGTACTTAGTGCCGACATGCACCTGTTGCCTTGTATATGTTATACCTTGCAATGTAGATATTGTTATTCCATTTTACAGTGGAGTGCACTGAGGTTCTCATAGGTTAAAAAGCCCAACTCTATTTGGCTCTAAAGTTTTTGCTTCTCCTTCTCCAGGATTGTTTTCACTCTTACTTTTGGAAGCTCCCTGGATTGAATCATGTCTTCCAAAAAGATGTATGTAAGTCCTAACCCCCAGAAGCTAAGAAGGTGACCTCATTTGAAATAGGGTCTTTGTGGATGTAATCAAGTTAAGAGGACGAGATACTAGATGATGGTTGGCCCTAACCCAATCACTAATGTCTTTATAAGAAAAGAAAAAGCTGAACACAGACACAGGGAAGGACGGCCATGTGAAGACAGAGGCAGAGGTTGGAGTGAGGCATCTACAAGTCAAGGAACGGTAAGGAATGCCAGCAATGACCAGGAGAGAGGCAGGGGCAGATTCTCCTGAGAGCCTTCCAAGACCAACCAACCCTGCCTACACCTTAACCTTGGACTTCCAGCCTCCAGAACTGTGAGACAATAAATTTCTGTTGTTCTAAGCCAGCTAGTTCGTGGTACATTGTTATGGCAGCCCTAAGACATGAGTATGGTCTTCAAGGACAGGATCTGTTTTTACCCTTCTCGTTATCCTTCTAAGAGACCCGCATGCTGTCTTCAGATGATAGGTGCTCAGTAAATGCCTGTGGAATGCACAAGAGATTTTCAGGCCCCATCTGCAGAGGTCCTAGGGACAAGGAATGTAGTAAATATTTTATGGATGGGCATTAAAGGCCCAGTGAGGTCAGTTACCTCATAGCTAGCTGGCAGCAGAGCTGGTTCCAGGACAGGAGTCCTGGGTCTCAACAGCTAGAGAGCGTGTCACCTGGAAATGCAGCTGGTGTGGTTGTGTCTCCAGGTGTGAGTCAGCCCAGCTCAGAGGCCTTGAGTGCACAGGGGGTATCTTTGGCACCATTAACTGAAGCCATTAGAAATGTGCTGGGTCTGTGGTGGTGCTGGACAGGGGACTCAGAGACGCATGAGTCCTGAGCAGGTTTCCTGCCTGCTCAGGAAGCCCTGGGTGGCCAGCTCCGGTCCTGGGTCACAGGGTTGCTTTGGGATTTGGGTTTTCTAAGAGGTGAGCTGAAGGCTGTGGGGCTCAGGACACATTCTGGAAACACCCAGTTGTGAGCTTCTCCTCACCGCCCCCAACTGGAGGCCCAGTTAGTATCTTCTCCCCCTCCAGTACCAACAGCCAGATGTGTCTCACCCTGGGCTCCTGCCATCTCTGCCAGCAGGCACGGCCTTCTGCAGGGGCTTGAGGGACAGTCCCTGGGACCCTGAGCATCCTGCAGCCCCTCTGCTGTTTGGAAGTGGGTGGTGGGGATGGCTGGCTCTGAGGGTGTGTATGTGTGCTGATGTTACAGAAGATGCGGGGTTCATCTCCTGCACTGTCTACCCCCCTTGTCCCCCAGAACTGTGAGTAATGGGGGTTCTTTTCAGGCAATTATAAGCAATACTGTGTCTGGGATTTCTCCTTAAGGATTGGTCTCTCCATGCCCTTGACAATGAGCCATGGATTATATTTCTATCCTCTTTGTGTGGGGGCTCAAGCAGTCTTTTTTGTTTTGTTTTGTTTTGGTGTTAAAAACCATATTCTTTTTATTCTAAAGATTTACATGATTTTCACATTTTAATATTTCTAAAATTATGTCATAACTGAAATTAAAATATATTTTGTGTTGTGTAAGCAATTTTTTAACTGTAGTAAAATATATATAACATAAAATGTATATTTTATCCATGTGTGTTTTTAGGCATACTGTTTGGTGACACTGTTTAAACTGTTGTGCAACCATCACCACCATCCATCTCTAGAGCTCTTTTCATCTTCCAAAACTGAAACTCCATACCCTCTTTTCTTGGTTACCTCCCCAGTAACCATAATTCCACTTTCTGTCTCTATGGATTTGACTACTCTAAATATTTCATATAAGTAGACTCATACATATTTGTCCTTTGTATCTGGCTTATTTTTCTTACCATAATGTCTTCAAGGTTCATCTATGTTGTAGCACGTGTCAGAATTTCCTTCCTTTTTAGGTTGAATAATATTCCACTGTAAGGATAGACCACAGTTTGCCTGTCCATTCATCCATGGATGAACACTGGATTGTTCCCACCTTTTGGCTACCGTGAACAATGCTGCTATGAATATGGGCATACAAATATCTGTTGGAGTCCCTGCCTTCAATTCTTTCAATTCTTTTGGGTATGTATACAACCAGAAGTGGAATTGCTGGATCATATGGTAAGTCTATGTTTAATTTTTTGAAACAGACTTCTTTTTATAATCAGAAATAGATAGGGCTACAGGAAATGGAGAAGGAAAAAAAAAAAGAAAGAAACAAAAAAACAAACAAAAAACAACCTAGCATCTTTTGAGAAGAACTTGTTTGCTAAGAACTTTATGTCATCTTTATGTTTGTCTAAACTCTGTAACGTAACAAGACTATGAACAAGATATCATTTCCATATGATGGGAAATTCAAGACACAGCCCCTGCCCAAGGTCACACGGTTTATAAGTGTGGAGGCACGAACCGAACCCAGACAAATGGCGGGGGACCCACAGGGTGGCTATGGGCGGAATCATGGAAGCAGGGATCCTACTGTTCCATGGGCTCTCTACTTCTTCCCCGTTACTGCTGAGGGGGATGGTGAGATTCTGAGGAATGTCCTGCGGGGCTGGGCAGGGTGTGGGGTGGGGAGAGGTGCTCCACAAATCATGAAGTTCTTGGAGGAATCCCTAATTCTAAGCAGGCAGTGGCGTGCATGTGCCATCTTTTGAATCTCTTATCTAAATTTCCTAGTTTCTTTCAACAATTTCTCACAGTGACAGTGGTTGAAACCCTCACGGGCCCTCCTGTTCTCCCTCCATGGAACCTACCCTGGTCCCTGACATAACATAGCCTGACACATCCATCACAGCTCTGCAGATCAGGCCTGAGGGTTCTGAGACACTCAGAGATTGAGCTCCTTTAAAGAGTGAGCTACTCTCTATCTTTGCTCCTATTTTGAGCTTTAGTTCTTTTTTTAATGATGCTGGTTTCACACTGTCCAATCTGAAGAGCATTCTTCTTGATGGGAAAAGCAAAAGAAAAATAGGAGCTGAATAACCCATTTCATTGTGGAGTGCATTATGTGGGGTCCATTATGCCCTGCAAAGCACCTTTGTGACTACCGCTCATTTGGTCCTCATGGCAACCCTCAGAGCTAAGTAGGGCAGTGCTATTACCTGTTCAGTGCGGGTGAATGACTTGCACAAGGTCCCTCAGCTAGTTAGCAGCCCAGGTAGAATTGAGGTGTAAATCCATGCCCAGAGACACTTTGGGGGAAATTCTGACTACATAAGCACAAATAACTATAATCAGGAAGCATCTAAAGACACTAATATGGCTGCACTAGAGACTCTCTGAAAAGTTCACATTTGAAGACAAAAACAAAAGAAAAAGTCTGCTTTATTTGTAAACAGACAACACCCAGCACTGAGGAGGAGTGTGGTCCCCAGGGAAGAATGCAGAAGATGCTGGATTTTTAGGAAAAGCTGAGGCTTGGGGAAAGTGCAGAGGCAAACTAAAAACATTTTTAGTTATGCTGATAGCATGATCCCATGCCCTCTCCAACTCCAAAAAAAAAAAAAAAAAAAAGAAAAAGAAAAAAAAGCACAAACAAGAAATAGCAAAGATAGCAAAGAACAAGATAGGACTAGGTCTGCTTTTTGAAGGAAAGTGGAGAAATACTGACAGCTCCACGTGGAAAGCAGGAGAGCATGGGGAAAGAGCCCATAGTTGAAGCAGGGAGACCAGGCTTGGTCTGGTGTTGGCCAGTTGGTTGACTTACAGCAAATCACCCTCCCTCCCTGACCCTTTATGTCCCAGATGTCCAAAGTTCTGGACTAGTTCAGTGTTTACCAAACTACGTTAATTCTTCTTCTGCCCTGGTAATTCTGCCATACCCACACACCACTTGCATTATTGAATTCTAGCCAGATGCTGTTGTCTGCTTAAGGAACTGAGCCTGAAGCCTGCTACTACTTGGTTAGAAAGGGAGACGAGCAAGGGAGGTGTTGAAGCCGGCCCAACTGTTCCATCAAACTGATGTTTACTGTGCTTTTGATAAACATAGAAATGGACCATCCTCATCTTAAAGCTTGAAACTTACATTTATCTTATTTGAGTTCCGGCCTCAGAAAACTGACTCTCAGGCCTCCCAGAGAGTATCAAGGATCTGAAACTCACCAGATCACTGCATCCAGACAATGAGATGCCAGACCCCTCATCCATGGCAATTCCTATTTTTCAACCCCTCTTCCTTACCCTTCCTTAAATCCTGTTTTTCCACATATAGTTACATTTCTTTCCTGCCGTTATATACAAATCCCTAACTTTAGTTGGTTGAGGAGATGGATTTGAGACTGATCTCCCATTCTCCTTGGCTGCAGCCCTGACTAAAGCCTTCTTCACTGGCAGCACTTGTTGTCTCAGTGATTGACTTTCTGTGTGGCAAGCAGCAGGACCCAGACCAAACCCCTGGCATTTCAGTAACAGTGTTAAAGATATCCTAGCATCAAATTAAGACTTCTCTTTGGTATCACTAGAAAGATTGAAAGAAAATTCAAGAAGAAAAACTTAAAAATAATAATGCCATGTCCATACCTCACCTAAACTACTTCAGCATTATTTGGAGTCATTCTGAGTCCACCAGTGGTCCAGGGTCCATACTTTGGGAAGCAGTGGACTAGGCTGGTGATCACCTATATCAGTGATGTCTATGACACTGTTAGTATTTTTCGATTCATATGTCTGAGGTCCAGGATTCTTCCTACTTTGTGGCACAATGGCCCATTAGGCTCAGGTAGTTCTTAAATGCTGCACATGCTTCCCGGGCAGCATACTCATCCCTGCCATGTTCACACAGTACAAGTTCCTCATGTTGATTGTAGCCCTGCCCATAAGCCAGACCCACTTGAAGCTTTAAGGATCCCTGACATTGGACCAGGGGAACACACTCGTCTGTTGGATTTGTCTTCCGTGGTGTGAGCTCTCTTCCTATTCTTTCCACATCTCCAATATTATAATAAAGTTTATTTTTTCCATAATAAAAGTAATGCACAATCATTGCAAGAAATCTGATCACCAAGCAAAAATGCAGAAAGAATTAAACAAATCATCCATGGTTCCACCACCCAAAGATACCATCGTTGTATTCTGTTTTCTTCTAGTCTTGTTTTTGTTTTACATCATAGTTACATAGTATCTGTATAATTTTGTCTCCTGATTTTCCCACACTACCATCTGAAATAATAATAAACATTATTCTACATGGATGCATTCTGATTCTTTCTAATTTTTGCTTATACAAATATTATTAATAACAGTATTTCTAAACTAGCACTATTTCCTTGGGAGAGATCCAAGAAGTGACTCTCCTGAGTGCCATATCCCACCTGCAGTATTTGAATGGGACTATTTTGCTGCACCCTTACCAGCATTGGGTAGGGTACTCACTAAAAATCAAAATCAAAATCTTTGCTAATTTACAAGCCAAAAATAGCTATCCAGTTGTTTGAATTTTCATTATGATTACTAGTGAGATTGAAGATTTTCCATCTGGTGGAAAGCCAGCTTTATTTCTTCTTTAGCGAATTGTTTATTATATCTTTGACTCACTTTTCTACTGTGCCTTAGGGGTTTCATTACTGATTTGCACGAGCTCTTTATATATTCAAGATATTAACCATTTATCCAATATTTGCTGTAAATATAGTTTTTGGCTTTTAAAATCTAGGTTCTTTAGAGGTTTCCCAGGTAGCCACACTGATTTCTTTAGACGTCTCATTTTTCTTCCTTGTTGGAAGTATATGTGATTTTTATTGTTATAATTTTATTTTTAGAGTCTCTCACTCCTTGTGAGATGTTTTCTTTTAGAGTGTGCAGCCATGGACCATAAAACCTTGACTTTCAACTTTCAGGTCTAGGACATGGTTCTGCTCTCATGCTACGTGCTCTTCCTCTGTATGTGCACACACCCACCATCACCTGCCACAAACATACAAAGACATGCAGGTCTCAGGCCCTCAGGTTTGGCTCAGGGCTCTTCATCTTTCTATGTTTAATGCTTATTTGGGTCAAGAGGTCACTCCCAGGTGGTTTACTATGTCAATGAGTTCATAGTTTCTGAATATTTCCTAAGGCTGAAGAGTTCATTCAGGGTTTCCATAGGACAGTGGCACCTCAGAGCAAAATCCCTACTCATGGGAGATGTGGAGTTTCAATAATAATAATAATAGCCATGATAATAACAGCTAATGTTTAACAATCACTTGAAATATGCTGATCTTTTTTCTAAGTGCTTCACATTAATTACCTGGCTTAATCTCCAACAACCCTATGAGGCTGGTACTACAGGTTGAGTATCCCCTATCCAAAAGGCTTGGGACCAGAAGTGTTTTGGATTTTGGACGTCTTTAGATTTTGGAATATTCATGTTATACGTATGGTTGAACGTTCCTAATCCCAAATCCAATACTCCACTGAGCATTTTCTTTGTGCATCATGTCAGCAATCAAAAAGTTTCAGATTTTGAAGTGTTCCAGATTTGGAATTTGGGGATTAGGAATACTTAGCCTGTATCATTATTTCCAGTTTTCGGATGGGAAGACTAAGGCACAGAGTGGTTAAGTAGTTTGCCTAAGTGCACAGCAAAGCTGGAAGACATGCATATGTAGTATATGTTGCTATGAGAGCAGATGACAGTTGGAACTGCCCATGAGTGAAAGCAGAGACAGGAAATACAAGTGCCAAGAGGAGACGGAAGGCAGCTGGTGCAGCCTAGGGGTGGAGCCCAAGTGAGCACACCCATGTCCTGTGACCTCCAGCCCTTGGTCCCTTGACTTTCAGTGGGTTCACGATGCAGGAACACATCTTGCACAGGAATCAGAGATATTGCCAGGGGTCCCAGGACACTGAGCAGACAGAATTTTGATACCTGCCTCCATTGCAAGTTAAGCACTGGAATTCCCAGTGAGGGCCAGGAGCAGATAATAATCACAGTGGCAGCAGCTAACTTCTAGTGAGCAGTAAGTACACGCCAAGCGCTGGACTAAGAACTTTACATGTAAAGATCTTGTAACAATCCTGTGAGGCTGTTATTATAACCATGTTATATATGAGGAAACTGAGTCTTGGAGAGGTTACACATCACTAATTGGTGAGCCTGTGCAACTCCAAAGTCTGTATATTATCTTCACTTTGCTCTCTGCCCTCCTGGGTGAGGAATGTTGATACGATCGAGCTCTTCTCTCCCTCCTGCTCCAGGATACCCTGATGATCAGCCAGGGCTGAGCGGAGGAAGGAGAAATGGGGCTCCAAGAGATGCAGCAGGGGACCCTGCTATCTTTTTTCTAGAGCCGTGGGATAGAGAGTAAGAGAAAAGGTTTGCAGTTTCAAGTCTATTCTATTCAATTTCCTTCCCATTAATGAAAACTGGTACTTGCAAGAATTCTTGGAAGAGGGAGGGCAGACGGCTGCCTTTTGTGTATGGGCTTCTGGAAGCAGCGTTTCTGAGCCCAAGGCTTGCCCCTCTGCCCTGAGCAGCAGCACTGACGGGGCATATCTGGAGTGGGAAGCAACTCCCCGTGATGGTAGCTCCATCTATCCTCGCTGGGCTCAGGGCTGTGTTTGGTGTGGGCAGCAAGTCTTACAAAGGTTTTTTCCTTTCCTAACAGAGTTTGGCATTCGCACAATTTACCCATGTCTTTGTGAACAAGGATAGGATCTAACCTTTACTTCCATCTACCTGTGGCCATCTCAAAATAATTGTCTCATTTTACGGGCTTCTGTCTGGGTTTGTAGCTGTTACTTCTCTTGATTGAATAGATAAAAAAAGAGAGTGTGTTTATACGATTCAACTGCATCTCCCGCTAGTCACCAATGCAAACCCTTTGCCCTAGTTGAGTCAGCTTCCTCACTGTCCCCCCAAACAACAGGTGTTATCAGCTGCTACCTGTACAAACCCTTCTGGCTGGAAGACTCAGAGGCATTTCACTCAAGAAGGTTCAGTGATCCCTAGCCCCAGGCCCATCCTGAGCAGGACCTATCTTCACTGTTACCCCAGGTGAGCTCTGGGATCTGCTATGCACCACATGCCTGGCGTGCTGGGGTATGGAGAGACCCCCCCATCCTGCTGCCAGCTCTGCTCAGCTCTCTGTCCTTTTACTCGGATCCACTGCTTTGCTCTTTGCGGTTGCCACCCCAGCCACTGTTGCATGAGGCCCCTGGAACCAAGGTACTGCCTCCTATTTGCCTAGTTTTACCATGCTCACAGCCCCCTGTGGTCTTGCTTATACCCCAGACTGGATTCCCACTGTCCTTGATGCCGGCTAGACTAGCTGGGGACAGCCACTTTCCTAGTTCTGGTCCTGGCTTTCTGCCTTTCTCACTAAACCCATCTGGTTGAGGTCTTAGGATTCATTCAGGAGCCATCCCAGAAACAAAGGCTACAAAGACAGAGAGAAAGTCATTGAGCAAATGGTTGCACTGCAGTGTTATGAGTGTTAAACAGAGTCATGGTCATGAAATTGGAAACTAAAGAAGATGAACAATTATGTCTCACGCTGTGTGGTTGTGTGTGGTTGCAGGGGTATAGGGGGACCTAAAATGAACGGGGATGCTTCAGCAGGTCTTAAAGAATGAGTAGGAATTTCTTAGGTGGATGTTTCTGATGAGAGTGGTGGGGATAATGCAAATGGACCTTCCAGACAGAAGAAATGGGCTGGAAGAGTGAAGCAGCAGTTTGGGGGTGTGGCAGACAAGGGGAGAGAGCTGGCAGATCATGAGGCCATGGTAGGTGGGAGCTGAGCAGGAGACAGCATCCAGGCTGAACCTCAGGTTTCTAGCTCTAACAGATGCAAGGTTGTTGGTGTCATTAATTAAGTTGGAGAATGGTCTTCAGGGATGGGGGAAAGACTACAAATCTGATTTCAGATACACTGACTTTGAGAAAGAGTGGCAGGAATAGGTGCTCCTGGTCTCACTCTGAGCACTGTTCCTGAATGCCATTATCCACTTACCTCCTGAATGGGTGACAACTCTCACACTGCAATCCCTCATCCCGCCCTCCATTCTGAGGGTCAGACCTATATAACCCGGCACCTCACTGGACATCTCCACCTGAATGACCCCATCCTCCCAGGCTCTTCAAACTCAATGTGTTGTTGCTAACAAAATGGACTATCCCCCCAAATGCTTCTCCTTTTGGGTGCCCAAATCACAGTAGACCCAACTGCCTGAGGTGGAAGCTGGCGTCACCTTAGATTTCTCCCATGTAGCGCTGGTGGCTGCATCCTTAGTGTTGCATTGACTCTCTCATGTTCTCGCCTACTCCATTTCTACTGCCATTCTCCTGTTCACTATCACCTCTTCCTTGGCTATTGTTCCAACTGCCTGAACTCTTCTCCCCTCCATCTAATTCTCCTCCAGTCCATCTTTCTATGTCAGCAGGGTGGATCTATAGTTCTTTATTTGTTTATTATCTGCTTCCCCACAATGTGAGCTCTATGAGAACAGAAACCTCTGTTCACTGTTATTCCCAGTGCCCAGCACACAATAGGAGCTCAATAAATACCAGTTAATGAACAAATGAATGAATCTAAAAATGCAAATCTGATCCCATCACTCCCTGCTTGACTCTTCTGTGGCTCCTCATAGCCTTCCAGATAAGGGCCTGTTTCTTAATGGAGCATAAAAGGCTTTCTCAGGTCTGGCCCCAGTGTGGTTCCTCAGACCTTGCACTCATTCGTGACTTTGCATCCTGCCCTATATTCCAGGTAGAAGACTCTCCTTGCAATCCCTGGAGCATATCTTAAGCCAGTGGCTTTTCCATCCTGACCAGGCTAGGACCCTAGTGAGACAAGGGAGGGCCCTTGAGTGCAAAATTTAAGGAGGCACTCACCCTCAGGGACAGCCCTACCCTTGCAGGACCTCAAGAGTGGATGCCTCCTTAAGTTTTGAGGCCTGAGTCTGGGCCCTGCTGTGTAAGGCTGGTTTTCTTCTGTATACTACAAACAAAACCACAGATATCAACAGACAGAATGCAGATGCAGATGTGAGAATCCAGCTGTCTTCTAATTCATTCAAGAGATTTTCAAAAATATAAAACAATGCCACCCTTCTAGGTTTTTAAAATTTTGGAAATATATTTTCCATAAAATGTATTTTAACATGTAATCAGATTGGTTATTTTAAAGAATTAATAAATAAGTATTTAAAAACATTTCAAAATCCACAGTGCTAAATTTCTAACACTGCACATATGCCACAGAAATAAAAGGTCATTGGGATTCTTGGTAATTTTTCTGAAACCAGAAAGTTTAAGAACTGCTTTGTTAAACCAGACAACGTGGAAAACATTGCTTATAATAAGCACTGGTTGCATGAATTTTGTGACTAAACAGGACTTCAGAGAATAGGGTAGATGCCTTCGGCAGCATCCTCCTGGCCTGGAAGGTTTTCCACACTTGCTTTCCTCTGACACCGGCTGTGCTGACGCCCCCTTTCATCCACAGGGAAAGAGAAAATTAATGAAGGTAAGACTCTTCCTTTCACAGGCTCAAAACTCTTGTCCTGAATGCCTTTACTTTTTGTCATTTTTGCTCTTCCTGTGTTTTTCCTGTGATAATGGCTTGGATTTGTGTCTTCACCAAAATCTCATGTTGAATTGTAATCCCCAGTGTCGGAGGAGGGACCTGGTGGGAGGTGATTGGATCCTGGGGGCAGATTTCTCGTGATAGTGAGTGAGTGCTCAGGAGATCTGGTTGTTTAAAAGTGTGTAGTACCTCCCCCAACCTCTTCCTCCTGCTCCCACCATGTAAGAAGAGCTTGCTTCCCCTGGCTGTACATTTCCTGAGGCCTCCCCAGCCATGCTCCCTGGACAGCCTGCAGAACCATGAACCAATTAAGCCTCTTTTCTTTATAAATTACCCAGTCTCAGGTACTTCTTTATAGCAGAGTGAGAAGGGTCTAATACGTCCTACCTTCCCATTCTATTTTTCCCTTCAAGGTAACAACTCACGTCTCACCTACTCCAGGAAGTCTTCACTAACTGCCCAATTTAAATGTTCTCAAATGTGGATCCACAGATCTATACTGGGCTGGCCCCATGAGAATCACCTGGAGAGTCCATAAAATGCCCAGCCTCTCCAAGTCCAACACATCTTCAGAGATATACTGATTTACAGGATTCAGAGATACATTATTTTTTAAAACTCTCTAGGAGATCCTTGAGGCCAGGAATGGGAACCACTGAGTCTGTAAGTTTTTCCTTTGACAGACTATAATCTCCCAGAG
This sequence comes from Macaca fascicularis, assembly GCF_037993035.2. Classification (NCBI taxonomy): domain Eukaryota; kingdom Metazoa; phylum Chordata; class Mammalia; order Primates; family Cercopithecidae; genus Macaca; species Macaca fascicularis. The sequence continues at coordinate 122,532,532 of NC_088375.1, read as the reverse complement.
CACAGGGATTAGAAGCCTCCTTCTTTTCTATCTCCAGAACAGTGGGCACAGGCTCCAGGCATGGTTATGGAAGCCCACTGAACTGGGATCCTCAACGCAGGGAATATACTGCTTTAATCACAACCCTAGCTGGAATAGCCTTTCTACTTGCCTCCCATCCCATTACCCACACCACAAGTCTCCCCTTACTCAGAAAGTATCTAGGAAATCAAAAGCACAGACTCGGCACGCTGGACATTCACTCACATTGGGTCTATGCCTTCCTGCGCTAAGGGTCAAGAAGCCAATGACAAGGCCTCTTTAAAAGGTGGGGTGCATGTGGTCCCAAGCATGCGCATGTAAAAGTATCTAGACACAATGGGGAGAACCCATGGTTTGTAACTCCGAGAGAAGCCTGGGATGTTGGGTGACAATGTGGACCAGATCTGGCAGTTCTTCTTTTGTTCTTTTTCTGGAGACTTTCTAGGTTCCAGACAGGTTTCCAGGGAGGGTTTTGTCGACCAAAGGCATCTGTAATAAACATTACTATAATTCTCCAATCATCTTTTTTATCATTTTTGTCCATATATTTCCCCATTCTCTCACTCCCTTTCCTTTTTTCTGAAAACATCTCTCCCCTGATGCCCCTTCCCTAAAGTATGTAGCAATCAGAACAATCTCCAAGACAGTGCAGGGAAAGCGGAGCCCCCGGTCCTGCTGGTTACCTAGATTCAGAACTGCTCCATCTGAAAACTCAGTTTCGATTCAGACAGTCTCTGTGTTCCCCCCCAGAATGCAGTGGCAGAGTCACAAATGTGGTGCCAAAGATAACAAGGCTGAAGGGAGGTATAGTTCTAATGGAATAAATACCTCTTTGGTAAATCTTCCCACCAAGAGGTCTTTATAACTAAAAGCAGTCGCTCTGTTCCCTATGGTTGCTGCGAAGGCTGATGGGCTTCTGTATTTCTCCAGGAGCCATCTCTCCTCCCTCCTCCAGCTCACCACCAGCAAACAGACATCATACTGGGTCCAGGAGGTAACTGAAGTTTCAGGGGCAGGTGGGAGGCAAGAGGGGCGAGAGCCAAGAAAGCAGCAGGACCATACATACACTGGCAAGGTTGCCAAACTGGCCTTGGTCCCTGGTTCCTGGTGACAGCTGAGCATCTGCATTTACTTGTTTTTATGGAGATTGAGAAGAACTGGAGGCTTTTCTTTTTGCCAGTTTTGACATCTCTCTGCTTTGCACATTAACAGGCTCACCGCTTGACACTATGTCTGATCCATCCACTGTTCTGCAGAGGTGTCAAGCAAACTTGCTAGAGATACTAAGGGCCAAATTATGGTGCCCAGTTTATACTTGGATCTTGACAGATGCTGGAAACCTTTTAGAATCTGGGATGATTAGTGCAGACCTTCCCTTGCTTGCAAGCAGCCTGGAACCTTGCACCCGTTTTATTGGCATCCAATATATCCTTATTGAATGGCCTTTCCCAGTGAAGCCCATAGGGTAAGTCACAGGCTCAATGACAAGGAGCCTGAGGCACAGAAAGAAAGGTAACTTGCTTGAAATTATACTTCAAGCTGATAACAAGTCCTCAGTTTCTTAGGAACCATGCTCAAAATAAGAAATTCAGGCAGGTCAGTGCAAGAGCAGCAAGCCAGCCAGAATTTGTTGGATGAGGAAAAGAGAACAAATTAAAGAGAACGCTGTCCAAATGTTGGTGGTTCTGATTTCTGGCACGATTACTCTGCCTTCTGCTGCCCATACACGAAGGCCAGAAGTCTAAAACAGACTCTCTCAATATCACCTACTTAATCAATTTCTTAATCTACAGGGGGTATATCCTCATATAGATAGCTGAGAAATAGTGTGTAGATAGATATTCAAGGAAGATGGTGGTGGGCAGTGGTGGTTAAAAACCTTTAAAAAGAACAAACTTCTCTGATTAAAGAAACTGAAAAAGAAAGAATAAGGAAAACCCAACAGGAAGTGGGCCTGAAGGGGACTTATTTCGGGAGGGAGGACTGTCCAGGGCCTGGATTCAGGGCCCGAGGCACACAGGCCAGGAGTAGACGGAAGATCAGTTATCCATTCAGGTATGAATGCATCCTTGACAAGCTGGGAAGTGAAACTCTGAGTCACTTGAGATGGCCACTTGAAAAGGCCTAATGCCATTTATCTACTCTGTCATTTTACATGGGATCAGATCAAGGATTTGACCAACGAAGGGGGTTACAGATCTGCATCTAGCTCTCTCCCTGTTCCTGTTACCACCTTGAAGTTGGAAAAGAGAGTAAAGTCCAGGGAATAAAAGTAGCTTTAGATGCCCACTAGGATTTGGAGAGAATTTTCTTGTAAGGGGTAGATGTCTTTAAACATCAACGCAGAAGCCAAATCTGATCCTGGGACTTAGACTCATATTTACTGCCCTTTCTGCAAAAAAGAGCTTGAAAAACCAACCCCAAGATTTACTAAACTTAAGGATTTTCTCCCATTCTCCATATTTATCTCAGTTCCTTCTGGCTAAGCTCTAATCCTTAGTGTCTGCTCTCTGTACTTACTGAGAACACAGAACCATATATAAATCTGAAACTTGGAAAGGAGTTTAGAGATCTTCTAATTCAATCTTTCATTCAAAGTGGAACTCCTCAACACCAGTCTTGACAAGAGGTCACCCAGGCTTTGAACCTTTGCAATAATGAAGAACTAATTACTTTTCCATGCAATCAGACTATCAGAGACACCAACTGTGAAAAAGTCTGCCTCAGAAATAAGCCCAAATCTTTAACCTGGGTCCTCATTTTGCCCTCTGAAGAAACACAGAAGTTTATTACATCTTTTAATAAGTGATGATGCTGCAGATAGTTGAAGACAACCAGCAGGCCCCTCTTCAACTTTCCCAGTAGGACACGGGCCAGGCCCTCCACCAGCCGGGATGCCCAGCTGTGGACATGCTTCAGTCTGTCAATATCCTTCTTAAAATGTGGGCCCTGTTATGAGTACAGAGAAGCCAACTCATTGCATCCAATAGGTTTGGACCAACTTGGAAGAACAGGAGGCAACCTGGATCCCTGGGACTTGGAGGGTGCCCCGTGCCTCTAAGAGTTAAGCTGAGAGCTGTTTCTCAGAGAAACTCCAGGCAGATCATCCTCCAAAGCAACCTACAGAGATTGAGGCAGTGCTGGTGGCCAGGGATCTGGGAGGGAATCAGCCACACCTAGCTGAGGATTTAAATCCTGACCTTTGGAAGCTCTGCATTCAGATCTTTGTGCTTTACCCTGCTGGAAGCCTCTGTGAGTTGACAATGGGTGGGTAGGGGGTTGGAGGGCAGGGAGAGGATCATTTTTAGTTGTTGATTTTACCAACAGATATTCAGAGAATCAGTATTTGTGTCATTTAATGTAAATCCAGATCCATCTGTCAGAGGCGTTTGAACCACAGCAACTCCATCTTTAATAGGGGTTGCGTAAAATAAGGCTGAGACCTACTGAGCTGCATTCCCAGGGGCGTAGGCATTCTAGGTCACAGAATAAGACAGGAGGTTGGCACAAGCAACAGGTCACAAAGACCCTGCTGATAAAACAGGATGCCGTAAAGAAGCTGGCCAAAACCAAGATGGCAATGAAAGTGACCTCTGGTCATCCTCGCTGCTCATTATACTCTAATTATAATCATTAGCATACTAAAAGACACTCCCACCAATGCCATGACAGTTAAGAAATGCCATGGCACATCCAGAAGTCCCCTTACATAGTCTAAGAAGGGGAGGAACCCTTAGTTCCGGGACATCCCTGCCTTTTTCCCAGAAAACTTATGAATAATCCACCCCTTGTTTAGCATATAATCAAGATGTAACAAGAAGCATATTCAGTCAAGCAGCCCATGCCGCTGCTCTGCCTATGGAGGAGCCATTCTTTTATTCCTGTACTTTCTTAATAAACTTGCTTTCACTTTATAGACTCACCTTGAATTCTTTCTTGCATGAGGTCTAAGAACCCTCTCTTGGGGTCTGGATCAGAACCCCTTTCCGGTAACACATCTGTGATCATCGAGTGTACCTGCAGGCTCTGTAACATTTTTTGAACACCTTGCTGTTGCTTTTTCCTCCAAAGGCATGTGGTAACATCTTCAGAAATCTCTAGGGAATGAAAATTTGGGCATAATGCATGGCTTTATGTCCTGAAGGATGCTGAAGTTCACATGAGTGGATCCTGGACAAGAGACTTTTGGTCATCTGAGGTTTGTGACAAGTCAACATGAATCCTGAAGGACCAAGTCATGGGTACTCTCTCTGCCATGTCCCTGTCTGGAGCTGGGCACTGCCAGTTTGGGTCACCTGTCTTCTTGGGGCTCCCCATGTTTCCTTGTAAGCCACAGTCCCCGTGGGCAGCTTGGCAATGACTCCCCGTCTCTCACACCAGCCCGATCACACTCCCTCCCAGTAATCTGATTTCCTCTGGGCTCCGACTTTACAAAGAATCTTCTCAACTGGCAAGAGCCTGATAGAAAGTGTTTGTAAAAGAGTCTGGGATGGGTTATGATTCTCAGTCTGTGCTCTGTTGGACTCTGTTCGTTGCTCTCTTAGTTGCTTCCCTGCACCTTCTAGATTTGTTTCCTGTGAGGGTGGGCTTTTTCTCTTCTGACCTCCAGAAGCCTCCAAGGGCAGTGACCATCTCACCCGACAGGCCCTGTGGGTAGGGGTATTAGGGTCACCACCATTTCCTCACAGCTTCCAGAGGGGCAGATTATAAGGAAGCAGCACCACTAAGAGCTTGCTGAGTGCTGGCCTGTTCATGTACATAGACCTCCAGCAACCCTGGGATGTTGATGTTATCCATTTCACAGCTGGGAAACTGAGGTTCACAGATGTTGGGTAAATTTCCCAAGGTCCCACCTCTGAGTCTAAGGCCTATGGATTCTCTCCAGTCTGGCCTTGACTTCTCTGAGTTCAGGATTCCAAACTCCATCCCCGATGCCCTTCATTTGTCCCTGGTGGTTTTCCAGTTTAAACAAGAGTAAGCATTTCTAGTAAGAGTGTCTTGTACTTTTCCCCACCCCCTGTGAATTGGCACAAAAGGAAATTGACATTTAAGTTAGTTTTAATACCCAACATATGTTTATTAACCACAGTGTCTTTCATTCAGTGCATTTCCATATGTATTAAGTCATTTTATCCTCTCAGTCACCCTACAAAACTGACCAAAAAGTGTCCTTATCTGTATTTTGAAGATAAAGGAGCAAAGATCCAGACAGGCTTAAGGACATAGTTAGGGTCTCAGTGAATTAATGACCAAGACTGCCACTCCCCTGCTAGCCCTCACTCTGCCCGCTGATGTAACAGCTCCCAGGCCCAGTCTTTTCTCTGTAGTAACATCATGAGCCCGGCATCATTCCCATACCTGATGCTACTCTCTGAGATACTAGACATCCTTCTGATATGAGGCCTACTCTAATAAACAAGCAGACCTCTGCTGCTCAAAGAGATCCAATTTTTGAGTAGTTATTGTGTGCCAGGGGCCCTGCTCTGTCCCATGGCTCTATGAGGTAGCTATCGTTATTAGCCCAATTTATAAATGAGGAAACTGAGCATGAGAATGGTTTAGTGACTTGACTGGGCTCGTAAAGCTAGTATGTGACAGAGCCTGGATTTGGACCAGGAAGTTTTGGCTCAGAGTTGAGACTCCCACGTGGTCTAGGCAGTACGGAGTCCCACTTAGTTGCCTGATTTAGACTCCCAAGGGCCGTCGATGCAGCACAGGATCACATGGGCGTATTCACAGCCATGTTGCCCAGCACCGTGGATTGAGACTGTGGTCAACTAAAAGTCCTAGAAGTCTTTCCCATAAGCTGCGTCTAATTTACATGCCCCCCACAACACTAACATACTAAGTCATTTTTATGCTAAATGCAGAAGTTTACACTTGTATCCACTGTGTTTTATAAAGCATCGTTTCATTTTAGAAGTTTTATATTTACAGAAAAAATTGTGAAGATAGTACAGAGAGTTCCCCTAAAGCCCATTCTCAGTTTCCCCTATTCTTAGCATCTTCCGTTATAGTCTGGCACACTTTTCACAATTAATGAACCAATACTGATATGTTATTATCTAAGTTCATACTATATTCAGATGTCCGTGGTTTCTACCTAGGATCCCTATCCAGGACACCACATTACATTTAGTTGCCATGTCTCCCTTGGCCCCTCTAGACTGTCGCCGTTTCTCAGACTTTCTTTGATTTTGATGACACTGAGAGCTTTGAAGAGTACTGGTCAGGTATTTTGTAGAATGTTCCCCAGTTGGAATTTGTCTGATATTTTTTTCATAACGAGACTGGGTGTTTTGGAGGGAGACCACAGAGGTGCCGTTCTCGTCATGTCATCATACCGAGGGCACATACAATGAACACGATGCGTCACTGTCGAGGTCAACCTTGCTCACCTGGGCTGAGGTCATTTTGCCAGGCTTCTCCACTGTCAACTTAAAGTTACACCCCTCCTTTCCGTGCTGTACTGTTTGGAAGGAAGTCACTACCTGCAGCCCACACTACAGACTGGGGAGTGGTACTCCAGCTCCTTGAGGGTGGGACATCTATATAAAATACTTGGAATTCTTCTAGACGTCTCCATTACACTTTATTCAGGGTAAACCCATCATTCCAGGTGGTGGAGGTCTGCTTGAATCCTGCTGCTGTATGCAACTGGTAATTTAACTTTCCCAGGTGTGTGCTATCGATGCCTCCATTAACATGGCTTCTGTCTTTTACTGTCACTTATAAAAAACACAACAGACATCCCAGCACTTTGGGAGGCCAAGGCGGGTGGATCACGAGGTCAGGAGTTCAAGACCAGCCTGGCCAACACAGTGAAACCCTGTCTCTACTAAAAATACAAAAAATTAGCTGGGTGTGGTGGTGGGCACCTGTAATCCCAGCTACTTGGGAGGCTGAGGCAGGAGAATGGCTTGAACCTGGGAGGCGGAGGTTGCAGTGAGCCAAGATCACACCACTGCGCTCCAGCCTGGGCAACACAGTGAGATTCCATCTCAAAAAACAACAACCCCCCCAACACCCTCCCCCCAAAAAAACACACACACAACAGATGAGGCCAAAGACAGAGACCTGTTCACAAATCACCTTTTAAGATATTCTCTTGACACTTGGGAAAAAGGGCTGGCACTTTTGGAGGACAGTTTTGAAGTCACATGGTTGTAATATTGTCCAGATCACATCTCTGTATTTAACTCACAATGTGATAGGGAATAGCTTCATTAAATGTTTTCCTGAAATCAAGCTATATGCCAATTCTATTCCCCCGGGGTTCTACAAAAAAAACCCTACTAGGAAAAGGAAATCATTTAAATTTTGCATGATTTGTTTTTAGTGAGCCCCTGCTGACTCCCAGGTATCTATCTCTTTCCTAAGTGCACACAAACAATCTATTTACTGCTCTATCTTTTTAGAGTTTCATCGGTTTGACATCAGGCTGATCAACCCAGAACTTCTAGAATCTTGCTTTTTGAAAAAGCTGTTTCCAGTCTTTGAGCATGCCCTCTGTTCCATGTGCTTTCTTGACAATTCCCAGCAACATTTCAGCTATTGTACCTGCCTGTTCTTTCAGTCCTGAGACACCAAGTACCTGGGTCTGGAGTCTTGACCTCATTCACGGATGATAGATGTGCACTTACTGATGCATAAAATCAAAATTTGTTCCCTTTGGTGAAAAAGATGGAAGCAAACAAGAGGCAGGTGCTTTTATTCTCCTCACTCTTCTCCAGAGGCCCAGTTCTCCACACAGGTGTGTATGTTGTATTCCTTCCTGCCCTTCAGCATTATCCTAATTCCCTTTTGTTAGATCTTTCTTTTGGACAAAGCTAACATTATGTCATTTCCCCAAGGAGCAGTCCTTTACCTTGTTCATTTTCCTGCTTCAGGCATTACTTAAAGATAACAAAACCACTAAAAGCTAACCTTTATTTAAGGGTTTGATAGTCAGAAAAGGAGAGGAAGAGCATTACACGCAGGGAATAATGATGCTAATGATGGCTAATATGTATTGAACCAAATGTGCCAGGCACTAGGCCAAGCACTTACCATGCATTATCTCATTTATTTTTTTACAATAACCCTTTGAGAATGGGTATCACCTCCATTTTACAGATAAGGAGACAGAGGCTTGGTGAGGTTAAAGAACTTGCCTGAAATCACAAAGCTAAGATGCAACCAGGTGGGTCTGATTCTGAATCCTTGCTGTTAACAGTAACAACCACAGAAATACCAAAGTGCCCTTTTTTGGCTGGAATTCTTTGTTTAAAAAATGGTTTATTCTGGGTGCCTAAATCCATTTAAGCTACTATACCAAAATACCATAAACTGGGTGGATTATAAACAACAAACGTTTCTTTCTCACAGTTCTGCAGCCTGGAAAGTCCAAGTTTAAGGTGCCAGCAGATTTGGTGTCCAGCAAGGGCATGATCCTCAGAGATGGCCGTCCTCGCTGCATCCTCACATGGTGGAAGCAGTGAACAAGCTCCCGTGGGCCTTTTTTTTTTTGGAATGAGGCCTCTGCCGTTACGACCTAATCACTTCTTAGAGGCCCCACCTCTTAATAACATTGGAAATTCGGTTCCAGCGTATGAATTTTTTGGGGACACAACGCTGGCCTCAGACCTCCAGACACAGTTCTTGCAGGGTACTGTGCCCTCTGGTATCCTCCTCTGGTACGGAGCCCTCTCATCTTTTGACAGGCCCTGCACCTTTTCCAGGTGGGAATTCCCTGCAAGCATTCTTTGCATCTTCATTGGTTCCTCTGTTAGATCATTTTAACAATAGGTCTCCACCCCCCTCTAAAATCATACACAAAACATTATATGGATGTGTCTTGTTTTTTTTTTTCTTAAATGGAGGAAGTGTTTATGGAGTTTTCATTAGATTCTCAAAGTGATTTATTTGCTGCTCCCCTCCCCCATCCCATTCAGAAATTTGTAAGTCATTGTTTTTGATGTATCTTTTCTTAGGTGGGCATGGTTTGTGACTGTAATATAGACATTTCACTTTTATAATCTCCTTGCCCTGCCTAAGCTGTATTCCCCTTTGGCTCTTCTGGCTGTGGAACTGAACTTCCTGCTCCATTGCACTCTGTAGACTCTCCCTTTATAAAGCCTCGGGCTTATGTCTGAAGATGCCCAGTGTCCCCTCCCCAGGCTATCAGTCACGCTCGGATGACGTGGCTGCTCCTCCAGCTTCCCATCCCTGCTCTTTTTGGTCACTGTACAAATAATGCAACAACTACAATGGCCAGGCACTGTTCTAAGCAGAGGGGACACCACAGTGAAGAAAACAGTCAAGTCTTCATCCTTTGGAGACCAGTAGTCTTCACATCAATGATTCATTCTTTTCTGTGGATCACAGTGAAGTCTAGACTCAGTTCCCCTATTTGTCTGTTCCACCTTTTAAGGGATAAAATTATTAGTGGGTCAAGTAAAAAATTTATCAGCTCTTCTGCTTTTAGCAGAATACTTGCAGTCATCTAATTAGTCAGAGGCCCTATCACAATTCCTTTCTGTCCTGTGCTGTTGGGACATTGTTATCTGGCAGGCAGTGTGTGGCCTACCCTTCTTCCAATCCTCTCACCTGGGCGGGGCGGCCTCCTCTGGCTCACAGATTCAGACAAGCATGCACCTTCCAGGCACGTAGTGTTTCTCTTTCTCTGCACAGTTAGAACTTCCCTTGCTGTACATTTCAGGCCTGAGTTCCATCCAACAGACAGGAGGACCCATGAGCTTACGTTAACTTGTTTTACCACTCTCTCTTTCTCAGTAGGTAAATATCAGAAAACAGAATTGTTCCTGACTCTTCATCCACTACTTCCTGAGGCTTGCTGGGCAACTCTTCTGGGAAAGTTCTTCTTTCTCTGGAATCAGCATGCTCCATTTAGTCTCTATGCAACTTACAGCAAGTTAAATTCTCTGAGGTGTTTTCATTTATAAAATAAGGATACTACTACTTATCTTTTGGGGTTGATGTGAGGAGTAAATGAGACAATTGTAAGCAGCTAAATTGCCTGTTGCAGAAAATGAGGCCACCACATAAGGGCACAGGCCATGTCAGTTTCCTGGCTCCTCCTGCTCTGCCAGGCCTGTCTTCCTTTAGTGTGTTTGGCCTTTTCTAGGCATTTCCCTCTCCTCTGCTTACATTCACTTTAATGTCTCATTTCAGTGTCTGCTTGCTTGAAGCTGTTTAGAAGAGAAGAAAGAATGTATAAAGATGGTCAGGTTGGCAGAAGGCTATGCCCGAGTGGCCCTGGGAGTACAGTCCTGGGGGCGGGGATCAGGGGATGACTCTTCACCGAGATATGCCGTTTCCAACCATTTCTGCTTCTCAGACCTTCCTCTAGGCCAGGGCACATTGGGACTTTGTAGCATAAAAACATGTCCTGGAGAGAGGGAACGCAGCTGGGAAGCAGGGCACCTGGGAGGCAATATGGGCATCAATGTGGGTCCCAAGTGCCAACCAGAAAGGGGCCCAGGTGTTTTGGATTCAGGACGGCTCTTGACAAACAGGATGTTCACAGGGGACAGGGACTTGCAGAACTCCCAGCAGAAGGGCAGATGGTGAGGCTGGGTCAGTGCTGGGTTCCACATAGGCCCCAGCTGTCCAGGCCCCCCACCCACCCTGAGCGGGCCACGCTGCCCAGATGCCTGCCTGCCCTTTAACTCAGTCATTCCATTTTAGTGTCCCTGTAGGGAGCAGTCATGAGGGCAGGCGGGACCCCCCAAAATGTCAGGGTCCTAGAGTGAGAAAGCAGTGCCACTCTCCCTGGAGAGGTCCAGTGAGGCTCTGACTGGAGAGGAAATGCCACTGAGAGAGGTCCACGCTGGTTTTGAAAGATGCAGCGGGGGCTGGGAGGGCTGGAAAAACCATCTCAGCCGAGGCCTGGATAACTAGTGAGCAGGGGCGGAAAGTGATGCCAAGGAGGTTTTCACTCTGGACAGTGACCAACGGGAGCTCCATGGAGTAGCTAATTAATGCTGTGACTCTGCCAGAGTGAGTGGCCCCCACCTCCATCTGTAGGACTGTCATTGTATGGCAGGTGCCTTTCCAACTCAATTGTTTATACGAGCTGAGAACATGTGGCAGATAGAATGAACCAAGAGGCACTTTCAGAGAAGAGAAAAAGTTGGGGTGGGGGGTACCACAAACCCAGGGATTCTTTTCAGAAAGGAGAAATCCCAGCTCTCCCCACCTCTTCTGCCTCAGGTCCTTGGATCACGGCAGTCTCTGTGATCAGTTATGAGACAGAGAATACAGTATAAACAGCATCTTCAGGGCAAAGATTATGCTGTTTATTTTTGGCATGGTTAGCATCTTTACAGGTATGAGTTCCACCCTTTGCTGAATGAATGAATAAATGATGTTCGTTATTACATTGTCTGGATTTAGCTCAACTGGGAGCTTCTACATTGCTTTCATTGTCTTTTGCCCTCTGCGTTATACATTTGTTTCTAGACCTGAGCACAAGCTGAGCTCAGAAAAATGCGAGCTGGGGTCTATGGAGGGGATGAGAGAATCAGAACAGTCCCTGGAGTTTGGGGTTTCCATAGCAAGGCCCTTGGAGCTCCTGCAAGGGACACAGTCCTGTGCACAGACTGATGAGTGTGGTTCTGATAGACTCCAGTCCCACCGGAGGCCCTACCATGTGGATTTCCTGGAAGCTGTGTACATGGAGAGGGCTGCATTCCCTTGGCTTTTCCCCATGAGTGGCAAGAGAAGGCAAAGGCTGCCCAGTCCCTCCAGATGGTATGGGCCCCAAGCTCCCTATTTCCAGAAAGTGGGGCAGGCCTCAGGGGCCCACAAGGAGAGCTAAAAACAAAGCCTGTCTGTTTCTGCTCCTTTGGCGGGCATCTGGGGGGCCTCTGGGAATGGTTGAGTGGAGGTCCTCCTTGCCTGGGTGGACATCTTGCTTTGTTTTGACTCCAGGAGCCAGTGAAGCCCCTTCTGCCCTGCATTTCAGGGTTCTCTGATGCAGGCATTGCGTGCCAGGCTGCAAAGAAGATAGTGATAAGGACAAAATAAGCCCATTGAGAGAATAGAACTAGGGTTGCAAAAACATAGGCTCCTCAGATTTGAACCTTGTGTTTCCCCTTACACGGTGTTACTGCTGCTCCTTTGGCGACATTTTGCAATGTTATTTAGAGATTCTGAAAACCCAAGTGCTGGCAGATGATGTAGCAATCATTTTATGTTGGCATAAAATGGGGTCTGGGAATGGAGCTGGGTGGGTGGGCACGTTTTATGTTCTCTGGGACTTTGGCTCACGCCGAGAGTGACAGCAAACATGGCTTCTTCCCCTTTCTCCACCTTCCAATTCCCCATATGGCCCCAGAAGAGAAGTGGCCTGCACACAGCAGAGCAGAGACTCGATGAGCACCTCTTGGAGGAGGAATGGGTGAGGTGCACAGCAGGAAACGCAGGTTCAGGTGGATGTGTCTCTCAGGATGGGAGCAAGGCACTCTGTCACCCACTCAACCACTCAACATTTTAAAAAGACCTGTGACACATGGAATGCCAAGCGGGGAAGAACATGAGATGAAAGCAAATTGGACACAGACTCTGCCTTCAAGTTCATCATGTCCCTGCAGACCTCTCCAGGACAGAAGCTCACTTTTCCAGGAGGTGGAGAGGCCCCGTCTTTGATAAACAATGCCACCTCAGAATCACTCCTTTTATTATTCCTATTTCCATTTATTTTAAAAGGATCCAGCTTCTTTGATGCTAGATATACACGTCTATCCTTTTTTTGGTCTCTGCCATTTATCAGCTTTCTGGTCACTGAGAACCTTGGCATCTGCTCTCATCCTGCTCTGAGCCCTGCCATCATCCCAGCTGGCCCCAGGATCCACGTGGACTACTCTAACAACAGCCATCTGCCCAGGTCCCTGACTATCCTCTGGAAACACCTTTTTCATTCTCCACACAGCTTTTACAAATGTTCATCCCTTTCCTCAAGCCTCCTCCCTCCCATCCCTTCTTCACTTGAGACAGAAGATCTTGCCTCTGATGTTCTAGAGAAAATGGTGGCCACCCGCCTCTCCACATTTGGCATACACACAGCACACAGTCACCTGTGTCCCCTCTCATCCTTCTCTCTCTCCTTCCATGTCACTGTAGAAGGCAGCCTTCCTCCTGGCAGAGCTAATCCTGCTGGTACACCCAGCATCTTGTTCCCTCCTGCCTCCTCAAGGACTTTGTTCCATCAATTGTGCCTTCATCAGACATCTTCAACCTCTCCATCTCTACTATTCTCTCCCAAGCTCAAGGCTTGTGCTCCTTCAAGACAAACACACCTCTCTTGACCCTGCATCCTGCTGTTACTGCCCCGCTTTCCTTCACAGCCCAGGTTCTTCAGTGCACTCCATGTGCGTTCTCTCGGTTTCCTCACTTTCCATTCACACTGTAAGCCCTGCCATCTACGGTGAAATGTGCTCACCAAGGTCACTGATGGCCTCTGATTTAGCTAAATCCAGTGGGCACGTTTCAGTGTGAAGTGCAAAGTTTTTGCCAGCCTCTCTGCAGCATCTGACACTTAAAAACTGCCCCTCTTGTTGCAATTCAATTCTCCTGGCCTCTGGGAAACAATTCTCTCCTAGTTTTTCTCCTGCCTTTCTGAGCACGCCTCAGATTTCTCATAGACTCCTCCACCCGCAACTTAAAGGCTCCCCACGGTGCTCTCCCCTCCTACTCCGTCCACTCCCAGCTACATGCAGATGATGTCAAGACTGGAATCTTAACCTGGACCTTCCTTGGATGCCAGACTTGGCATGTCCAGCTACCTGTTCAACAGATCCACTCACTTCTGACATCTCAAATGCTGCATATCCCAAATGGGGCTTTACTGTCTCTCCCCATCACCCTGGGGTTTCCTCCTGTTCTCAAGCTTCCATTCCAGTTATTTTAGCCAGAGGCCAAGGAGTCGTCCCTGACTTCTTGTTGTGAGCCATGTGCGATTCCAACTGTCTTATATTAACTCTATGGAATACTCACAACAGCCCTGTAAGGTGCTTCTATTATTATATCTTATTCATAGAGTGAGACGCAGAGAGATTAAATAACTTACTCAAGGGCACAGAACTAGTAAGTGGGCAGCCTGGGATTTGAACCTAGAGAGCCTGGTGCTAGACTTCATGCTCTTTCTTACCCACTAACCCCATTGCCTCTTGGTAACAAAAACCTGTGGATTCTTCTTCCTGAATGATGCCTTCAACATTGCTGTCCCCCTGCACCACCATATCATAAAGGTCTGGTTGGCTTCAGCCTTGTCTCTCTAGAATCCATTCCTCAGTAAGTCCCCATATCCTTCCGGATACAATCAGAGGCCTCAGCGGGTTTGCAAAGCTCTGTTTTTCTGCTTCCCTGGCCCTGCTCCTTGCCTTTCCCTGTTACCTACCAGCACACTAGCATTGTGGTGACCACATAATTTATCATCCTACCTGGGACTGTTTGAGAGTGAATGAGGGACTATTTATAATTAAGCTTGGTCAATAAGTATAAACCAGGACAGTCCCACACAAACTAGGATATATGGCCACCCTAACTATCATCCACTTATGCTGAAATATTTGCTGTTCTCCAAACACTCCGTGTTCTTTCACTTCTGGGCCGCTGAACACACAGTTCCCTCTGCCAGAAAAAGCCCATTTATCCTCTTTCAGGAGCTCTTCCCTGATGTTACTTTCTCCGGGTTATGTAAGATACCTTTCCTCTGTACATCCATGACACTCTCTGCTGCTGCTGCTGCTGCTGCTGCTGACAAAAGAATGACAGCCAATGTTACCTGGGGGTGGGGTGCAGGACAGAACAGCACAGTGGTTGAGCCTATGGACAATGGAGCCAGACAGCCTGGGGCTGAATCTCAGCTTCCTACGTACCCAGGTTAAGTCACTTGGCCTTTCCATGCTTCCCCTTCCTCATGAGGTTCTCATGAGGATTACATGGGACAGTCTACAGGACATCTGCCTGGGACATAGTCAGCATTCACTGGGCATTCACAATGACCTTTTACAGGGCACTTGCTATGTGCCAGGCATTGTCAGCACCTCACAGACATGACCTCATGTACTGTTTGTCACAACAGTTTTGTGAAGCAGGGGTTGTCATCTTCATTTGACAATGGGGGAAACTGAGTCTTAGAGAAGCTGTTGCCCTAGGTAATGAAGCAGCCCTGGGCAGTGCTGGATTCAGGTTTGAACACAGGCCTCTAACTCACAGCACAGTAGTACCTGTGTTCTCCTGCTGGGTCTCCCTCACTGGGACTGTGAGATGGCACCTTTCGCTTCCATATTCTCAGCTCAAGCCCAGTGCCTGGCCCAGTCTTGGTAAATGTCTACAGGCACTTACAACCTACAAACAGGGGAAGGCATGCTCACGCCTGACCAGAATAGAACCCCACGATGAGGAGTGCTGCCAGGGAGGCAGGGCAAACCAGCCAGAGGAACAGAGAGGCGGGAAGACGCTCTCCAGCAGGCGAAGGAGGGCGGCAGGGCCATCTTCCTTCCCATAGGATTGGGGTTTTCATATCAAAGACAGGCCGAAGAGACACCTCTGTATCACCTTTCCTCCTAGGATTTAGGCTGAAAAAGTATATTGATTGAGGAGGAGGGAGGGAGGAAAAGCATGTGAGAGTGTGCGTGTGTGTGTGTATGTGTGTTTTGATGCAACATAGGCTTGCCTATGCCTCTTATCCAAGATAAAAATGGCCAAAAGAAAATAAACTTCCTTCAACCATTTCCATGTTATTTTCTGGAATAAACACGTCAGGTAGGGCAGCCCAGAATGCCACGGGCCTTAGATGAGCATTTACAGTAATTCAACAACAGTGAAGCCGTGCGTGCCCGCGTGCATGTGTGCAGGCGTGATCTACGTGGGGCTGGTGTATCAGTCCCCATTCCTGAGGGCAAGCAGCAGCAAATTAACAAAAAATATTCCTACCAGGCCTCACACTGCTAAAGAGTAAATATAATTATCCTTAATCAATATAGGCCCTTCAGCACGAGGTAATGGCTGTCCTGGGCTTAATTGTTCGCAGCGGCTGGAGAGGGAGGATGGCGGGAACAGAGTGCTCCAGCTTCCCTCTGGAAGGGCAGAGTCCTGGAACTGCAGGCAGGATCCCAGGATGGCAAAGGGGAAAGTCAGAGGAAAAGTTCCGCAGGGAGAAGCTCACATCATTTGCCCCAGGTCGCCGGAGTTGTTGGTGGAATCACACGGCCCCTCCCTGCGCTCCCATGACAACACCTGCCCAGGCCTCCCCTCTCCCACGGGCCCCCCTCAGGCCACTGTGCAGTCGAGGCAGGGCTAAGCTGCTCCTCTGCTGCCACCTCACTTTCTTGAGACATCGCCTGTGTTTTGTGAGCACCTGTGTGTCCCAGGCACCGAGGGAGCTGACAGAGCAGGGCATATGCCTTGTCTCAAGCAGCTCGCCCACAGCCCACTCCTCAGCCACTCCATCTCCTGGAAGTCCCTGATACTAAGGGAATGCAGTCATGGAGAAGGGACCTGGGTCTTGGGCATGACAAAGGCTGTCTGAGACTCAGCACCTGAGATCAGAACTCATGTCTGTGTAGT
Organism: Macaca fascicularis; assembly: GCF_037993035.2. Lineage (NCBI taxonomy): Eukaryota > Metazoa > Chordata > Mammalia > Primates > Cercopithecidae > Macaca > Macaca fascicularis. Next base: position 122,515,936 of record NC_088375.1, on the reverse strand, counting down.
CTGCTCTATTAGAGTGCTGAGTTCCTGACCCAGGGCCCCCAGAGGGGTACGGTTGTGGGTGGGCATCTACAGACCATTTTCTGCATTCCAGAAAGTCCAATGGAAACGTCACACAGCCACGGCTTTGGGACGAACCGCTCCTTTCCTGATGACTAACTCCTTTCCTGTCCCCTCCCCTGGGTGCTGATCTCCACCCTGAAGTGACTCTCAGATATCTGTCTATATAGCTGCAAACAAATAGGCTCACAGATTACTCAAGCCAAGCCTGAAGGCCTCAGAAACCGTAGACTCCATTCCCCGGGCACTGCACAAGCCCAGGAGGGCTGCACTCACACCCAAGAGGGCTGCTACACAGGCTCGGTTACAGGCGGCATGGTGCATGGCCCCTGGGGCTGGCCCACCCAGCAGAAGTCCTGACTTTGCCTCCTCTTGGCTCTGAGACCTTGGGAGAATTATTTCACCTCTCCAAGCTTCCATTCTTGCCTGTAGGGCATGGATAGTAAGATCTGATGGTGTAGGGTGTGGAGATGACGTGAGGTGGGCACAGGCCAGAGTAGAAGGATGCCAGGGACGCGGGATGTGCTGTCCACAGGGAGCGCTGGCTGCCTCATCCACAGGGGCTGGGAGCAACTCTTCCCCGCTCTTCCCTTTTCCCCTGTCTTCCAGTCTCCAGGCTTATCTTCATCCTTCCCCCAGTTCTCTCCTGCCCCACCCTCTCCTTTCCTCCTCTCCTATTCCTCTCCTCCTCCCCAGCTGCTCCCTGTAGCTCCCTCCTCCTCGAGGCACAGGCGTGGGAGGTTTGGGCAGCTTACTTGTGCTCTGCTTGTTGTCTATTCCTGGCCAGGTGCAGGTGGCCCTCAGAGACTGGTGGTGTATTGATTGGGCCTCAACACTGTCTAGACACGGCAAACTGCCCAAAGTGGGCGCTGCTATCATACCACCAAAAACTCCTCAGTGACTCTCGACTCTTAATTTCCCCTTTCCCTGGTGAGCAGAAGACAGAGGCTGTGACCTGGCCAGCCACCGGCTGTGCCACAGCACCTAGAAACAGCACTCAGCCTCTGGGAAGCAGCAAGGAGGGGCTGAGCCCAGGGGATCTGGCTCAGGGTCCCCACCCACCCTACCCCATCTTCCTCTCTGCCCCCTGGGGTGGGTCTCTTGCTCCCAAGGACTCAAGGAATCCTACCTCTGTGAAAGGAACACCTGTGGCTTCAGGCCTGGCCCAGTGCCCCCTGAGTCCCTCTACCCCTGTGGGTATTGTAGGAGCAGTCCCAAACCAAGCTCTGGGTACAATCCTATTTCTAGACAGTGGGAAACCGAGGAGTCCAGGTAGCAGCTCGGCTTCAAGGCCACTGTGTACAACTGCACAGATCCTGGCTGAGAAGGGGCTGAAATGTGCATGGCTGTATCTATCGGGGTGGAGGGAAGTACCTTTTCTAATTTGCACAAAGATGCCATTTAGCCTGTCCAGGCCTGGTTCAACCTAGTGTCTTTTTGTTTATCTGTTCTCCTCAAAACTCCATGGCCCTGTCCCCTGCTGGCACTGATTTCCTCTGTGGCTTGACTCCTTCTCTGATCCCTTTATGCATTCTTTCTAGGACACGACTTCCTGTATGGTGCTCCAGTCCTCCTGTTACAAGATTCTGGATCTGAGACCCAGCCTCCTCCCCGAGGGCCCTCCATATCTTCCATCGGATCTCCCTGCCTGATTCAGCTCTGACTTTCTGAGAGCAGAGGAGAGAGCCTACCTTCTTGCCTAGGTAACCCACCAGAGAGCCCATAACTCATCAGACATCTCACTGCACTCCTTCCTGCTGCATCTTCCCACCTTTAACTCTGTCCTTTTCTCTGCAGAGTTGGAGAATATCTGATTCTCCTCTAACCAATCCCTGCCCAAGAATGTCATTTTTCCTGGTCTAGTCCTAACAGGCCCTGCATAGAATTTCAAATCTCCTGGCACCCTCAGTTGGCCTGTTCCCTGCTCCTTGATTAGAGAAGCCCAAATTGCCTGAGTGCTAAGAATAGCATCATCATCAGTGACTAAACAACCCGACAGACAGCACCCCACCCCAGTATGCTTGGGGACACAGCTCCTGAGCGTCTACCCCCTCGGGAATCCTTGGAGGCCATAGTACCATCTGGGGACCCCTCACAGCTAACCCATAGGCCTCCTTCCCCTTGAAATGTCCCCACAGCGGACTCTCCTTTCCTTGTGAACAACGTAGGGACATTTGATGAAGGGGTCTCATCACAATCACTCTGGGAGCTTAACTTGGTCACAGCCTGGGTGCATTGAACTGGAACCTCCAAGACAGAGGCCCGGAGCTGTGTGTGAAGACAGCCCGCAGGGGATTCTGACATGGCTGGCTCGGCCACCGGCCACTGGGGACCACTGCACCAGGACTTACTCGTGTTTGTCTTCAACTCACAGGAAGCCCAGGGAGTGGCCCTTGAGCATTCTCAGCCAGAGACTGGGAGAGTGACCAGTGACATTGTTGGCGGCAGAAAAAGGCTGGCCCATATGTTCAAACACCACATGACACAGACACACAGTGCACAAACCACAACTGCGAGGATGGAACTGAGCATGTCTCTTACATGAGAAACCCTGTGTGGGGTTTATTCTCTGTAACAGGCCTCTGGCGCTTAGGTTTCTCCTCAATGTTGGATGCCTTGTGTATCTCTCATCCATGTTATTGTTGAGCTCCTGTATTGTGTAGCTGTTTAGGTCCTTATAATGTCCTTAGAATCATTCCCACTGACCTAATAACCCCCACCCCTGCTACTTTTTATGTGACAACTCCTAATTATCCTTCAAAACCCATCTTGGACATAACCATTCCTAGGAAGTCTTCCTTGAGCTGCTATTTTATCCACTCCACATAAGGAATTGTTTCTTTCTCTCTGTACCTTTAAAAGGCTCTTCTTGTGATGGACATATTCCACTGACTTATAATGATTTTGTCTGTCCATCTTTCCTTTAGATCAGGGCAGTAACTGTGTCTAAGCACCTTCATGTCATCTAACACATGTGGTAGGTGCTTGATAAATGCTTGCTGAGTAAATGAGTGCAGTGTGAGTCTTCCCCTCTAGAATGCAGGTTCCTTGAGTCTAAGGACTGTTCATCTTCTAAAAGCTAGCATAATGCTTAACCCAGCTCACATATCTCTGTGGAATAAATGAAATGTCACTGCCTCCCTTCTGCCCCAAAACTCATCTGTACTCAATGAAAATCTCAACAATCTCATCACAACTCCTCCTGGCAAATTTAGTCACGCCCTTCTCTATGTTCAAACCTTTGTAAACACGCCTGCATTACAGTCTTTATCCCATTGTATTGCAACCATTTGTTTACTTACCTGTCTTCCTCACCAGACACAAGCTCCTCAGGGACCAAGCCTGTTCCTCATTCTTCTTTGTATTCCCCAACACAGCACCTCGCAGGGAATCTGGCACGATGCGAACGCTCAGTGCCTGTGTGTGGGGTGAATCACCACCATGAGGCGGCCGTGGCTATGAAACAAAGAGTGGCTCACAGCTCGACAGGGACCACGGAATGGCTCTGGATTCTCCAGGAGAGCCTCATCAGAGCCACTGCCCACTTGCTGAGGGCAGTAAGGTGCAAGGGGTGTTTACCATGACAGCCAACAACTTGGTTTGGCTCCCTATAGCCTCCTCTTGTCCCTGCCTCTAAGCTCCCAGGAGTACCTGACGCATCAATCTCTACAGCTGCCACTGTCTGGATAATCAACTATTTGTGGAGGTCACAAAATATGTGGGTCACAGGCTCAGGTTTCTCCCCTGGAGGACGGATGGAGCTTTTCTTGGTCCTCTTCTATTCCTAGTCACCTGCCTTGCTCAATATTAATCAGGTGCCTACTATGTCTAAGTCCCTATTCCAGGTGCTGAAAGCACTCTTCTGGAAAGTCTGAGTGGTTAGTGGTTGTCATGACTTGGAGGAAGGCTGGCAGGGAGAAGATGGAGTAGGGGCTGGAAAAGCAAAGCAAGTCCAGGATCAAGAAATTACAGACGCCTTCAAGGCAGCCTGTAGCCCTCAGCCCTCTGTGGGGCCTGCTCAGCAACGTGCCTAGCAGGCGGGGAGTCCTTTTTGTGGGCCGGCAGGGACTGAGCCTGAGCTGTGTGTGCTGGCAACAGGCGTCATCTACATAAGCCTGGCCCAGACGGCTTCCAGCCTGGTGCTGGGCTCTGTCTCCGGCACCTTCTTTTAAGGGGTAATCATTTTAATAAATAAGGATTGTGGGCCTCTTGCCTGACAGTGAAACTGAAATTGAATCCATAATCCAGACAGAGGGGAGTACAGCTGCACTGGGTTAATTACGCACACACCAAGCATATGGCAGTGCACCTCCAGACCAACAGGCGGAGAGCATTCTCTGGGATGCAATTAGTTCCTGTGCATGCATAAAAAATGAGCCAGCACCTCCAAAAGAAAAATAAAATTGCTGAAGTCATAACCTCAATCCAGTGTAATTACAATCACTAAGTCGTGCTCCTTAGGTTTAAGCAACATTTATTCATCCGCTCTCACGCAGGTGGGCTTGCCTAGTGGTGGTTTTCTTCCAGCTCCGCTCTGCCCATGCTTCCTCCACTTCCCCGACCCCTGCTCTCCCACAGCATCCTTTCCCTCCCCAAGTCCTGAGCACCACATTGTTTAACCCTGGTCCTCCAGGGCGATGCGATAAGCAGAGCATAATTCTTAGAGTCATAGTAACAGCATGCATGCAGGGAGCCTGGCACTGTACATGAATTATCCACTGATCCTCACAGCAATGCTATGAGATAGGTAATGATATTAACCCCACTTTCAGGTGGAGAAATCAAGGCTTAGAAAATTTAGTGGGTTGTGCAAGGCTGTGCAGACAGGGTGAATCCACTGTGCTTGGTGGACTTGGAAATTGAACAACTGGGCTGGAATTTCCAGCATCAGAACTTTAAGCAAGTCATTTCATCTTTTTTGAATCATTTTTATCTCCCCTCTCTGGGAAAGTGTGATAATAAAACTAACCTTCAGGGTCGTTCTGGTGCAAGGATTAAATGAAATCTTGTATGTGAAAGCAGCAAGCAGGCAGCAGACCTTCAATTGAGGTCTGGTGAGCTGCAATGCATAGTGATTGGGAACCCGCCTCTAGAACCAGAACTATCTGGGGGGAATCTCCTCTGCTTCTCCCAACCTCCCCTCACTTCCTTCACATTTTTGCTCAAATGTCACCTTGTCAGGTGACCTCCCCTGATCACCCTAATTTGAATTACAAAGCCCACCCCAGCACTCCATAGCCTCATTCTTTGCTTTGTGTCGCTCACAATACTCATCACCTTTTCACACACGGTCCATGATGCTTTCTTTCCTCATTCCTCTCTCCCCAGCCCTGTTCCCTACTAGAGTGTAAGCTCCATGCGGGCAGTGAGGTTCATCTGCTTTGTTCACTGCTGTCTTCCTAGCACCAAGGACAATCCCCAGCACCTGGTAGGTGCTCAATAACGGTGTATTGAATGAATAAATGATTAACCTCCGTTTTATCATCTGTAAAACATCATCTTTTTGAGTTTTTGTGAGGATTGCATGAGACGGCTTCTAAAATGCATAACACAGTGCTTGGCATTTGGTACTTGCTCCAAACACGATAGTAATGAGAGATGAGACTGTTGATTCTCGGTTCACCAGTGTAGCTCCAGTGCTCAGGGGAGTGGTTCATATAAGGTAGATGTTTACTAAATATCTGCTGAGTGGATTATTGTCTGAAGGTTTTTTGAGCCTGGAAAGGTACAGAAGGCCTGTCAGGACATGGGGCCCCTGATGTTCCTGCTCTAAAAAACGGCCTGTGGCCCACAGAGGGTCCTAGCTGAGAATGCTGTACTGCTCAGAGCGTGGCCACTCACCAAAGCAGGCACCTGGCACCTGATTTTAGTTGGGAACCTTCTTGACCAGGGTGTAAGAATGCCAGATAAAATACAGTATGTCCAGTTAAATATGAACTTCAGATAATGTAGTATTTGGGACATACTTACACTAAACACTTTCATTGTCCTGTGTTCAATTTGTGAAATCTGGCACCCAAGCTGGGGGATGTATTTTCAAGGCACCCTGAGAAGATGGAGGCATCCGGGAGACCCCCTCGGCTACGACCATCTCTTCTCCTCTGCTGTGGCTAGAAGGGCTTAGCCTAGATAGGGCCTTTGGAGCTCAGAGGCAGAAAGGAGGAAGCTAAGGCCTGTGGGAGGTGAGTCGGTCATCCAGTGGAGGGGTCAGAGGGGCAAGGAAAGGCAGGCGTCAGGTGAGACACTGACCCTTGCCACTGGGCAGAGGCTGGTTCTCTGAGGAGTGGCTGTAAAAGGGTGGCAGTACAAAGTGTTTCTGTGACACACACACATCCTGCTCTTAGTTGCTGCTACTAAAATACCTCCCACATTTGCAAATCGCTTCATCCATCAGTCTCAGGGTGGATGTCTCCTCTGTTTGAGAGATAAGGGGACTAAGGCCTCAAGTTACCAAAAGCACTGCCTGTGTTACCCCGCTGGTTAGCTGCTGAGCTGGGGCCTCCTGGCCTCCTGGTGCCGGGCTACTCTTTGAAAAGGGGTGAAACAAGGCCTCACTGTCTAATCAGTGACATCAGGGAACTTCAAAGTACCTGGAGAATCTCACTCACATTTCCTGGGGACCTTCTACATCCCTGGCATCCTGTCACAGAGTAAGCTACCTGCCACTCTGTGGCTTCATCAGTCCTGCAGCCTAAGGGCTCACCTGACTGTGCCCTGTCTCCATCCTGGTCTGGCCAGCTGCTCTCACCACCCCTGGGGTCCACTGTGTGGAACTGAGATTCCCTAGGCCCATGGGGGAGGTTAAGCTGAGGTCAAACCCAGACTGAAACCTCACAACCAGAGCTCCCGCTTTGTGTTCTGGAGCTCCAAGGCCTGGGCTGCTTCTCAGTCCTGCAGTGCCCCAGAATGTCCAGTAGGGCAGCCTCCAGTCCCACATATTCACCTCCCCAGTCCCATATAGTCCCCTCATAGGGACAAGCCTGCCAGCCTCCCTCCTGAGTATGAGTTTCCAGTGTCCATTATCCAACAGCTAACTCATCCCCCTCATCTTCCAAGGACAGGGAGGCGTGTTCCAGCAAGTGCAACCCGGGGTGACTCTGATCACCAGCTTGTAATTACTTTTCACACCTTGGTTACATCATGATGGTCCTTGAGCTGAGTCTTTGTCTTATGCTAATGACCACATACCAGCCGGGCCTGAGAAGGCTGTGGAGGGGATCTTCCAATAGCAAGGAGGCTGCTGGATCTTCTGCCAAACTGTTGAAATTTGGGAAGCTTTGGGGTCCATATCCTTGGGGCATAGGTCAGAGTCAGCATCCTGTTCTCTATATAGGTCTAGGAGGACCATCTCTCTCACCTTAGACCTTTTCCATAACCCCCCACCGCACACCTCCACCCCAGGCAGGTGGCACACTCAAATCAGGGTATGGGAGAAGGTTTATAAAGGGGCTGCCTACAGAGATGCGGCCAGGGTCTACAGAAATCATGAGGGATGTCTCCACTCACAGGCAAGTAAAGTGGTGCTGTCACCATCTCGGCTAATCGGATGAGGGGAGGGAGTGGGACCAAAGCCTAGGAGAAGAGAATCATAGAGAGGGCCCCTCGAGAGGAGCTATGGCCTTCGGCTATGGGGCAGAGCCAGTCCCAGATGACCTGCAGGGAGGCAGCCAAGGGAGTACCCCAACCTCACCTTCTTTTCTCCCTCCAGGCTCTTGCCAGGACCCCCACTGGCCAAACCCAGCCAGAAGCCAGGATGGAGACCCTCCCAGACGAATACCCAAGGGACCGCCTCCGCACGCCGCGACTGCCTTGCAGGGGAGAGAAGAGGGAGGATAGCAGGGTTGTTTTTGCTGTCCGCAGTAGGTTTGGTGAGGGCACGGATGTGGGGTGGGGAGATGTTTTCAGAAGTTTCAGAAAACAACACACAATTTGGTCTCGGAAGCCTTGAGACCGTGCACTGCGTGTGGCCCTGGTCAAGTTGCTTGCTGTCTTTGGTCCCTGCTCTTCTCCCTATAGCAGCATTGCTAATTCCACACAGGGCGACTGTGAGCATCACAGAGGATAACACGAGTGGAAGCTCTCAGCGTGCTGTGCACAGGGCACTTAGTAGATGTGCAATAAGTACAACCTGAATCTAGAATGGCAGGTGGTCGTCGCCTGGTAGCCTCAGCCTCCCCTCCAATCCCCGGCTTCCTGCCTGCTGTCTCTCTCAGCCTCCCTCAGGCCAGACCCCCCCTTGCACATGGTGGATCCTGAGCCGCTGCCTGGCTTGGGGTCAGCACCAGGAAGCCAGCTGCCAGCCCCACCTGCCAAGGGTGACTGCTGGCCAGCACTGACCTGTCCCAGCATCTGGCAGAGCTTGCTTATGAGCACTGGTTCCAAGCCCCAAGCGACTGCACTGCTAGGTGTCAAGGTGTGCAAAGGAGCTGGGGGCCAGACGGGATGGAGGAGGGAGGGGGACCCAGAGAGAGGGCGCTACCTTGTGAGATCCTGTCCCCTGTCCTCTGGGCAAGCAGCTAAGCAGGGCAGGAAGAGGGGGAGGGCCTCTCCTGCCTGAGAGAAACCAGCAGCTGCCGGTCTACCTTGTTAACTGGAGCACAATTAAAGCAGTCAGGAGTCGAGGACGTCTCATGTTTATTCATGTACCTTTGACACACTGTCTTTCTGTGTCGGTCACAGTCCCTGTGGGTGCTTTGTGGCCACTCCTCCTCCTCTAACCTTCTCTGCCTCCACCCAGTTCCTGGGCACTCATCATGCGCCTTCTCATTGATTCGTTTACAAATCGTAAGTGAACATCCGTAAAACGCCTTACAGTTTACAAAGCACTTTTCATATTCGTTACTTTGGGTAAGCCTCACAGCAGCCCTGTATGGTTTCTAGGATCATCATCCCAGTGTTACAGAGGCTCTGGGCTCCACAGGCCCTGAGAGAGGGTGCAGCCCTGGGCGTGGGGTCACAGCGCGTGCTGAGGAGGACAGAGATGTCTGCGCCATTCTGCTTCTGCGCACTGAGGGCACAGGGCTGGTTTTGCTGACCCAGGTAGCGGGGACAGGGACGAAGTGTTCCTGTGGGCTGACGGAGTGAGTGTTGTCCTCCTCCTCTCCTGGCTGAGCTCCGAAGGCTCCTTTTGCCAGCATACGCGGTACAGCTGGGAGAAGTAAATACCCGTCACTTATGGGGGGTGTTGGCAACCCTCAGTCGGAAGAACAGTGTGCTGATTGTTGCCTCCTCAGCAAATCTATGCCTCTGACAACCACTTGGCCCAGGACTCCAGGGGACTCCAGCCGCCTTCTCCTCTCTGTTCCTGTTAGGGGTACCCTGAGTACTCGTAGGCTCGCCCCCTTTCTCAGTGGAAGGTCCTCCCCAGCGCCAGGTGAACTCACTGGTCCACAGGTGCTGCCCCTGGGAGGCTTCCTCTGATCCCCCTGTCTAAAGAGCCCCCGCCTTGACTCTTGATCTTCTTACAGAAGTTTTCTTAGTAGTACATTTAACCTTAGTAATATATGAATTTCATTTTTTTTTTTTTTTGCAGTCTAGAGTGAATGAATGATATTGGACCTTAAGAAAGAATTCAACTCATGCTTATGAGCACCTACTGTGTACCAGGCGCATTTACTTCGGTTGTTAAAAAATCTTTTTGATTCTCACAATAATGCTGTGAGATGGTCTGCAGGGCCGGCAATGGGACAGGATGACTTGCCAGAGGTTGCCGGCCGCCGGTTCCACATCTCAGCGAAAGGCACCTTCAAACATGTGGCTGCCCAAGTTAGTGAACTGAGAGTCACGTCGGCCTCCTCACCCGTGCCCACCCAAGGCACACATGGAAACAACCATCCAGTCTTGTCCACTCCACTATTAGAATTTTTCTTAACTCCATGAGATCCCTTCTCCCTTGCCATTTCCCTGGGCAAACCCACCTGCATCTCTCAGGGACTGCCTTACTTTGACGCTTCAAAGACTCCAGTTCTCTCCTCTGTAAAAGGTGAGTAAGTTCAACCAACCCTGAGCCAAAGTCCCTCCAAAGGCATATGAGAGAGGGTGACTTGACATCATGGTTTTGGGGGCTGCATTATGATTTTTGTGGGTCCTTTGCTTTCATGGTCCCATTTCTCCATAAAAACTTATTAAAAATTAGACTTCTAAAAAGTATTGGAATGAAGACAAATATAATCCAGGCTAAATTCATTATTATCGTGTTGATTTTTTCTTCTGATTAAAAAAAAAGTAAAACATTGTCATGGACCCCTAAAAGTGTTGTGGTTCCTAAGCACAGTCTCTCCCGTGTCTGATGGATGGGTCAGTTCTGTTATCCACAGGTCAGTTTTAGTGCTGAAAGTCCCCCATCCCAGGACAACCCTCAGTCCCATGCAAAACGGAGTGGTTGGTCACTCTCCTACAAGGCCTTCCACGATCTGGCTCCCCACTGCCTCTCTAACCTCAGTGCCTACTCTTTTCCCTTGGCCAGTTCTGCTCTAGACACTCCCCTGCCCCCAGGCTGGTCCTGGATCAAATGAGGACACTCCTGCCTCAGGGCCTTTGCACTTATCCTCCCCTCTGACTGGCATAAACGCTTGGCTAACTTTATTCAAATCTTTGGTCAAATGTCACCTTGTCATTTAGGACCTTCTGGGACCAGCAGCATAACAGCTCTCTCACTGGACTCCATTTCTCCCTCCTACTCATGTCCAGTTTTTTTCTCCACACAGCAGCCAGAGTGACCTTTCAAAAAAGCAAATGTGATCATGTCTGTCTCCTATTTAAAAATGTTTCTCGGTTCCCGCTGTTTTTAGAAGACTGAAACTCCCTAGCATGACCTACAAGGCCCTGATGAGCTGATGCTACGTGTCAGGCTCCTGCTGGGAGGCCACTGGCTGCGAGTCGCAATGCTGACCCTTTTGAAGTTCTTCTTCTCCCAAGGCCCTCCAAGTGCGTAGAGAAGCTCTTTGGGTCATCTTAGTCTCTGCATTACCTCCTCTGAGAAGAGAAGAGACCTCAGTGAGCCAGGGAAGGGCTGAGACTGGCATCAAGGGAAAGGAGGAGTGGGAGGGGATGACTTCACAAGGCCCTGCAAGTTTGGTACTTTCTTCTCTCCCTGAACCCAGCTAGAACCACTGAAAAGACCCTGCAGGACACCGGGGCCCAGAAGGCAAAGGGAGTCACTCCTGGCAGGAATTTGCTTGGACATGTTTGCCTTCTTTCAATTCTAGGCACTGTTTGAGTCTGGACAGTACTTTCCAGAAGCCACAGTAAGCAGAACGTATAGGATACAGCCAGGAAGTACTTCCTTGTGCCTACCCTACATCTTGCATGCTACAACTTCACTCCTCAGTGGAAATGGAGAGATGGATGATCCTCCCGCCACAGGCCATTTGTTTCTATGAAAGCTGAGCCCTATTAAAACAACAAAAAAGAATATTGATCAAGCTTGTATCATGTGACAACCACTGTCCTAAGTGCTTTACATGCATAAAGTCATTTATTCCTCACAATAGCCCAAGGAGGTGGGTTCTATTTGATGAAATGAGAATTTGGAGCCCCTGTCTCCTGCACCCTACTGATGATGCCAGGGTAGCAGGAGGTGTGAGAGAGCCTTTCCCTGACCCTTAACACTTTTTGGGAAGGAAGCTTCTGCATGCTGCAGGAAATGGCCCTGAAGACAATCAGGAACGATTCTGAGGACATAACTTCATTGGTGCTATTCTGATATAGCTACGGCTGAAGTAGACACAAGTTTCACCATCTTAGGTACTACCAACAATAGTTATGGCAGGCACTTCAAAACATTTGGTGAATAAATTAGTTTACTGAGCATGTACTTAGTGCCAGCGCTCTAAAAGGTAAGTTGCACATGTTATGTCATTAAGCCACACAAAACCCCTAAGAAGTAGCTATTGTTAATCCCATTTAGCAGATAAGGAATACAGCTCAGAGAGAATAGGTAGTTTAACCAAGGCCACACAACTAATAAACGCAGAAGCTGGTATTTGTCCTCAGATCTGTATGACTTGCTTCTAACAGTTTAGGTGCTTGATGAATACTTGTTAGGTGGCAAACAAAAACTGGGCTGCTGACAGCTCTGTCTAGGATAGAAGACCAACATTGTGCATCCAGGCCCCCGGTTGAAGAGGTGTCCAGGAAGGGGAGAGGAATTTGGAGCATGGTTACAGCTTCTCAGTCCCCCAACCCCCCCACCCCCCACCCACCGCCGACTTGGGATTTAGTTCTATCCATGCTGCTAATGCATGACCCACGCTCCCAAGCTCCCTCTCAGCCCTATCTACCCTTGAGCTGCAACTGTGAAATCATAGTGACAGTTCCAGTTTAGTTCCCAGGATGAGCCTGAGATTATGTCTGCCTCAGCAGGGAGGTGACCCCTGTTCTGTCCTTGCCTATGACAAGTGAGCTCTCCTCTCTCATTCAGGTGGCTACTAAAACACTGCCTCCTGCATTTAGTCCTCCCAGGTTGACCAGATGTTGGATGTCAGCTAATGTGGGTTCCATCCAGAAAGAAAAAGCTTTGAGCCCAAGTCTTAGCCAGCATCTGTCCCTGTCTTATTGGATTATTGATGGGACACCTCAGTGAAAATTTAGCTCCCAGCAAGGAAGTCCTCCTGTGGGTCCCAAGGGAAGTCCCCTTTCAAACAGGAGCTGTCTGGCAGAGCCCCTCTCACCATCTCCCATTTCCAAAGGGCCTCATGGGGTCAACCCACCAGCTCTTAGGTGGTGACTAGTTGAGGTTGCCTTTTGAAAAGCAAAAGGGCAGACAGGAGGAAGCGGGGTGGGGGAGAGGTAGATGGTGTAGATAACAATGGGGTGGGGACTTCCTTTAAAGAAAAGGGAAGTTTCCCAGGAGAGGCTCTGTCCAGGCGAGGGTCCCTGGGTGACCCATAATAACCTGAGTTTACACCCTGGGTTCCAACGAAGATATGCTCTAACTTCAGGCTGAGAGATTTAGGCACATGGAGGTACTTTATGCGTAGATTTAGGGATCCTTCTAAACTTCAACTGTGTAAATCCCTTTCCTTTCCCTCCCCCAGCCCAGTCTCAGGAAATTACAACGGCAAGATTTTTGAAATCACTTTAAAAGGTTTTCATTTTGTAGATAAGAAAACTGGGGTCATAAGACTTGTCCCAGGTCCACTGCAGGACCTTGTTCCTCTGTTTACGGAGGGAAGCGGGTGGCAGGAGGGGGCCCACTGGCAGCAGAATAGAACATGTCACCCTCTCCTATCTCCTTATTCCTCTCCTTCCCCACTCCCTCAGGCAGCATTTCCAGGCTGGCAGAGCAGGGGTGGAGGTGCAGGGAGGGCTCTGCAGGGAAGAGGGGCCTGCAGGGCCAGGGCAGACACCAGTGACAAGAGCAATTTATTTCCCAGGCACAGATTAGACGGCAACTGAGAAATTCTTCCTCATGCCATCCATCAGTGAACCGCCTCCAGCAGCCTCTGTGGGGTCAGGAAATTTGTCTTGACTGCACTGCTCAGCCACTTTATTTGGGCTCCTGTGGCTCGAGTTATGCGAGGGACCCCCAAACAAGTAGGAGGAATCCAACCAAACCTCATCCACAGAGCTACTGCCTCACAAACTGCAGCTGCCTGCTCCCACCCTGGGCTAAACAGACTCCCCGGAGGAGATGATGCATTTCCTTATGGCCTGTAGGAACAAGGGCTTTTATAGTGCAGGGCACTGGCTGGCGAGGGAGCAGCCCCTAGAGACTCTGCCCAGACAGATATCTGGGGTCATTGAGAATTTCTTAGTCTGCTTTGACAAGAGGGCATTGGCTGAAAGTACAGTATTAGCTGAAGGGGTTGGCAAACTTTCTCCAAAAAGGATCAAATAGTAAATATTTCAGACTTGTAGGCCATAGGCCTTTGTCACAACTACTTAGGTCTGCCACTGTAGTGCAAGGGCAACCACAGACAATTCAAAAATAAATGGGCATAGCCATGTTTCAATAGAACTTTACAAAAACAAAGTGAATGGCTATGGGCCGAATGCTAATGCCCCCAACCCTTTCACTAAAAAATAAGTTTTGCAATGAAAAACTGTCAACTATGCAACGGAGACACTGGAGTATACCCTTAATTCTAATATGGTGAGTCTGTAAATTATATTGTCAAGTCTCAGAAAGCAAGGGATCTGCTCTCTTGTGGATCTGTGGCCATGAGTTCTCACAATACCCTTAATCAGCGTAGGAAAGAACTGTGTGCGAGTTCAAAATATAGGCTGTGATGCAATATTATTTGGATTTAATCCTTACTCTACTACTTACCAGTTGTAGGACCTTAACCTCCCTTACCTCAGTTCCCTCCCCTGTAGAGCAGGGACAATAACAATTTACTCTCACAGGGTTGTTGTGAAGCTGAATCAGCTATTATACGTAAAGCATTCGGAACAGTGTCTGGCATGTGATCAGTCTGCACATCTAACTGTTGCCAGACCTTAGTTAACCTTCACTAAATCCTGACTAGGGGCTGGTTGATCTTGGGTGATGTAAGAGGTTGAGGTGTGAGGACACTTTGTCCCTACCAGATGGGCAATACGTGACCGTTCCCATCTAGGCACCTTGGCACTGGACATTTGAGATTTCTCTTTTTGCCTTTGCCCATTTTGATTAGAATAGAAAGTGGGCTAATGATAGCAACAAGAAGAAGAAAGAGAAAAGACAAGGAAAATACATTTATTGAATTGTTACAATGGGCTGGGCAGGGCTAGGTGCCTTACATATTTTATTTCATTAAATCTATGCAACAAACCTGCAAGGCAGGCTTACTATCCTCATTTTTAGACAAAGAAATTAAAATCTCAGGTTGTGTGACATGTTCAAGGTCACCCACACTGCCTAATTAAAAGTTCATTCTTTCATCAAATATTTCTTTTTCACCAACTATGTGCCAGACATTGACTAACCTATTAGTCTAGGAAACAGAAAAGAAAAAAAAAAAAAACCACTTAGTGTTCTCGATGGTAGAGATGAAAGTTTAAATCAATCATTAAGGTGGGGTTGCAAATGAAAATTATGAGAAGCAGGAAGCCCTCACCAAGGAAGAGACACTTAATCTGAATCTTGAAGAATGAATGGGAGTCTCCTGGGAGGACAAGGGAGAAAAGGTATTCCAAGAAGTAACATCACATGCAAACACACAGAGGCATTCAATAACATTGTGCTTTTGAAAACAGTCACTGATTTGCTCTGGCAGAGTTGCAAGGGCAATCAGAGGGCAATGAAGTTGGAAAGGCAGGAGGTCACAGGGGACTTAGGGAGGCTCTGGTGGCTCATGATGAAGAGTTTGAACTTGATCCTGCATACAGTGGGGAGGCACTTAAAGGGTTTTAAGCAGGGTAGCAACAGAATTAAATTGTGTTTCAGAAATTTAAAAATGGAGGTTGGACTAGAAGGTGAATGCGGCAGGATGCAGGAAGAAGCCGAAAGACAACTGAGTAATCCAGGGGAGAATGATGAGGGAGGTTAACTAAAAAGTAGCAGTGGGAATACAAAGAGGGAGACTGGTCTAAGAGATACTGAGGAAGTGGGAAGGCTAGACGTGATGATGATTGAAATGAGGAGTGAGGTGGGGAGGAAAGAATGGAGTCTGGGCTGACTTAGAGCCTGCCTTGGGTGATGAGATAAATGGGGGCAGCTTTGATATGGGGAGCAGAGGAGGAGGAGCAGGGGTTTACATAATGATCACAATTTCCATTTTGGTCATGTTGAGGGTGGCTGGTGTGGGGCTAGATGTGGTGGAGGGGTGGGCGTGTGGAAGGCAGGATGGGGAAGAGAAGAAGGACACACATTCTTCTTTCAGTCCCACATGGCACTCACTGATAAGAGCTGGGAAATAGCACATTCGTCAGGCCCCAAGAACCAACTTTGTGGGAACAGTGCAGGGTACTCCCAAGATTGCTGTTGGGGGGGCAGCCTCAACATTCAGCTCTAGGGGAGGGTCCTGGGGGAAACCTCAGGTAAGAATTTCCCTTTTGTAAGAACTTACTTTGCTGTCAACAACTTGTAAATTCATTCATGTCTCTCTCACTCTCTCCTTTTTTGTATTTCAGTAAAATGTAATTCTTGATAATTATGCTGAGTTTAGTTATCTGACTTCTTAAGGGCTGTAGTGCCATTAACACAGATGAGCAAACAGAGGACGTCCTTGCATGCAGCCTTTCTTTCATGTAGCTTGAAAATATTTGCCTAACTGTCCCCATCTGCTCCAGACCCCAACCATCCCTTGCTGCTGTTGCACTTTTGCTCCACTAAGGACAGTTCCTGGGACCATAGAAGGCGTCTCAGGAGGAACTCCTAACTCAGCAAGGTCAAGCAGCTTCCCAAACTATGCCCTTCAGATGGCCTCACTTCAGTGCCCAGCCTTGGCCTCATAGATGCACAGAGCAGAAGGAAGGAACAAAGGTTTCTCAAGGAGTAAGAGAACAGTGTGCATGTTTGTGTGCGTATGTTAGGGTTGGGGAGAAGGGAAGGGAGAGAAAGGCATAGGAGACAAATACGGTCAGAGAGCAACAGAGAGAGTGCTCACATACGAGCACTTCATCTCGGTCTGAAAGTGTCCTTGGCCATGGTGCTGAATGCTAAGTCCCCACTATCACGTAGAGGTGGGTGAACCATGCTGTGACTTTAAGCTGTTATATTCACCTAGTTCCTTATTATTAATAGTTATCGTAGCCACTGTGTGCCAGATATACTGCTACTTGCTTTCACACATAGACTTATTTAATCACACAATAACTTCCTAACACAATAATTCACAGAATGGCCACAGGTCTTGCCTTCGGTTATTGACGCTAAACTACAGTAGGGGGTGGGTACTGAGAAAGTATTTTACTTTTTGAGGATCTTTACAAAAAGGCAGGGATAAGGGGAGACAGCTGGTTGCTGGTTCTGTTTAAATGATTCCCAATGAGGTCAGGGCTACGCAGGGAGTAAGCCAGCACTCATCACAGTGGATCTTGTCAGGGACATGTCCCACAGATTATGGCCCATATGTGCTAACAGGGCTCAGGGTCCTGGGAAGCTTTTTGTGTTTCCATAAATTATTATCTTCAAAAGACATAGAAATAATGTCTCTGAAAGAGGATCCTTCATAGTAGAGATTCTAGCAACTCCAACCCATTCCAGTTATGTTGCTATTGTTCAAAACAGCTTTGGAATTCTTTTTGGGGTTTCCTTAAAGATATTTATGTTTTATTTATTTTTTTTGTGACAAAGTCTTACTCTGTTGCCCAGGCTGGTGTGCAGTGGGTGATCATGGCTCCCTGCAGCTTCTACCTCCTGGATTCAACTGATTCGCCTGCCTCAGCCTTCTGAGGAGCTGAGACTACAGGTATGTGCCATCATGCCCAGCTAATTTTTGTAATTTTTTTTGTAGAGATGGGGTTTCACCATGTTGCCTAGGCTGGTCTTAAACTCCTGGGCTCAAGCGATCTGCCCACCTTGGCTTCTCAAAGTGCTACGATTACAGGTGTGAGCCACCATGCCTGGCCAAACACATTTATGTTTTCAATTGAAAAAATTTTTCATTTTGTGGGTGCAGAATAATTTCTAAATAAAATATTTTTCACTATTTTATTTTTCAGTTTTAATTTTTTAGTAGATTATTTTTTAAGAGCAGTTTTCGGTTTGTAGCAAAATTGAGTGAATACCATTTTATTTTTCTAGGTCTTTCCTTCTTTCCTTCTTTCTTTTCTTTCTTTCTTTCTCTGGTTCTCTTTCGCAGGCTAGATGGAGTACGGTGGGGGTGATCTGGGCTCACTACAACCTTGACCTCCCAGGCTCAAGCCAACCTCCCACCTCAGCCTTCTGAGTAGCTGGGACCATAGGCATGCGCCACCATGCCCAGTCGAGACAGGGTTTTGCCACATTGCTCATGCTGGTCTTGAACCCCTGAGCCCAAGCAATCTACCTGCCTTGGCCTCCCAAATTGTTGAGATTACAGGCAGGAGCCACTGTGCCTGACCTGTTTGTTGTTTTAAACACACACACACACACACACACACACACACACACACACACACACACGGCTGAGAAGCTGAGCAGTGTTATTTTGGGTCACAAACGAGGTGTGACCTGTAGTCTGGTTACTTAGGAGGCTGAGGTAGTAGGATCGCTTGAGGTCAGGAGTTTGATACCAACCTGGGCAACATAGTGAGACCGCCAACTCTGAGAAAAAACAAAACAAAACAAAGTATGACTCTAATGTATTAAAGCCGACTTTCCTCTTTGATTTCTAAATCAGGTCTAATGGCAATTTCTAGAGGGATATTCTACAACTAATCAGCAGTGCCAGTACCATTGGATTAAATATGCAGCTTCCCAAGGAAGCCCTTTGAAGGGCACTGCAATCTTTTAAATGCACATCATGAAAAAATCCTATGTAGGCTAACAAAAATATTTTTTATTGCTTTTAAGTCCTAGCTCTGCCGGTTAGTCACCTGTGTGATCTTGGATAAGTTATCTAACTTCTCTGGGCCTCTGTTCCTTCATCTGTAGAAAGGACATAACAATAATAGTTGCTAATGAGTTGATACCAGTAAAATGTGCTTAGAACAATGCCCAGCCCACAGTAAGCCCTTAATCGATGGTCGCACCATATAAGCTCTTGCCCTTCATTTTCTAGGCACATCCTAGGTAGAAAATCCAGTGAGTTGAGGCCTATTAGGTACCTCGGCATACCTGATGCCTGGCATCAGAGAGGTGCTCAATGTGAGTTTGTTGATCCAAATAGAACTAAACATAGCCCCTTTAGAAGCTGAAGAGCTTGCATCAGGATTTACTGAAAACAGGAATCTCTCTTGGATTGATTTCTATAATCAACATGTTCTAGATATTTTTGGAATATGCAGAGCACCCCAATCCTGGGTTATAACCAGGGTGAGGCTGACTTTGGAAGGGAAACCTGACTTAGGATCCTTTTAGGGCATCCCTTTCCCTATGGGAACGCTTGTGTTTCCATGCAGTGGGGTGTTGGAAGGCTGGGGTCTGTGCTCTCAACAGGAGCTCTTTTGGTCACACTGGGAGCAGTTCTTGCTAAAGTGTTGATTTATGAGTCTTCTTCCCTCTCTCCTAGGGCAGTACGCACATCTAAGAGGAAGAAGCTTTAAAAACTCTACTGATTTTCCAACGAAAGCATGGCAGGCACCTTGATAGAGGTGAAGAGGAGAATTTGTGATTATTTGGAAGGAACATCCTAGCAATGTATAGGACATAGTGTTTTCATAGGTAAGAGCACAGGCTATGGGGGCAGACAGACCTGGCTTCCAATTCTGGCTCTAACATACACAAACTAGGTGACCTGGAGGAAGTCACTCTAAGCCACAGAGCCTCATTGGTCAGATGGGAATAATCCTAACATCTACCTCATTGGGCTGTTAGAAGATTTCAGTGAAAGAGGCCCATAAAGCACTTAGCAGAGTGCCTGGCAAACTAAACATAATAAGTGGTGGCTTTTAGAGTAGTCCCAGCTTATCCATGGTTTCAGTTACTCGTGGTCAACCATGGCCTGAAAATATTAAATGAAAAAATCCAGAAATAAACAATTAATAAGTTTTAAGTTGTGGGCTGCTCTGAGTGGTGTGATGAAACCTGCTCATGCTGTCCAGCTCCATCCTGCCCAGGATGAGAACCTTCCTCCAACACATCCGCTGTTCATGCTACCTGCCAGTTAGTCGTTTAGTAGCCATCTGGTTATCAGATAACTGCTGCATTTCCCAGTGCTTATGTTCAAGTAACTCTTATTTTACTTAATAATGGCCCCAAAACACTAGAGTACAGTGCCTAGTTTATAAATTAAAATTTATCATAGGTATGTATGCATAGGAAAATCATAGTATATGTAGGGCTCAGTACTATCCATGGTCTCAGGCAGCCTCTGGGGGTCTTGGAATGTATCCCCCATGGGCATGGGGGAGACTACCATATTTTTGTAAGCAGCTGACTATAATAATAGCTACCATTTATTAAGCATTTACTATATGCTACCATTTTGCTATACTGCTTCACGCATATCTTTTATTTAAACTCCACAATAACACTTTGAATTATCATTTCTATTTTATAATTGAAGAGACCGAGGCCTGGGAATTTAACTGTTTCTTTTTTTTTGAGACAGGGCCTTGCTTTGTCACCCAGGCTGGAGTGCAGTGACACAGTCATGGCTCACTGCAACCTTGAATTCCTGGGCTCAAGTGATCCTCCCATCTTAGCCCTCTCCATCTCCTGAGTAGACGGAATTACAGGCTTGCTCCACCACACCCAGTTAAGTTTTTATTTTTGGTAGAGATGGGGTCTCTAGGCTAACTTAACTGGTTTTATCCCAGAGTCCTACAAATAGTGATGAGTCTGGACTTGAGCCTGGGATTCCTTGACTCCAAGGCCTGTCCCCTTAAGCTCTGCGCCTACTTCCTTCCACACGCTGCCCATCCTGCCCACAGGCCCTCTCACTGCAGGGATGCAAGTACCAGTAGAACTTGACTAAAATCAGAACCCTTCTTTCTCCCTTTCCTTCTCTTATTATAATGTTTCCTCTCAAAAAGTCTGCTTTATCGATTTCAGACTTTTTAAAAAATGAGCTCATGAGACAGGGCTATACAAGCTGTTAGAATTATCAGACAGAAACAGAGCTCCTAGAGGCTCCTCCTGCCACCTCTAGAACCCCCAGGAATCCTAGACATGAGCTTCCTCCTCACCTTCATCCCAATTTGTCCATCAGCCTGAGCTCTTTCTGTCACAACATCACTTCACCTTCTTCCATCCCCAGTTCCACTATGGGATCTTGAATGAGTTGGGGTTATGGCCACATTGCCTATACTGGCCCACATATTCTTCCAGGGATTGGCCTAACTGGACACTAAATAGGGACAGTCACAGGGTATTCAAAGCTCCAAGCCACCCGCTGCCCAATGTGCCATCGGGAAGGAAGAGAGAAGTGAGACCAACACAGAGGACATGCACTATGTTCTCTCATTGCCAGACTCTGTGCTAGTCAGTTCTGTGTGTGTCACCTCATTTAATAACACTGCAAGGAGTATTATTGGCCTGCTTTCACAGATGAGGAAAGGATGTGTAAAGACACTAAATTAATTTCTCACAAATAAACGTTTACAATTTCCCAGCAGACCATGGGTCTTTACTGTGAAGATTAACATGCAGCCAGTAAGTGGCAGATCCAGGTCTGGGATTCATATCTGATAAAGTCTGTACTCTGTGTGTGTGAAGCTGTTTTCCAAAAGAATGAACACACACACACACGTACATATGCACATGTCACGTGCTGAAATAAAGTGTTTGTATCACATAAATATCAAGGACAACTGTAGTATGTATGTTTTTTGGGGGAGTGGAATGGGAAGCAAAGAGATTAATTGAGATACATACTGGCAGACTAGTAATAGGTAACATTTATCAAGCACTTGCTTGTATCAAGCCCTGTTCTAAGTATTTTCCATGCATTAGCTCATTTAAGCCTCACAATGACCCTATGAAGTAGGCATAATTGTTATTCCTGTTTTAAAGATGAAAAAACTGAAGCACAGAGAAGATAAGCAACTTGCCCAAGCTTACAGACCCAGCAAATGATGGTGCCAGTTACCTGCCTGCTGCCACAGCTCCAACTAAATTCTCTTTTCTGAGCTAGAACTCTGTGGATTCCCTCGATAACTGGCTTTCTATCAGGCTTTGCTAATAGCAGGCATTAGGGGGCAATTGCAGTGCAGAAGGAAAGGAGGTGGGGACTTCTGATTCTGATGCTGGACACCAAAGTCACTCTGTCACAGAGGCAGACTTAGCCTGAACTAAGGGGACAGATGACCACTTTGACACTGGAGGAAATTACTGGGAACAACAAAGGCTTATGGCTTTAATTAGAGGGTCAGTTGATGCCAGTGCCATTTTGAAGATAAGAGCATCAGGGATCCAAGGAGGGCACTGCTTGGAGACCTATCAGCTAGGGTGCCTTGTTAAGAGAGCTTTGATCTGGGCAGAGGGAGCATCAAGTCCAAGATCTGGAGTAGCAGCCATATAAGCCAATAAGTATGATGCTACAGGGTGTCTTGTTGAAGATGGTACATGGGATTGCACTCAGTGAAAGAAAAAAAGACACACAAGAAAGAAAGAGTTGCCTTCATCCAATCAC
This sequence comes from Macaca fascicularis, assembly GCF_037993035.2. NCBI lineage: Eukaryota > Metazoa > Chordata > Mammalia > Primates > Cercopithecidae > Macaca > Macaca fascicularis. The sequence continues at coordinate 122,493,737 of NC_088375.1, read as the reverse complement.
CTATCCATCTATCCAATCTAACAAACATCTATTGAGGTACTATCCTGTGCAAAGCATATGTGGGATGGAAGACAGAGAGAGTCAGACATAGATCCTGTCCTGAAGGAATATAACATCCCCCCAGTAGGGATATAACAGGAATATAACATCCCCACAGTAGGGGGATGTCAAAAAGAGACATACTTATCTGCATGTGCAGTGGGAGATGTGAAGAGGAAAGGGTGGCCTCTAGATCAACTCTGTGACTGCATGGAGAAAGCAGCAATTGAAATGTGGATGAATGGGGGCATATGTGGGGCACATTGAGATGTCAGAGGGTTTTAGTGAAGGGTTTGTGAAGAGAAGGAATGGGAGATAAGATGAGAAAGATAGCTGAGACTATACTGTGAATGGCCTTGAGTTGCAACTTGGTTCTGTAAGTAGAGAGTAACTGAATGTTTTCAAGCAGGATATGAAATAATGATTATTTTTTGAGAGTATTCTAGAAGCACAGTGGGAAATGAACTGTGGTAGGAACATCAGGTTAAGAAGCCGTTATGATTATTAAGGCAAGGAAAGAATGATGAAGGAGTGAATCATGGATGAGGCAGAGAAAACACAGACAAGGAAATGGAGTTCCGAGCCAGATGGTAACACAATCGGTAGGACCTAGTGAGAGGCAGGGAGGAGTCAGCTTGAGACAGGAAGGACAACGGTATTACTAAGAGAAATAGGGAGCACGAAAGAAAGAACAAAGTTAAAGGGGTAAAGCTATAAAGTCAATGGACACATTGAGTTTAACAGATTGTAAGGAATGAAGGTGGAGACACAAAGATAGAAAAGAAGGACAGTATGGAGTTAAGGAGAGAAGTTAGGGATAGGAAGTTAATTTGGGTACCACCTGCCTTCATCAAGGTTAGCAGATGAAGCTTTGAAATTGAATATGGTTTCCAAAGGAGAGAGTTGAGAAAGAGCAAAAAAGAGTCAAGGATGATCCTTGGATAAAACCTAAATTTATAAGGTGGAGGAAAGGAGGAACAAAAGGATTAAGGACAGTAGGAGAGAGCAGGTGGAGAAAGGTCCAAGAAGAGAAGGGTAAAGTGTTAGGAAGTGGGGAGAACTGAGCATCAAATACTGCAGGAGCCAAGGAGATCAGGAGCAAGGAAAGGCCACTGCCTGTGGGGCCTGATAAATGGTCAGTACTGTCAAGAGCAAGTTCCGTAGAGCAATGAAGGCCAAAGGTAGATTAAAAAGAGCCAGAAATAATAATAACAAAGATACTAAAAATAAAACCTTATATGTGATGCTTACTAAGTGCAAGGCACATTGTAAACACTTCACATGTATGAATTCATTTGATCTTCACAATAACCCTTTGAGGTGGGCACTATTATTATCACTATTTTACAGGTAAAGAGGACAGAGGATGACGCACCAAAGAAAAGACAAGACCATAGATTTCCAAAGTGTGCTCGGCAGACCCCTAGTCCTGCAAGAAGCAGAAGCACCACAGAAAAGAGCTCTGAGGTTAAGTAAATTTGGCATTTCCCTTCTAGGAATGCACATTATTAGTATCTTTAAAGACAGAGAGGCCCTACACTGAAGAACCTTGTTTAACTTTGTTAAATCCAATGTTTTCTAAATTTATTTGATCTGTGAACTTTTTATCATTAACATTCTATGGAACAATGTTCTACAAGGCACACTTTGGGAAATGCTGGTATGGAAGACTCTCATAAAGTCATGGACAGAAGCATTAGGATCAGATACATGAGGAGGCTGAAGGGATGCTGCTGCTTCTTTTTGGGGAGAAAGGGTGCTTTTTTAATGGAAGGAGAGCAAGATTTTAGGGTGGGCTAAAGAAAGCGACAGAGGAAATGGGAAACAAGGAATCTTAGTGCCAGACAATAAACGAACAACGCATTTATAGAGGTTGGAGCTGGGATTCCTGAAACAGAGACCATGAGAGAGAAAATTATGATCAATTCCACTTCAGGCCCTTTAAGTTGGCCTGTCCACTCCCATGTACCCAGTGAGAACATTCATCAGTTCCACAAAGGCAGGTGTCTCCGTGGCTTTAGGGAGCATTCCTCATTCATTCAACAAATCCAGGCTCACACTCACTCTGGGCCAGGTGCAATGTTAGGCATTGCTCTCATTCTGATGCTGTCTCTTCTCAACTTCAGCTCTTGGTTTTGCAACCTGGATTTTATTTTTGCCTCTGATCCTTTGACTTGAAGCCATGTCTGGGCTTCCCAGAGTCTGAAGATCAGTTTTCCCAGTGGCGTCTGGCTAATGCCTCTTTTGCTCCCAGTGTCCAAAGAAGCTTCAGGTGAGAATGCTGATCCAGTCCTGGCCTGGGCCACCCACCCGACATTGTCCCCTTGTGCAGTATCCCCGCCTGTCCTGCCTCAAAAGGTCTCTGCCCTTTTCCAGGAGCTGTGTGCATTGTGTGTGGAGGGTGGTGGTACAGAGGATGAAGCACTCAGACAAGAACAGACCCTGCCCTCAAGGAGACACAAATCTAGCCAGGATAGAGGTGGCACCTGCCGTCCTTAGGACTGCTTGCCTAGCAGCATATTAACAAGGCATGTAATGGTGTGGCATGTGGTATGGAGGCACCTGTGGCATGACAGGTGGTGGGAATGACTGGGTGAAATCTTCTGAAGGAGTCTTATACTAGTAGCCCCACTTGGGGTGAGAAGGATTCTGGGCAGAAGTCTGGCTTAGGAACTCTACTTTATGAATAAGAGAGTGATGTTTTGGGCCAGAAATGCTGCTCATTCCACCTGGGAAGACAGGTTAAGTGTCTGTTAATGTGCAGCTGCAGACCTAGCCCAGGGCCCCGATCAGGCACTGGGCATTTGACTAGAGAGGGTCTCCCTCTCAAGCAGATGCTTATGATAGACATGTTCTGAGCACTTAACATGCCTTCTCCCTCCCAGCTGTTAAATGCCCATTTCCAAGTTACTGAAATTCACTGGGAAGTATGGTTAATATGCAAATATAGATTAGCCCCCTTGCCACTGATGCAGAGCTGCCTGCTTGGCAGCCTGTGGTACTCAAGATTCATAAAATATCTGGCACAAGCAGGGGAGAACGGAGAATGATTGGACGGGGTTGGGGATGGGGGTAGGTTTAATTCTTGGGCTACTAATGAATCTGATTGCAGCCAACATTCGATTATACCCAGGTGGATTACACACTGGGCGAGTCATCTGTAGGAATGTTAAATCCTGTGAGGTTTTACCCATTGCTCCACATACTCAGAAAGCTTCCAAGCAGCCTGACCCAGCCATTAATTGCTGTGCACTCACAGACGGGTGGCTCATTTCCATACTGGTTGAAGCAAAACATAATTGGTAAGGCAAACATGCTGTTAGATATGTACAATATCTATGTATCCCACTATACACTGGAAGTCAAACAACAGTGAGCTTTGTGATTTTCCACTGTTTTAAATGAATCACCCCACTGCTCCCCCTCTTGCATGGACCGCTGAGGAGTTGCAACCCATGAGCTGTTTTAACAAACATCTGAGAACACACACACTCAAATGTGTTGTTCTTTCAAAACAGACACCTTGGGACTGAGTTGCTGCCGTGCTTGAGAACTTCCAGAAGTTCTTTTCTTTGTCGTTTGGAATTGCCATTGGAGCCTTTTGTCTGTTCTTTAAAGTGCTTGTGGTCTACCAAGAGGGCAGATCTCCATCTCGGGAGGGCAGGATTGATTTTTGGTGACAGGAGAAAGAACTGTGGAGCCAAGTGTAGTGAGTCAAGTGCAATCTTATACTTCTTACTCATAAAGATTTATTTTCCTACTATTTTTTCTTCTCAAGGAAGTTGTCTAAGATGAACTCTGCATTTGTGATCATTGCCTGAGCAAGAAGGTGAACTCGTCAATGCTCCCCTGAACAAAATAAGCAAGAGAAAACCAACCCCCTTCCTCCCAACAATGACACACACACCTTTTCTTCTGCTGAGTACACAGCTCTCAGTCTGACACCCACTGACAGTCACATAGGTACAAACAACGTCTAACTAGACCCCAGGGCCTCTCCTTTGAGGAGCTGCTAAAACACTGCTTCAAACATCTCCCTCCAGTCTAGCTTCCCCTGCAACCCGACTAACTCCTTACCTACCTCCACGGCCACTGATCAGCCTGCACCAGGGAAGCCTGAAAATTCACATGAATTCAATGCCCTAGGTAGTCAGGAGGATGAAACCATGGCAACAGTCTCCAGCTAATGAATCAAATGTCCCGAGGAGACACTTTGGTTCCAGAGGGGCCATGTTGGCTCCAGGGACCTGGGGCTGGGCACTTTTCAAAGGAGGAGGGTTGAAGCTGTTCTAGGAGATGGCAGTGACTGGAATGCATGAATCCTCCAAGAGGAACTCTCAGGGGAGATCAAGCCTCCTAGTTGGATCTAGGACTTTTTTTTTTTTTTTTTTGATGTATTGGTTAAATAATAAATCAAATGTTTTTGTTTGTAGTTAGAGGGCTGTGTCAGGTGAGAGGAAGCAGGAAGTGTTGGGATGACTATATACTTGGTAATTCTGGGACTAACCGACTAGGAGACAGCCTAGATCTATTTTCAGGTCTTGATGAAGGTCATGAGTTGTCCCCAAGACCCTCCTTAATTTCCATAAATGAATATTTTTCCCTTAAAATAACTAGGTTGTAGGTGCTTCCTTGGGGACTGGCCATTTCTATACAAACCAAAGAGTGAGGTTTCCAAGAACGAAAGTTCAGAAAGCTGGGTTCCCGAGGGGACCCTGAGGATCAGGGAGAGTTCTCTAGGAAAGCTACAGCCCCTCTGTGTTCCTTCCTGGGATCAGCACCTCTGAGGACATCAGTCCCTGGAGATTTTCCCTGGCACAGGGGAGAATTAATTCCTGTGTTGCCTCTCTTAGCTTCTCCTCCCACTGGGACACTTACAACCAGCTCCAATAATTTTGTCTTCATTTCCCTGGACTCGGGGCCTCCAGATTCAGAGAAACTAGAATTCCATTCTTTCCTCTAAGGAAAACCATTAGACCTGCACTTAGCAACCACCAGGATGGTATTTTTAGCTCTCTGGCAGAAGTGTAATGTACAAAATGTAATAATCTCAGCTTTGAAGTTCCTCACAGCCCCATTCAACATGAAATTGTGGCTGATGGATGGTCATGGAGGCAGCAGAGAAACGGGGCCAATGAGCTTGTCTGCTGTTTGCCTTCTCTGGTCAGAGTGTAGGTACCAGAGAGGCAGCAAAGATCAGAAACACACAGTCTTAGGAAATCCACTACTCAACTCGCAGGGAAACTAGCCCCTAAATGTCCATTTCCTCCTTAGGTCATGTTTATATAATAGCTCATGGGCTAAATCCACTCTGCTGAAACTTTGGAGTGAACCAGTTGCCCATTCCCCTTCTCCCAACTTAGGCTGCGCATTTGGGCAAGTCCCTTCACCTGTCTGCCTCAGTTTCCACACCTGCAAAATGATCCTTTTCTGTTTAGAATTCTACATTCTATAATTCCAAATACCATCTGGAATTGATACAAGACAAACCCTGTGATGGGAGGCCCAGTGCGACTCAGTGGTGTGCATTTGCCCAGTGCCTGTGAAGCACTCAGCACTGCGAGGTGGCTGTTCTGGCCCCGCCCAGTGAGTGGCTAATTCACCTCTGAGGCCCTCTTCAGATCAACTGTAATTCCCACAATGCATCCCCACCCCATCTGACACCTCTGCTTCCAGGTTGCCTACCCTGACTTCAGCCAGTGGGCGGCCAGGAATTGTGACTGGATTTTAACTTCAGCCCAAGCAAGATAAAACCAGGCAAGTTCAATCTGCTCCCAAACAGTCATAGGACCTATTCTGAGGCCAAAGAAAAGTGACTTTTGAATTAGTTATTATTTTCAGACAACATAGGGGTGGGGAAAGAGACAGATTTTGTTCTCTCTCTTCTGCCCAGGCTCTCCCCAAGGCAGAGAAGGCAAGAAGAGGGGAGGAAGAGGAACAAAGGGAAATGTATAGGCTGAAGGGAGAAGGAGGGGCTGGAGCTTCAGCTCCTGCCCAGAAGTGGCAGATCATCAAAAGCCCCTTAAAAATGATGCGACCAGTTCCCTGGTGCTTCCTCCAGCATCAAGCCTGGCTCCCAGGGACCTTCGGCATCCTTCTGTCTCCAGGTAGGATGGCTCCACATCTGGATGGACTGATTGGGATCCTGCCCTAGAGCCCCATCATTGACTCACTTAGCCATCCAACCATCCAAACACATTTAGAAAAGTGCCTAGTATGTGCCAGAATCTGTGCTAAATGCTCTGAGGGATGCAAAGAAGTATTAGAATTCTGTCCTCAAGAAACAGATGTCTCAGAGACACCATCTATTCTAGAGAAAGAGATTTCCTGGTCAATTTTAGCCAAAAAAGCTCATTTATTTCACTGAATTCATACTGAGCACTCCCGTGAAGTGCCAGGCCCTGTGCTAGGGGCTTACAAGCTGTCCTTGTCTGAAGCGCCCGTGATCTACAGTGGAGTTGGGATGAGGTTCCTCTATGTCTTAAATTTACCTCTATCCAAAAATGCTTGAAGCTCCATCACACTGGTTTCCTCAGCACTTTCAGTTCATGTGCACCTATCTGCACACACTAGAAGGTGGTGGGGGGTGCCCTGGGGATGGGGAGGCAAGGGCAGGGCACCTTGAGTTGCCTGTAGGAGGGGACCTCTAGGACCACTCACTTCCTACATGGCCATACCAGCGAGGAAGCCCCAGGAGAGACTATGAGGTCAGGGAAGAGAGGAGTGTGGAGGGAGAGAGGAATTATGAGGATGGAACTGACAGGGTTCTATCTCGTGCCACAGGGGTCAACAGCCATTGCTCCTATTTTCCTTGCCGGGAGAGAGGTGTCATCATGGAGGATCTCACATATTATTCCCACACCCACCCGGACCCTGGTGGTTGGCTGCCAGCCTCCTGATATGTAGCAGGGGCAGAGGGATAGAGTCCTCGACCTTCCTCTTGAAGTAAGTTCATCCCCTCTTGAAGTAAGTTTGGCTGCTAATGGGAGCCAGCCTTGGACTGTACATTTGTGGTGGATATTCAACTAGTAGAAAACCAAATCATCACGTCTCAAGAAGCAAAAGGAGGAGGCTGATGGGCAAGAATAATGGCCAACATTTACTGGGGCCCTACTATGTGCAATTCATATATATTAACTCCTCTAATGAGCACAAGAACCACCCTATTGAGTTGGTGTGTTATTCTCATTTTTCCAAGTGAGGAAGTCGTGGCACTGAAAGGTGAAGCAACTTGCCCAAGGTTACACAGCTAATAGGTGGGGGATGATGTGTGCCTGGGACAAAAGCCCCCATCAGAGCCCTAGTGCTGTCTTGCTTCTGGGTTAGTGGAATGGGAAGTCTGTACTTATTTCCTCTGGCTTGATGCCACTGCCAACTCTCAGACTAACAGGCAGAGAAGCATGTATGTGAAACCTCTTCCTGTCTCTTTGCCGAATCCTATTTCCCAGAGTGTGAAATGCTCTTCCCTCCTGCCAGCCACAATATGGCCTGATTATGCCTAATAAGACATGGGCTTCTAGTCAGCACGAGCTCAGCTGCTGAATACAGGAGAGACACGGGGACTCTGCTTCCACCCCAGCCTCCTCCTGTCCACAGCGGCCCGAAGCCACAGATGATGCAGGACCCATGTGTGGCCCCTTCTCCCCATCCCTGGCTCCTCTGCTCCATTCCCCCTGATGGGGTGGGGTCTGGGGAGAAAAAGAAGGGGTAAGGAGTGAAGAGAGGCACCCTCGTTGTCAAGTATTGGTGCTTTAACCTGCACAGCTGGCTGCTAAAGCCGACAGATGTGGGAGGCCAAGGGAAAGGGCGACCTCATTAGTGGAGCTAAGAGGATGCTGTAAGCACTCTCCCTATACTCCTGCCTCCCGGAACAGCAGTTGAGGGGTAAGGCGTTGAGAACACAGAGTTAGCTGTACCAGACAAGGGCACTGTGATGATTAATTTCATGTGTTGACTTGGCTAGGTCAAGGTTACAGGGTGCCCAGGTATTTGGTCAAGCATGACTCTGGGCGTGTCTATGAGGGAGGTTTCCTGATGAGATCAACATTTGATTCGGCAGACTGAGTAAAGCAGATGGCCCTCCCTAATGTGGGCAGGCCTCATCCATTCTGTTAAAGGCCTGAATAGGACAAAAACGGTTGACCCTCCCGCAAAGAAGAGAACATTCTTCCTGCCTGACTGCTTTGAGCTGGGATATTGGTTGTTTCTGGCCTTTGAACTCTAACAGAAACATCAGCTCTCCTTAGGTCTTGAGCCTGCTGGTTTCTGTAGTAGAACTACACACCAGCAATCCTGGGTCTCCAGCTTGCCACTGCAGATCTTGGGACTCCTCAGCTTCCATCATCACGTGAGACAACTGCATAATAAATCTCTTTCTCTCTCTCTACATCCTATTGGTTCTGTTTCCCTGGAGAACCTTGACTAATACAAGTACCATAAATATTCATTGGTAGGGACCTGGCTTGGAGGTTGGCAGGTTGGCTTTTTGCATGTAACCGGTGGTTCGGAGTCAAAGTGTTTACGTTCTTGCCTCTCAGCTTCCAGGGACAACTCAAATGGCCCCTTAAATACAGCCTTGACCAGCAAACTCAGCATGAAGGCACTTCTCTGGCCAGATATTTCTAGATATGGCCTGTTTTTCAAAGCTTGAAATTAAAGTCTATGCTCAGAGCTCTTCATTCTTTCCCAGCTCTGCATGTGCTATGAGGCTGAAAAGAGCAGGGAGCAGCTTACTTGAGTGTCTAGATGCAACAGAGTCTGGGGAAAAACAATGGCTGAATTCAACGGGGCTGTCTCTGCCAGTTTTCTGCCTCCAAGAAGGAGGAGCTTCCCTCCTGACATGTAGTCTCCGCCGTTCCTCAAGGTTTCCAAGGAAGGTACCACTATGAGCTTCTCACTTATCTATTCCATTGTCGGCTCATCCAGAAAATTTCAAATCCTTGAATTCCAAGGAGAGTCAATGTTTCTGTAATGCAGAGTGGAGTAGGTGCATCCAGGACAGGCTGGTGTGGCGGTGTAGTGGTGGTGGGTGCTCAGTGATGGTGTCTGGGTTCAATCCCAGCTCTAACACTTACCATCTATGGGAGCTTGGGAGAGTAACTTAAGTGCCTTGTACCTTCATTTCCTCATTTGAAAAAATGGGATGATCATAGCGGTAACTACCCTCCTAGGGTTGCTGTGAGGATTGAATGAAATTATATATGTATATACAGTGAATGGTTGACCTATAGTCCCACTATGTACATTTCAGCCATTAGTAGATGTTTTTAAGTTAGTGGAATAGTTTACCCTTCTTTGTATTTCCCACTAAGGCTAGAACTTGCCTGGTATTCAAAGAATTATATCTCTAATAATAATATAGGGGATGCTAAACGTTCTGATTTCAGACCTGACCCATTGCCAGAAACAGTAGTGGATTCCTGAGACATGGTCTTGGTCCTCAAGGACTCAGAAATTATCTTATGAAGCCCTGTCTACTCTCACTGGGTTATAAACTGACACCTGCTGCTGGAGGAGGTACAACTAGGAACAGGGTGGGGGGCGGTGGAGTTTAGTCAGCCAGGATGGAATCTATCCACAGCACCTTTGGGATGTGAAGTGAGACCCCTGTGGCCTCAGGCTAACTCAGCTGATGTCTCAGGTGGACGGAAGGTGCCCATCTCCTCCAGGACATGGATTGGGAGAGAGCCACTCCAAATGGCAATAAATAAAGTTTGAGGTTTCCTACTGGGACTTCTTTGGTAGTACCATATAAATACGGTTTAGGAGCACAATGTCTTAAGTAATAAAGGAGAAGGAGGAAAAAATAATCCAGAGAGAAATCAACTTATGGCTCATTTAAACCTTATTGAAATTTCTACCGTGGAAACATTTAAATATCATAGTTACTGCAGTGTGCCTTCGCTCCTGCTATTCCCTGGTGAATGTTTCGTTGCACATTTGGTTGGGGAGCAGAATAATAAAGCTGCTTGGAAATTGCTTTCCCACTGCAAGGTAATTACAACAGGTTTTTATTCCAAATGTAAAGAATGAACCGTTAAAGTTTTTTTTTTTTTTTTTTTTTTTTTTTTTTAATAAAGGAAGCTCTCGGTCCGTCCCAGCCCCCTCCACCCACTAGCCTCGGTCTGCCCTGGCCCTTGGCTCCCACATCCTCTGTCACACTTCCCAACATGACCTCCTCTCTTTCCTGCCTTTCCTCTGAGACGCAGCTGGAAGCAGCTCTCTCATATCAAGCTGCTGGCTCTGTCTCCCAGCCTGGAAGCCTTGCGTGTCACTGTTTAGAGAAAGGGGCGGCCTCCCTCCAGGTCTCTGTTGAGGACATTAAATATTTAGCTTGATGCCATCCAGGCCATCAAACACACTCCTGTCTCCCTTTCCTACCCAGAGAGACACATTTCCCCACCTCCATCTTTTTTTAATCCCAAGCAAGCAATTCGGGATTAACTCGGCATTTGTCAGCTCTGTCTGAGCACAGGCGTGAGCTCCTCGGCTCTCTCCCACCAGACAGAGCAGGGAAAAAGTGCCTTTTGTGCTTTCAGATGCACACTTGAGCTTGGCAGCCAAGTGTGCACCTGCCCAAGGCCAGGCGGGCACAAGTCCCAGCAGCTGCCCGCACAGGGCTTTGCTCTCTCATCTGGTCTCTCGGGTTTAACTCTGAGCCGGTTTCCCCTGTCGCCGGACACATTTGTTTCTTTCCTAACCCCTGTTGCTTCTGGCTACTGTGTGCAGAAAAATGAATCCTCTTTGTGCTACACCACCTCCCATGTCTCTAGGAGGGAGAAGTCACTCAGCAGCCACCTCTTGTGACATGATGGGAGTCCAGGGCAGCCCCTGGGGCAGAGCAAAGGGCAGGGCCATGGAAGTCAGTTCATTCTGCAGCTGTGTGGCTCTGAGCACTCCCTTCCCCTCTCTGGGCCTCAGTTCCCCTGTCTGTAAGATAAGGCAGACTAGATGTCTTTGCATCCCTTTCAACTATAGTACCCCACAACTGGACATTTCAATGATACGCATTTTGATTCATTATCTGCTGTTTTGCCTTATCCATTCCCATATGTCCTTCCCTGAGAATAGGTCTACAGGGCTGAAGCCAGACAAAAGCACCATGCTTGACTCAAGAGTCACACGGCTCTGAGGGGCCCCTGTTAATGATCAGGTTTATTCCTGGGAACGGAACGCCATGGACCCTGGTGAACTGAAGAAATAGGAATGGAGGCCTGGCAGCCGCGGAGGGAGGCAGGTGGGTGGCCTCTCCAGGACAGACTGGTTGCTGGCTGTTGGAGCGAGTGCCTGTACCCAGTTTCTAGCTCTGACCCTTGGGGAAGCCACTGAACCTCTCAGAGCTCTGGTTTTCTCTATCTGTTTAATGAGGTGATTTCCCATGCCCCAACTTAGGAGTGTCAATGAGGAAGTGAAAATATTTTTCTCTGGGAAGGAAAAGAAGCCAGAGGTCCAATGGGGAAACCGAGGCATGGGGCACTCCTCATAGTCTAGAAGTACCAACTACAACTATGCTCGAGTCGGGCAGGGCCTCTGGCGTCCGGTTTGGATGCTCAGCAGGGCCCAGTGGCACCTCTTGAGATCAGTGTTAGAGAAAGATGACCTGCTGCTGGTCTTCCCTGCCCCAGGCCCAGAACGTCTGAGGAAGAGAACACTGTGGAGACTCCAAGGCCAAGAAGTGGCCTAGAGGGAAAGTTCTGTGGTCTACTTCTGCTTTGGGGGTGTGTGTGAAGGTGACAGTGTGCGACAGAGTCAGGGTGTAAGTGAAGGCTGGGGCCCAGGCTCTGAGGTGCACTGAGGCTGGCTTCTGAGGTGTGGCCGGCTCAGTGCAGGGGGCGAGGGCGTGGGGGATGGGAGGAGAGCAGCGGCTGTGCTGGGGGCGGACAAAGGGAGAAGACAAAGATTATTTTAAACCTGTATTAATCACTGCTCCAAACAGGGACTGGGGGTGGGAGCCGCAGCTGTCATAGAGAGGCTGGGTGAGGGTGGTGGAAGAGAGTCCAGCAGGGAGGGGCCGGAACTCTTCCTTTCCACCCCAGGACCTCGGCCCAGCCCAGCTGTGAGCCTGGAGCCTCGCTGAATCTCTGTGGCTTGCTCAGAGTCCAGAGCAAATAAATGGTAAAAACTAAACTGTGGCCTCGTTTTCTGGGCCAACTTGTCTTCCTACTTCCAGGCACCTTCCTTGAGAGCCTACCTTCCACTGTTGCCAAGAGTTAGCCTAAAACAGTTTGGATCAAGTCATGTTTCTCAAAAGATAGTAATAATGACTTCCCATTGCCCAAACAACTGGCCACCTCCTTGGCCTGGCAGACAAGGCCCTTGACAACTGGTCCATCTGAACCTTCCAGCCCCAACACCCGTGGGCGTAACAGTGATTGTCCTCTAAGCACTTGCCACGTGCCAGGCACTGAGCCAATGCTTTCATCGTGACTTCATTGAATACTCACATCCACCTTGTAGGTTACTTTCTACAAATGAAGAAATGGAGGCTTAGAGGCATTAGATAACTTAACCAAGATCTGTCTGATACACAAGCTTACATTCTTAACTTCCTGGAGAATTACACAAACATTCATCATTCCCTGCTTTGCTCAGCTCTTATCTCACCCGTCTTCTCTTTCCCTTTTGCCCTTATGAACATCCTCCTCATTCTTCAGGGCTCAGCTCAAATGCCACCTATTTAAAGAAGCCTCCCTGGTTGGAATTCAACCATGGACTCAATAAGCATTTAATATTCACTGCCATTGAGATAAGTCCTATTATCTCCATTTTATAGATAAGAAAACAGAGGCTTAGAGAAACAAAGCGAAGTATCTGTGTTTACACAGATACTGAGTGACGGAGGAGGGATTCAAGACCAGGTCCCCTGATGGCCCCAAATTCAGCATTCTTCAAAATACTTTCAACCATGTCAATGACTCTCCCTTTATGCAACCACAGTCCTTTGTCTGAGCCTTTATTCAGTGCTTATCAGATTCTGTATGTCTGATACTGGGTCTAGGATATGAGAGTACTCAATAATAGCTGCAATATTGACTTACTACATGTGCAAGGCATTGCAGATGCTGACTTTTTCCCCCCAACTATGAGGTGGGTATTGCTTTCTCCATTCTTAAAGATGAGAAACTGATTCTTTGAGGCACTAGGTATTATCTGGTTAATGCTGCCTCACCATCTCCGCGGGATTCCAATGCAGATCTGTCTCAAGTTCATGCTTTTCCCATTACACAGGCTGCCTCTTGTAGGCTCTTCAACAGGTGGGTCCATGCTTTATTTGTTCCGGAATGAATAAGACCCTAGTAGCATCTTGGGTAGAGTAGAGAATATGGAGATGGGCCATTTTTGGCTGGGAGGACTGGTCGGCCACTATGGTCTCCTTGGGGATCCTGGGGCTCTGGGCTCTGTGAACACGAACAACTCCTTTAAAGTTTCAACTCAATTCTCTTGGACTCAGTCTTCTAAACAGGTATTGGTGGGACTGTTTTTCCCTCCATTTGTCGAGGTTTTTCAGATGTTACACTGGGGACACTGATACCTCCCTAAGTGGGAAATGGCCACATTGAAAGAGGGAAGGAGAGCTGCCCTGCTGTGCCTGTTCCCTTGTTACTGACATTTCCCCAGGACTTCCTAACTTTCCGTGGGTTCTGTGCCATTCCTGACTGGGATGGGGGACAATGGAGGGAGAGGAGCCAGACCCGAAGTCATCACCAGGGATGTGAGCAATTCTAGGAAACAGGAGAGAAAGCACTAGAGAGGAGACCACCCTGAGAGATCTCCATGGAGCAGGGCACCCTTGGACAAACTGATTCCCATGAGAGGAGCAGTCCCCTAAATCTGGGGACTCTCCCCATGAGACTGGAGAGTTTCAATGAAATCAGAAGATGTTTTCATTCAATCAGAGAATTTTCCCTTGCCAAAAAAGAATTGCATGTTAATGTAACTTTTGAAAAGTGGTATTTTTTTTTAGAATCAGTATGGATTTATTAAGAATAGGTGACACCAAATTCATCTTTTAACTTAAAAAAAATTTTTTTGGTAAGGTTGTAAAGCAGGGTTTCTCAATCTTGGCACTATAGACATTGGGCCTGATAATTCTTTGTTGGGGGTGAGTGTGGCGATGGGGGCAGTCCTGTGCATTGTGAAATGTTCAGCAGCACCGTGGCCTCTACCCACTAGATGCCAGTAGCATCTTACCACCCAGTCAGGTGTGACAACCAAAAATGTCTCCAGATATGGTTGAATGTCCCTATGGTAAAAATTTTCCCTAGTTGAGAACTACTGCTCTAGTCTGATAAATCAGGAAGCTTCTCTACACCTAGTTCTGTAGTGAGATATTTGATAGATTTGGATTTGACATTATCCTTGTGACTAAGGAGGAGGAAGGTGGGCTGAGAATGAGCCTAGTTAGTTGTCCCAGTAACCAGCGGGACACTGTGTACCGTGTGCTGATTTATGATGGGCATCAGCCTGGGCACGTCCACGTTCACAAACCTCCAGGCTCTACTAACACAACTCTTACCAACAACTCGAATAAAGACAATGATGGCATGCTTATCATACGTACAAATGTCATAAGACTCGTAGACATGAAACTATGTCAGACGAAATACTGAGGATTCACAAGGATTCCAGACATTGTTAGTGAAAACAACAAGCTTCAGGGCAGTGTGCACTACACATTCCCATTTGTGTAAAAAGTGAGTCAAATATAAAAATGAATATTAATACTTGCTTAGAGCTGCATAAGGGAGCCCCAGAAGGGTGCATGAGAAACTAAGACCAATATGGTCATTACTTATGTGGAGGGAAGGCCAACTGGGCAGATGAGGAACAAGTGTGGTATGGGAATGTTTCCATTTACCCTGTTACTTTTTTTTTCTTTTTTTTTAAGACAGTTTCACTCTTGTCACCCAGGCTGGAGTACAGTGGCGTGATCTTGGCTCACTGCAACCTCTGCCTTCTGGTTTCAAGTGATTCTCCTGCCTCAGCCTCCTGAGTAGCTGGGATTATAGGCACCTGCCACCAAGCCCAGCTAATTTTTGTATATTTTTAGTAGAGACAGGGTTTCACCATGTTGGCCAGGCTGGTCTCGAACTCCTGACCTCATGATCCGCTCACCTCAGCCTCCCAAAGTGCTGGGATTACAGGCGTGAGCCACTGCACCCAGCCGCATGTTTTAATTTCTAAACATGATAGTGCTTTATCTACTCAAGTAATGTAATTAAAAACAGAACTCAACCTATAGTGTGGCTGAAATCAAATGCAATGCAATTGAACAGATGCAAATAAATCCTGTATTAGTTTAAAAAGTTAATTTGGCAATGATGATGAGTATAATACCAGGTTTGAGACGTTCATGTAAAAATCAGGTAGGAGATTTTAGTTGGTCACAGGCCATTAAGTCAAACAACAAGCAGACCCACCGACATACACACTGAAACCTGGACTGTTCATGGTGTCTGGATCAAGGGAAATGTCCCATTGTACTCTGGGCAGGTCAGACCAAATTCAGTCTTACCTTCACTTTTGTCTGCTATATTTGTGGAAAGGCATTGACAAGTGTGTACAAAGAACAGTGACCTAGATGGCAAAGGCCTGGAAACCATGAAAAATATGGGGAAGACGTGATGAAACTTGGGACATTTAAATTAGAAAAGATTTAGAAGGATATGAAACCTGTCTTCAAACATTTGAAGGCTTGTCCTGTGCAAGGAGCTTTTTGTGTAGCTCTAGACTGCAGAACCAGACCCTCTTCAATTTATTGGGAGGCCAATTTCAGTTTAGAACCATGCCAAGGCTGCCTTGAGAGATAATAATAAAATAGCAACACTTACTGAGCACATACAAAGCATCAGGCCCTGTGATAAGCCCTTTCCCTGCATTATTTCTCTGACTTTTCACAACATCCTGGCCAAGGCACTTACTTCATTGTCATTTTAACCAAAAGGAAAAAGGAGGCTTAGGGAGGTTAAGCAAACATGCCTGCGGTGACATGACCAGTAGATGGTGGATTCGTGTGACCCCAACACACATATGCTTGACCACTAAGCCTCCTTCCTGAAGGCAGTGAGCACTGTATCCAGTGACCAGTATTAATGGAGGGCTAAACACTGCCTGGCCACCATGCTCTGAGGAAATTCTTGGAGCAGGTGGGAGAAGCCCGTTTCATGCGTACCACGCTGTAGTCCTCTAAGAAGCCGTGTCTGGTGACTCTGCCAGGAAAAGGAGTGAGGCATACGGAGAGAGAGGCAAGCAGGCTCCTGCTCACAGCTGTCTAGGGGCTAAAGTGGAGTTTTTGGTGGAGGTGGTGGTCTGTAAAAGTCAAAGAGGTGAGTGCCGAGGAGAAACGCCGCTCCAGCGCTGAAGAGCTGTCCATTCTGTCCACAGAGGCTTGTGACAGCACTTACAAGTCATTGGTTATTATGCTTTCTGACTCACAAAGCCCCTTCGAGGACATATCTCATTTAAATAATCATACCTTGTGAGAAAATATAACTCTGACAGGGTGCGGGTGGAGAGGGATGGGGAGAAGTGTCTCCAGAAATGGAAGGGGGAAAATCACAAAAGTAAGAGAACGATTTGGTGGTGGTCATACCAGAGAAGGACAAAGAGGGGAAGGTGAGAGAGGAGAGAAAAAATATCTAAGGCTTCCCAACCTCCTCTGGGACCCAGGCGGAGCGGCTCAGCTGCCTCAAGGACTTAACAATATTTCCAAACTAAACAAGCTCCAAAAGGCAAATGATCCCCAGGTCACTGCCTGATTCCTCTATCACAGAGTAGCAGGGGTAAACATTTACCGGGTGGAGAAAGGAAGAGCCAGCAGGTAAGCCAGATTTAAAGCAGGCTGAATCAGAGCAGATAAACCAAGGGGCTGGCATGTAGCTTCATAAAGTTATCTGATGTGCTGGCTGGAAAAGAGAAAGATGGGCGGCACTTAAATATGAGAGGGAATCACTTCAGAGCATCCAGGAATGGGAAATTCATGCTCAGTAGGAAGGAACTGGGAGAAAGACTTGTAATTTGGAGAGGGCTCTCCCAGGGAACCCATGTACACAGGAGACTCAGAAAATTAACATGACGTGTTGAACAATAATTTTGGACGCCTTAGACCTAACTACAGGGACAGCCCTGGCAAAAGGAGAAAAGTCCCAGGTCCTGGCAAAGGCTGTGAGGCAGCAGACAAGCCAACACAGTGGACCTAGCACAAGGTATCCCCGGCTGAGTGGACCAGAGTGATGGGCAGAGCAAGGTCCAGAGAGGGCAGAGGAGCTGGGAGGGCAGGGATTGGAGGCAGCCTCTGCTCAGACCAGCTCGAGCCCTAACTGTGGGGTGGGAGGGAAGAGGGGTGGGACTTACACAGTGGATACCTGGCAGGGGCGGCAAAGCATTGCCCTCCAAGGGCCAGAGACCAAGAGAAGAAGCTGGAGGTGGTGGGGATTGTGGTAATTACAAGAGAGGAAGGAGAGAAGTAGGAGGGAAAGGAAGATGGCGAGAGGCTGTGAAAAAGAGCTGGAAAGGAGGATGAGGGCAAAGATTACAGAGAGACAGAGGCAGAGGCAGATGACAGACACATAGAGGGAGGTAGAAGAAAACAAAGACAGTGAGGGGGGGCATGGTGGCTCACGCCTCTAAACCCAGCACTTTGGGAGGCCAAGGCGGGTGGATTACCTGAGGTCAGGAGTTCCCAGCCTGGCCAACATGGCGAAACCGTCTCCACTAAAAACACAAAAATTAGCTGGGCGCGGTGGTGGGCACCTGCAATTCCAGCTACTGGGAGGCTGAGGTAGGAGAATCGCTTGAACCCGGGAGGCAGAGGTTGCAGTGAGCTGAGATCATGCCACTGCACTCCAGCCTGGGTGACAGAGTGACACTCCATCTCAAAAAAAAAAAAGAAAAAAGAAAACAAAGACAATGAGATGGAGACCCAGGTACAGAGAAACCCAAAGAGGGATAGAAACCTCTGCAGGGGCTACCGAGAGAAGGAACGACAGAGAAGGAGCAGCACAGAGAGGCAAGCATGCATCAAGAAAGGGAAGAGAAGAACGAACCCTAGGCTCTGGTGAGGTGAGGCTGCAGAGGAGAGCAAGGAAACCCCTCCTGCTGTCTGAAGTCCCCTTGCAGCTCATCCTCTTGGCACTCACTGGCAGCAGCTTTGCTAATGAGGGACTTTTCTCTGGTTGTGTGTTCGAGGGAAGTGAGGGAAGCAGGAGGAGGGGCAGGGGTCGGTTCATCACTGGGACTTCTTTAGATCAGGGTCGTGTGTTTATCTCGACGTAATGAGTTCGTTTGGGTAAATGGAGGCGATGTGGCTGCAGGGCTGGGGTTCACTGTACTGTTTTCAGCAATCTGCTGCTCTTCCCTGGACCAGCCACAAACCATAGACATAACCACCATAAATGAACAGAGGCCTGCTCCAAAAATTCAGGGGACAGACACCGCAGCCTTGCCAATGGGTCTGCCCAGTGGACTGAGTGACGGCCCCTGACCCTGCTAAAGCAGGGAGGAGACCAAGATGGGACCCTGCTAGTCCCACTGCCTGCAATGCCTTCATCCAGATAATCACTCAATAGGCATTTATGGAGCACTGGCTTTGTCCTAGATGCTCAGTAAAGGAAGATCCACTTAAATAGGTAAACCACACCATCTGTGGGAAGGTAAGAAACCTCTTTTTCTTTTTTTTTAAATGATTTTAGGAGATTTGCCAAAGTTAAGGATGCACCCAGGAGACAGGTCTATGCCTGTGCCTATGATTTCGAGGGCTCCAAATGTAAAGGTGAAGGGGCAGGATACTGAGAAGCACACGGTTTTCACATAAACAAAAGGAGCAGAGGAAAAATGTGGGGAATCTGCATTTTACATAAGATGACACAGACAAAATGGGGTAGGGAAGAGTCATCCGGAAGGTAAGAAATCTCAGGGAGGAAAACAACAGAGCAGAAGATGGGGAGCAGGAGGCCTGGGGAGGCCAGGGTAGCTCCCTTCAGTGGTGATATCCGAGGCGGACAGCCCTGAGGATCTCTGAGACATGCGTGCATTTCAGGCCGTTGGAACAGCCAAGGAAAATGCCCTGAGGCAGAAGCATTCCTGGAACACTGAGGGATAGCAAAGAGAATGGCTGGTGGGGAGGGATCAGGAGCAAGAGTCGCAGGCAATGACTCCAGAGTGGACGTGGAAACCGGATCATGGAAGACTTTGAAGGACACTGAAGAATTCAGCTTTGTCTCTGGATGAAATGGGGAGGAATTATAGGGTCCTGGGCAGAGGAAAATATGCTCTGCCTTAACTTTGCAAAGGGTCATGTTGGCGGTCAGGATGAGTAGATAAGGGGTCAGGAATGCAAGTGAAGACCAGCTAGGAGGACATTACAGTAAGCTGAAGATGGAGATGGTGAGAGGGATCAGGTTCTGAGTGTGCTCTCAGGGAAGAGCCAGCAAGATGTCTTGAGAGGTTGGATATGGGCGTGAGATTAACAGAGGCATCAAGGCTGATTCTAAGGCTTTTGGCTTCAGCACCTGGAAGGATGGAGTTCTCCATCAATGAAGATATATGGGTGGAGCAGGTTTGGGCCAGGCAGCTGGCAAGAGAAAATCAGAAGTTCAGTTTTGGGCCCATTGAGTTTGAGATGTTTATTAGACACCTAAGTGGAGAGGCAAAGAACTTAGACAGGCATGTAACTCGGCAGTTGGGGAAAGAGGTCAGCAATGGAAATATAAACACCAGAGTCTTAGCATGCAGAGTTTTTAATAGTGGGAGACTAAAAGAGATGGCCAGGGAGTGAGTGTAAATGGAGAAAAGGACCAAGAACCCAATCCTGGGCTCTCTTGCCCAGGAAGAAGAAGAGAAGCCAGCAACAGACTGATAGACAGTGAATGGCAAAGTGGGTAGACCCAGCGAGTGCGGTGTCCTAGAAGCCTGGAGAGAAAATTAGAGTGTGGTGTTATGGAGAAGAGAATAACCAACTGGCTAAACCATCTCTTACCTAAGCCTCATCAGGTAAGATGAGAGGTGAGAAGTGACCATGGCATCTAGCAACATGTAGGTCACGGTGATCTGGACAAGAAGTGTTTCGGGAGAGTGGTGCAGGGGAAACCCTGAGTGGGGTGGGTTTGAGAGGGCGTGGCACTGACAGGCTGTGTGGCAGAGTGACTGAGACCACAGGTCTGGGCACCAGCCTGCCAGGGGTCAGATACCAGCTCTCCACTTACTAGGCATGTGACTGTAGGCAGGTTGTTTAACCTTTCTTTGGCCCATTTCCTAATCTGAGGCCACCTACTTCATCGGGTTGTTAGAAGGATAAAATCACTTGGTGTTTGTAAAGGGTCAGGCGCATGGGCAACGTAATAAATGCTTATCAAGTTAAAAAGAAAAAAGAAAGAGAATGGGCGAGAGATGAATCAGACCATTCTTTTGAGGTGGTTTTGCTGCAAAGAGAAGGAAGAAAAATGGTGAGAGTCTGTTTGCAGGGAAGTAGGGTAAAAAGGAAGGTATTTTAAGAAGGAATAAATAACAGAATGTCTGAGTACCAGCCTGAATGGTCCACCAGAGAGGAGACTTCAAGGATGCAGAAGGCTTGCTGGAGCCGTGTCGTGCAAGAGGCACAGTACCTACTGCACAAATACACAGACTCTATGTGGCCTCCCTCAGCTCCCTCAGGGCATCCCCACCAACACCCTCTCAGGGAGACCGGCCCTGATTAACTTGTTAAACACGGCTCTCGGCTGTCCCCATCTCCTTCTCTGCTCTACCGTTCTCCATCACATGGGTTACCACTGAACTTAATCACATCTTGTGTTGTCTGTCCCACAACTAGTATGTAGATTCACTAAATGCAGGAATTGTTGTCTGCCTTGTTGACAGTTGTATCTCCAGAGCTCAATAAATATTTGCTGAGTAAACAAATAAATTGGTATCTGTACGTAGGGAGTTTCTTGCCATTCAGGGAAGAAAAGTCCCCTTCTTCATTTATTCTACACAGTTTCTGATCATCTACTATGTTCCAGGAACTGTATTAGATCCTGGAGACTTGAAGATGAATCAGATACCATCCTTGCCCTTATTTAGCCTGTGTGTGTGTGTGTGTGTGTGTGTGTGTGTGTATGTGTAAGACTGATCAGTCTTAGAAGAGAGGGCTGTTCAGGGTCTTGCAGACTTGGGCATAAGGGACAGGGAAAAGCTTCCCAGAGAAGGGGCAGCTGGAACTCAAAGAGCAAAACCAGAGCTGACAACGAGGGATGAGGCAGGTGTTTCAGCAGGCAGAGCAACACAGGCGGAGACCTGGCAGGCAAAGGGAGCATCCAAAGCTTGCCTCAGTGCTTGTGCATGAAGCCTGCCTGGCCACTCGGCCCCGCAGACACTCTCTCTCTCTCTCTCTCTGCTCCAACCCTAACATCTCATGTTGTATCATTTATTAGGCATCGCCCTGGACATTGCAGTGAGCCAGCTGTCCAATGCGTGAGTCTTGAGACCTCAGGCAAGTGGTTTTCCTTCTCAGGGAAGGGGCTCTAGTGTCCATAGCAACAATTCATGTGTAATAAGAGCTCGAGAGTCATTTGCTTACAAAATAATTCTTGAGTGCCTACAACTTGAGTGCCAGGCTCTTTTCTGGGCACACGGGAGGCAGCTGTGAACAAGACTGACCAGGCTATCCTTCTGGGAACTATAGTACCTTCTATGAGGGAAGGTTATACAATAAATAAATAAATAAGCACATATG
The DNA here is from genome assembly GCF_037993035.2 of Macaca fascicularis. Classification (NCBI taxonomy): domain Eukaryota; kingdom Metazoa; phylum Chordata; class Mammalia; order Primates; family Cercopithecidae; genus Macaca; species Macaca fascicularis. The sequence goes on along the minus strand of NC_088375.1, from coordinate 122,471,989 downwards.
TGAAAGATAATATCGTACCATGCAGAGAACAACAATGGGTAACGTGATCTGATTGAGTGGGGCTCCCCTGGACTGGTAATCAGAAAAGGTCTCTAACATTTAATTGATTGATTAATTAATTCATGTCTCTGACATTTAAGCTGAGACTGAATGATAACTACCTACTGAACCAATTAATGAACAAAAGAGAAGTAGGAAGGAAGACTTTCGGAAAACCATATTCCCGGGAGGTATGGAATTCAAACAGGGAGCCCAAGGGCTGAGAGGACACAGCAAAGTATCCTCTAAGATCTAAGAAGACTTCCTCGAGAAGGTGAGTTTTGCTCAGCTTGGACTTGCAAAAGTGATTACATAGCTTGGCTTTTTGCTTAAGCGATGACCAGAAAAGAAGGCTCTGTGTCAATAGATGCTTATTGAGCAGATGCTCTGGGCTGAGCTGGCTGAGGGCAGGAAGATGGTGAAAGAAGACCATCCCTACCCTCTGAAGGCTCACAGTCCAGAAGCGGGAGATAGGCAGGTAAACACATCATTACAACAAACAATGATGTAGTTGATGAAGGCTATGGCAGCCCAGCAAGTACAGAGTACTAAGTGGGAAGTTGTGAACTCTGCCTGGGCAGACAGCTGAGAGAGGGAATGTGGGGTCTGGGACACTTGACAGAGAAGGTGACATTTGAATTGGGGCCTGAAGGATGACTAGGAGTTTGCTGGGAGCCAGGGTGGGGGCAGGGAGAAGGCCCTCAGGAGGTATTCAGGGAGCGCAGAATATGGAGGAAGTCTTGGAAGAATGATGGTCTCGGTAGGAGACTCAGGATTATTGCGTGCTGGGCGCAGGCTGTGGAGGTGCAGCTGGAGAAGGTAGGGGATATTTTTGAAAACTCCTTAACTCTTTAAGGAATTCACATGTAAATGAGGTCATTTCTACAGTACAGGCAAGGCTAGAAAACTCAACACGACTTTCCTGCCCCTACGCTGTGCTTCACCCTCTGTTAGGTGCTCCCTGGGGCCAGCCCTTCTCTTAGGAAGCCAAGCAACTCCTTGACCTATCACAGGTGAACAACCCAGGGTCCAAGTGACAGGAGTCACGGTGAGAAGGGGTCAGGCTTGAGATGGGCTTGAGGTAAAGCCATTGGTCTCTGACCCAGGCAACTGGGTTAATGGTATTGTCACTGACATGGGGATAAGGTCAGATTTGGAGAGATAAGAACCAAGAGCTTCATCTGGACACAGTGGGTTTGAGTTCCCCGCAGCTTGAGGGAGAGGGGAGGGCAGAAGAGAAGAAGGTCTATGCCCCCATCACTCAGATACTGCACTTGGCCTTCTCCTGGGGGCTCTCCAGTCCCCTCTGCTCCCCATAATCCATCCTCCACACATCAGCCAGAGTGAGCTTTTAAAGCATGAACAAGATCAAATCAGCCAACTGCTTCACAGTCTCCAGTGACTTTCCACTGCACCTAAAATACAGCCTAAATCTTCCCCAGCCTATGAATGAGGGCTCTGTGGTGTGGTCGAGGGTTCTTCTCAACTCCACGTGCCTCTGCCTTACCCTACTTGTTCACTCTGCTCCAGCCTCATGGCCTCCCTCCTTCTCTCATACACACCAAGCTCATTCCCATTATGAGGCTTTGGCTGTGTTCTGTGCTCTTTTTCCACCTAGAATGCTCTTCTCCTGGGTCTTTGTGGAGCTAACCTCTTAGCATCAGGCCCTCAGTCACTTTCACAGAGAGGCCTTTCCTGGTGACCCTGGTTTAAAGTTGTCTTTCTCTCCCACCCTACCCTGTTCCATCTCCTTTATGGCACTTTGCTTGACGTTATCTTAGTCATCTGTACATTTATGTGTTTTTTATCCCCCCCCACTATCACCAGCATGTAAGAGCAGGAACTTGGTCTTATTTTTGGCTGTACCCCAGATCCTAGCACAGTACTTGGCACTTAGTAAACAGTTTGACTCTCTTCCCGGGAATGAAGGATGGCAGGCGTGATGACTAGCAGGCTGCGCTGCACCACGGCAATGTGGGAAGCTCCTAGCTGAGGCTGGCAGAGGCTGCAAATGGCAGGGTCGTCAGGCCAGGAGTCATCCGGTCCCACTTGTGTAGAGAAGGGGAGATGCTACGGGGACTATGCCTACAGGGAAGGCCTCTGCCCTGTGCCAGGCTGACCTTTCTACAGATTTCTTTCTCCTAAACACATACCCAAAGAGATTCCTCCTCAGCCGAACTCAGAGCCACAGCAGAAGGAGGAGGAAGAGGAGGAGGAGGAAGAGGAAAGAGGAAGAGAAGGGAGAAGAGGAGGAAGAAAGTGGAGAGAGGAGGAGAAGAAAGAGGGGAAAAGAGGGAAGGGAGAGGACTCAGGGGGAGGGAAGGGGAGGAGGAAATGAGGGAGGAGAGGGAGACGTGGAGAGGGGGAGGAAGCATGAGGGAGGAAAAAGAAGGGAGGACAGGGTGAGAGGGAAAGGAAGGGAAGGAAGAGGAAGGGGAGGAGGGAGAAGTGGGGAGGGAGAAGGAGAAGGAGGGAGGGGGAAGGAGGGAGACGAAGAGGAAGGAGGGAGGGATGATTCTATCTCAGCCAGTTGTGGGACCAGGCTGTAGATCAGACTGCCTGGGGGCTTCTCTGCCTTTACCAAATCTGAGGGTCAGGGAGAGGCCCTTGGGCAAGAACGCCATGCATTTTACATTGCCTTGGCCTCACAGAGCAAAGTGCACACCAAATGGGGAGGTGGAGGAAGGGGTAATAAAAATCAAATTAAAGAAATTTTTTAAAGTTGGAAGAACAAATTATTTGGAGACGAAGCAAAAATATCTGTGACATAGCGAGCACTGTTTTAATGACAGCCCGTGTGGGAGGACAGTTTAGTCATAGTTTTCATTTTCTTGTCCCCGGGGAGCTGCATCCCAGTCATCAGGCCCTGATAGCAAACTGGCATGTTCCCTAGACCAGTCACCTTCCAGGCGCATTCAGCGGCAGGATGAGTCAGGGGGCTGCGGAGTAACCCCTTCTCCATATGCTCAGGATGCGCTAGTGCGTCCGCCGTGGGGGTTGGAGGGGGCCAGGGGGCTGGATGGGGAACAGGCCTCGGGCCCAGTGGGTGGCAGGAAGCTTCAGCGGAAACGCTGCCAGCTCTTCCCGGGGCCAGCCGGCTGGTGCATCCTAGCCTCCTGCAATCTCCTGGGGGTAAGAGTATGACGAGTCCTGTAACTGGGGCCACAACAAGTGTGGAAAAGGATTTCTTCGAAGAAAGCTTGGTTCACTGCCAGGAGGAAGAAGTTCAGGAAGCAGTTCTACCATCCCCTCAGGCGTGAGCACTTCCAGGACTAAGATAAAAATAATGAGGATAATTTTAAATGACTGCCAGGATGCGAGAGCTGACTGCGGGCAACACGCTCCACACGCGTTCATTCACTTCTCTTCATAACAGGCCCAGGAGGCAGGTGTGACCAGCCCCACGGTGCTGAGGGAAGCAGAGGCTCGGAAGCGGAGGGACGTCTGTGAGAACACGGTGAATATGCATCAGGGCAGAACCGGAACCCGGGCCTATCGGCTTCGAGTCCGTCCACGGACCGCGTGGTGTGGTGGTTGGGCACCTGCTTCTCTTCTGAGTTGGAAGTGGTGAGAACACAGGAGGGGACTGACCCCCTATTCCTGGCTCTTCACCCAGAAGATCTCAGCTCACTGACACTACTATTTTATTTTTAATACCATTTGCTTAATACCACACGACATGCTCTCTGGAAATCAGGAGGGAGCAGGCGTGGTTCTTCCTGTTTTACAAATGGGGACCCTGAGGCCCAGAGAGAGGAGGCAAGTGGACATGGTGCTGACAGAAGCTGCTCTGTGCCATGTGGACCCAACAGAACTGGGCTAGAGGCCACCTGTTAGCTGTCTGGTAGAGAGCTCATTATTTAAAATGTCTACCTGTATCTTCCTCAGCTGTAAAATGGGAATGTTGAGATCCACCTCAGCGGACAATGATAGGTTCAAATGAGCAAAAGGAGGTGTGTTTAAAATGCTGTACAAACTCTACAGTGTCAGGCCAAGCTGGAAGGTGACATCCCCTTCACAGGCATCATGATCAAGTCCTGGTTAACAGCATGGGCTCTCAGACTGCCTGGGTCTAAATACTGGCTCCTTCACTTATGAGCTGTGAAACTTTGGAAAAGTTACTTAACCTCTTTGTGCCTCAGTTCCACCATCATAAGTACCTTCCCTATGGGTTGTTACAGGGGTTACACACATACCACACGTGTAAGTGATAGAGTTCTGGCACATAGGAGGGGCTTAGTCACTATTATTATGACCACCATCACTGCCCCACTCCTGCAAACTGCAAACTCCTTAAGGCAGGCTGGGGTCTGTCTTGTCCACTGTTGTATTCCCAGGGCTTAGCACATGGGCAGGCGAGGAGCAGGTGCTCAGCCCACCTGGTGCAAGTCGGGGAATGGACACCAGCCCCCGCCCTCCTACAGCGCTGGCCCTGCCCATGAACTCCAGGACTTTCCTAAGTCCTCACCCACGTTTAGTGTTTGTAGGATTTCCTTGGATTGCTGTGACAGTCCAACAGTCCCAGGGCTGCCTGCCTCTCTGCACCCTGGTGGTCCTCACAGTCTAGAGAAGAGAAGAGAAGGGGGTCTTCCCCACCCTCTGTGGATTGCCCTCTTTCCAATCAGCTCACCCCAGAAAAACATGGACTCAGCCCTTGGCAGGGCGTCTGGACCTCAGTCCCAGACATCCTTTCAGACATTGCATCTGGTTTTGTGGCTTCCTCCTCGCTGCCTCCGGAGGTGCTTGTGCCTGTGTGGGGCAGTCAGGCACACAGGCCTCGTCTGTGCATGCTGGATAGCTCGGTGTGTGGTGCCCTGTCAACGTGCGTCGGGTATCTGGGGGCACAGGGGCAGAGTGTGTCTAGCTGGGTACGTGTGTTTCTGCCTATGTAAGGCCAGGTAGGGCAGGACATGCAGGTCTGAGGGCAGTGGACTGAGACAGTTGAAGGCAGATGGGCTCACGTGTAAGTCTGGGGTGCAGAAAAAAGCTACATCATCCACGTGTGGGTGAGGGGAGCTTGGGTGCAGGTGCAGGAGCAGGCTTGCAGGTTTATGTGTACATATGTCACATGGGGAGAGGGCAGGAGTGAGTCCCCATAATCAGCTCTTGAGACAGAAATTCACCTCATATTTTATTTAGAACCTGAAGGATGGACAAACACAGGCCAGGCATAAAGGAGAAAATACTTTTTATTTCCAAATATGCCTTAGGCCACCAAATACTTTGGGACACCAGCGGTTTCTTACCTCCAAGTACCACCTTCTTTCCATAAACACAGTCTCTCTCCCTCTCCAGCCTCATCGGTCCTTGGGCAATCCTACAAGAGCAGCCCACGAAACTGGACTGCTTAGGTTTGCATCTCAGCTTAACGCTTTACCTATGACCCTACGCATAGTCCTTGTCCTCTGGCTTGGATTCCTCATCTGTAAAACAGGGACCACAACAGTATTCTTCAGGGGGTTGAGGATTAAATAAATCAATCCACCTGGAATGCTTAGAGAGTGATGGACTCTATTCATTTTAGCTCTCACCTTAGCCTATCTTTACCATGATTCTACCTCTGGGTGGGAAACAAAAGTGAATTTTAAAATGCCCATCGCCTGCTTTGAGAAGGTCTCCTTGAATCTGCCCACCAGGGTTACCTCCTCCATCTGCTCCCCCGTGGCTCAGCACCTGTACCTCCACATGCCTGGCACATGCGCAGTACTCAAAAAGACCTTATCATTCTGATCATCACTTGACATTGACAGCACAAGGTTACAATTGGTGGTGCACACGGTCATCTCCCTTGGGAGACTACAAGCTTCCTGAGGGCCAGAACTGTTGAGTTGCCCTTTGGTCCCTGGGGTCTGGCATAAGGAAACTTTCAGTAAGCACTGAGTTAAATGAAAACTCAAATATAGCAGCCCCGTGGGCAGTAAAGTCATGTGTTTACTGTTATTTACTGAGTGTGCGCCTTAACTGTACACAAAGCACAGGCCTTGCCCTCCTGAAGCTGAGTCCAAGGGAAAGGGTGAAAGGGAGACAGAAACAGGGGAAACAGCAGATACCACACAGTGTGGGGTCCAGACAGCTTCCACTGAGGCTACAGAGGGTAGCGGCAAAGTTGGGGGTAGAGGACACAGTCCTATGACCACAGCTGCCTCCGGCCCTCAGCTGCAGGACCACAGACCAGCCTAACATGGCAACCCCATTTGCTCTCCTATTTAGGGACCAAGCATTGCTGGGGCTCAGCACCATCTTACTGTTCTTTTCCCCATCATCAATGATAGTGGCTGTCCTACCAGTGCCAGGAACAGGGTGGCATAATCCTATCCCATCCTCCTACTAGCTGTGGCAGGAGTACTCTCTAAATCTCCCAGATCTAGAGATCTGGGTTCCAGCCTTACTCCACAGTGCTTCTCGCTGAAGATGTGCTCACAGTGCAGCCTCACAGTGACTACAAGGGTCACTATCAAACCTCTGTTGTGTCTGCTCCCTGCTTCTGGCTCAATGCCTAGCTTATCACTGTTCCAGCAGGTGACTCCACAGAGCCCTGATAGTAACACTGATCCCCCAGGGGCTTCTCATGAGGATTCAATGAAACAGTTAAGGTAAAGCACCCAGGTCTAGTCCCTGGGAAGCCCTCTGCAAACACCAGTTCCTCTCCCTTCCATCTTTGCTTCTCTTCCTTCTGTTCAATGAGCATCAATTTGAAAACGGCTTTATGTTCTGCTTCTTGGCCTGAGGCAGGGACTGGGGTGGGGGAGGTGAGGTGGCCCTGGCCTTCTGCCTCTTTCTCTAGGTGATGGAAGTGATATGTCTACAGAAAGGCCTCCTAAGATCAAACCCTAATGGCAATTTCTGTGACTTCGCAATCCCTCCACCAACTACAGGGGGTCTGCCACAGTGAGGAGACTGGATTCCATTAGCTGTACACTAGACCACCCGTTAAAAGTCAGACCTGGGAAGTTGTTTTTAATTTCCTTATAGATTGTGTGTGAGCACTCAGGTACACATGTGAGTGTGGGTGTGGGTGTGAGCGTAGGGCAGCTGCAAAGGAAGACAGGGAACAAAGCTGGACACTCCTAGGTGAGCTGTCTGGCCACCTGGGTATATGTGTGTGTGTGGCACTTAGGTGTGGGTGAGCCCCAGCAACTAAGAAGGAAGGGTGTGATACTCACAAGGAGATTCCTGCACATGCTCCTTATGAGTCCCTGGGGGAACCACACATCCACGCAGTGCCTCCCAGGACTCTCTGCAACACGGCCCAGAGCAGGGAATGATCATGGGCACTGATCAGGGGCATTACAAAGCAGTGAGGAGGCAGGGGTAGTAGATTCAACTTGGTGCAACACAGGAGTGCAGTATTAGATACTGTGTCTTGCCTGGGACCTGTGAGCGTGGTGCTGGGGGCCTATCTTAGCCATTACATATATAAAGACATATGGATATGCAGGGCTGCTGGGCACCTCACCCTTGCCTTCTCCACACCTCTCCGAAGAAACCCCCACCCAGAGGCAGAGACCCTTCTCTCCCTCTGACACCTTCCCACTTCAAGACTCTTTACTTCCCCCTGGAAAGCCCCAGTGATGCTGTATCTGAGACTACAGTGCAGAAGAATTTCCCCGGACCTGTCTTCCAAACCTCCAGGACAGAGCATTTCAAGTACTAGTGACAAGTGTGCTTACCTGGCAAATATCCATTTGCATAAGTCACTGTTAGATTCTAAAGGAACCGAACAGCAGCCTCCACCCTGCAAGCTAGCCACAAACTTGAGTTTGTAGAGGGGCACCACTTCCCTGACACTATGAAAACAAGTAGACGAATGCAGTTTTGCCAGTTAGGAGCTTTGTGACTATAGGAAAATTACTGAGATTCCTTGAGACTATTTCCTCATCTGTAAAAGGAGGAAAATAAAACTGTTTATCTTGTATACTTCCATACGCCCAATGCCTGGTAAACAATGGATGCTAAAAAAAATACTGGTTGAGGCCAGGTGCAGTGGCTCATGCCTGTAATCCCAGCATTCTGGGAGGCCGAGGTGGTGGATCACCTGAGGTCAGGAATTTGAGACCAGCCTGGCCAACATGGTGGAACCCTGTCTCTACTAAAAATACAAAAATTAGCCGGGTGTGGTGGCAGGTGCCTGTAAACCCAGCTACTCAGGAGGCTGAGGCAGAAGAATCGCTTGAACCCAGGAGGCGGAGGTTGCAGTGAGCCAAGATCGCGCCATTGCACTCCAGTCTGGGCAACAAGAGCGAAACTCCATCTAAAAAAATGAAACAAAACAAAACTGGTTGTATGAATAAATGAATGCAGAAGGATTGTTATTGGGATTAAGTGAGTTGAGGGAAGTAAAGAATTTATCACAGCGATGTCACATATTATGAATTCAGTATAAGGTAGTTATTATTGTTAGCTATTATCCAGGAGCAAAATCTTATCATTCAGTCAGATTGGTTCCCAGAGCTAATATAAAAGTAGGTAATTAAGGCTAAATAGTGACATGCCCCAAAGAATCTAGCAGCTGCCCCTGGAGTCCAAAGGGTGATGAGTTATATTGCATTCCATTTATTTTAACAAGTTTATATTGAGCCCATCTTATGTGCCCAGAATTGGTGAGATCCCATGCAAGATACAAAGGAATTAAGTCAGGCTACCTTCCTAAAGGAGTTACTTTCCACTTGGAGAGGCAAGATCAACACTCATTAGCATAAATGCCTCCCAGCTGGAGCCAGAGACTCAGCCTGCATTCTAAGGGCTGGAGTAAAACTTTCATGTGTTTCTTCAACAAATATTCCTAGGGCACTGGCTGTGCAGCGGCAGGCCCCCAGCTAGGCACTGGGGACCCTGAGACTTACGATGAATTCAGCGAGCTGCTCCCAGACTAAAGAATGAGACCTCATGAAAATGGGTCAGAACAATAAATGCCGAAGCAGAGCATCGGGCCCAGAGCGCCACCTCTGTAGGTGGTGGGGAGGCTCATTCCCAGGACTTTTGATGCAGGGGTTTAGGAAGAATGCTTTCTTTTTTTCTGAGAGATGTGGGTCCCAAAGCCCAACCTGACCTCTCCTACCTAGAGGCTGGAGAAGCAGGTTGTCCACAGGCACCTCATGTTGACCCCACCCGGCCAGTCCCTGAAAGCGGCATCTCCCACCATGGTCCCCACCCCAAGGTTCCCAGGAATCTTGGAGCATCAGCCCTGATCAGAGGGCAACTTAGAAATCATCTGAATGAAAGTGGAGCCTCATTTTGCGGCTGAGACTGAGGCCAGGAGAAGTGGAGGACCCCAAACTACTCCATCAGGCAGCAACAACGCTGAGTAAGATCCCACGTGCTCAGTGGTCTACTTACTAAAGCACGACAATGCTTGAGGATGCGGAATCTCCCAGAGCCCCTCCGGCCTCACTGAGGTACAGCAGGTGAATGAAGAGAGCTGTATCCCTGCTCCCAGCATCTGGCCAGTGGGTCCGAGACAGGAACAGGGCTCACATGACCAGTGAGGGGGCAGCCAATCCCAAAGTGGGTCCAGGCCTCTGGGGAGCTAATACGTGGGACACTTTGTACTGCAAGTCAGAGAATCCAGTGTGCAGGGATTAAAGGAGTGACGGAGCAGGTGAGGAGCACGTGACTTAACAACACACCCAAATCCAGTGGCAACTGAATGAGCCCAGAGCAACAGACGGCAATTTGGTGGAAGGAAAGGCACCCTGGGACGAAGGTGGTGCGGATGAGGAACACAGGGTGTGTGGCTAAGATAGGCCCCCAACACCATGCTCACAGGTCCCGGGTAGGACACAGGGCCTAACACCACACTCCTGTGTGGAGCCAACTTGATTCTACTAGCCCTGCTTCCTCACTTCTTTGTAATGGGAGGGGTTTGTGAATGTACCTGTCTCATGTGCCCACTGCTGGTTAGTGCTAAAAACTAGTGGTCCACAGGTCTGTGGCCAGGAGATCCTTTGGATTCTAATCTGAACCTTGCCAGCTACTTTCCAGTGCTGCGCCCCTGGGCAAATTTAACCTTTCTGATCCTTTGTTTTCTCATCTGCAAAATAGGGACAGCAATATCTACCTTGAGGTTGTTGTGAGGCATGTCAAGTACCTAATACTGTGCCTGGAACATACTAGGTCATCAGTGAATAATATGATTGGTACCTTCATATATTCCCCTGCTCATTCTGAACACTTGTGAAAGTAACAGAGTGATTTGCTCATAGTAAGTGCACAATATATATTTTTAAAGATCCATATTTACATATATACAGACATGTGGATATATAGTCAACACACATGTGTAAGTGTTTACATACATATATACAGGCTGTAGGAGCTCAAAAACAGATTCTGAAGGCCAGAAGGGATTCTTTCATCCAATATGCTTTAGGGTAGAACTGGGCTGTCCAGAGAGAGAGGTGGAACTCTTTCTCTCTGACTCCAGTGTCTGGGACATATATTCAGCCTGGCTCACTGTTCCCTGAGCGTCTGGTGACCATCAGACCAAAAGAAGCAGAAGGGAAGCACCAGTTCCAGCACGTCGCTGCTTTCTCCAGCCTTCCTTGGTGCCTACTTACTATCTCCAGGCTAAAGTTAGAGCAGGAAAGGCTGAGCAGGTGGGAGGCGGAGGAAGGTCATGTGACATTCAACACTGATGTAGTGGGGGAGGGAAGATTTTCTAAATGTCCCTGCTAGCATCCAGCCTAGCCTCCTGGAGACAGCACCCACTCAGTATGTCCTGGGCTGTGGTCAGGACGCGTCTCTGCTCAGGCTCAGAGTGATGCTGCAGAGTGAAGGTTTCAGGGGAGAAGCCATTGATTTCTGATCTTTGAATCTGCTCATTAAGCAGCAGGGTGATTTGCATCTACTGCCACATTTGAGCGGAATTTGAACAATGAGAATTATCTTGCACTGAAGCCCTCACCTGGCATTGCTGACATCTCTGAAAGAATGCCAGGCTGGCTGCATACTCCCCACACTGACTGGCTGGGAGGGGGCCTGAGGCCAGAGCCAGGTGGTCATCTGCCTTCAGTCACAGCCCCCCAGACCCATGGGCTGCTCCTCCCTGCCCCTCAGCCAGTTCATAGGATGCTGATTTGCATGAGTCTCTCCACGTCTGTCCTTCGCTCTCTCTTTCATGCCTGTGTTCTGGGAGCTTAGGAGCCTTGGGAGGCCAGAACCTTGATCCTTTTTCCTGGTCTCTCTTATCTTACAATGTCCAGGCTGAGGGAGCTCAGTCCAGGCCACTGGATGGGCCACAGCTTGGGTAGCAGAAGTGAGCAGAAGGACAAGCAATTACCTGGTGAATTCAGGCAAATAAATAATTTGTTGGCCTTCTGGCTCCCCTGGTGTGCTGAATCCCTTTCATGTCTCTTTGGAGGGTTTTTTTTGTTTTGTTTTGTTTTTTTGTCCATTAACCTCAATTTCCAGCAACCTGAGAGTTCCCACTGCACCCCTCCCAGATGGTGTAGTCCCGCCAAAGGCCCATTCATTACTCTAGGACCTGGGGCAAAGGGTCAGTTGCCCTAGGCTCTGCCTCTGGTCTAAGGGACTAAGCCGACTGCTAAACAACCGAGAGGACCCCCTATTTTGATGCTCCTGTCACCTTTCCCAGCACCCACTGGGCCAACCTCCCTCCACTGTCCCCAAGGCCTAGGGGTGGGGTTGGGGGTGGGTGGGTGGGTGGAGGAACCGTTTAGGGGCAGCTTTCCTAGTTGCTATAAATCAGCTTAGCTTTGCTGTTCTCTTCCCTCTTGCTTTACCTTTTGCCTGTTTTCTTTTAACCCTCTCTATGGGCAAAACACAGCCCCACGTGAGTGTGCCTAATTGAGGAATGTTAAGCCTTCCCAGGCTGAGCTGGAAGTCAGCCTCTTTCAAAGCTGTCCACTGGGACGTACCCAGTGCAGGAGCTAAATATAGAAAGGGCTCCCTCCTCCCCCAGCCTCCCTCATCCTCTGTGGGCACGGGCACAGGCGAGAATCGATGCTACGCTTGGTGGCGACGGCAGGCTGCGTGACAGCCGCCTCTGCTTAGAGACCCTTATCTGCACCTGCCGCCGATTGGCTCTGATAGAGCCCTGACATACTGGGGACAGGAAGTCACCATGGCGACCTCACACAGTGGAGCAGGGAGGGGACAGGGGCTTGACTCTGTGGAGGCAGATTCAGGATGCACTTGGGCCACCACCCTCGTGGGCTCCCAACTGGCCAAGAAGGGATCATGTCCCTATGCCCTGGCCACTCCAGGCCACCTGCAGAGGGGGCAGCCCTGTCAGTGACGGAGAGGGAGACAGGCTGTGTTATTCACGCCGGAAGTCCATGGCATTCTCAGAGAGCTCTTCCCCATGCCTCCCCAGAACACTGAGAATGGATGAATCAGTCCCGGCTCATCAGAGCCTTTCATGCTAAACCAGCCCAAATGACTGATTTAGAAACTGCGTGGTCTTGTTCTTTGAGTGGATTTCTGAGGCACACTCCAGAGCAGGCCCAGGTCTTCATTATCTCCATGCACACCCTTTGATTAAGCATCTGTGACCACACAGCACTGTGTGCTGTACCCAAAGAGGTAGCAGAGCAGGAGACACTGATGGGAGACACGCACCCAGAACACCCAGGCAGCAGGGAAATAATAACAACAATATCGCTGTACCAGCACTCAGCTGATCACCGCAGCCCTGTGAGGAACTGCTAGAATTCTAACTCAATATGAGAGGAGAGAGGCTCGGTGCTTTCACAAAGATCCCTGGTAAGGGGCAGAGTGGATGCACTCAAGTTTTCCAGCTCTGGTACCCGGTAAGGACACTTGGTGTTTACGAAACACTGGACCATGCGTCTGCAGCAATAGAACTCCTTGGGGGACAATCTTAAATGCAGATTTGTGGGTCTCACTCTGACCTGGAGATTCTGCTTCGAGAGGTGGAGGCTGGTGTTGATCAGTCTTCAGGTGACTATGGCGTGCAGCCCTTGTGGGAGTCGTGTATGAAACCATCAATGCCTCTTTCAGGAGCCTTGGTGAGCACATGGTCCAGTGGGTCTCAGCCCCAGCAGGGCATCAGAATCACCTGGGCAGTTTAAAGGAACAGTAATGCCTGGGCCCTACCCAGGCCCTTTAAAGTAGAATCCTTCATGCTGGGGCCTGGGCATGCCTGACCTTAGAAAGCTCCATGGGATTCTCATGTGCAGCTGGAACACTGGACCATGCGCCTGCAGCATCGGCCCCTGTATTTTGCAGATGAGGACCCTGAAGCTCTGTGAGAGGGAGTGAGTTGGATGAGCTGTCAGCAATCTCGTAACTACCTGGGTGGAGAACTAGGAGAACCCAAAGTTTTGACTTTCATTTCAAAGCTCTCTCTACACTTAAGCTCTGTGTCCTGGGGGCTGTGAGCCCCAGAGTAGCCACTGGAGTCCCATTCTCAAGGGTGGCGTACGATGGGAAGAGTATACTAATTTTCCTTTCCTAGACTCATTAGTTTGGAGACAGAGCTATCAGGCTGTGAAGGAAGGCAGAGACAGACACATGGAGCCTGATGCTTTAAAGTGCTTGTGGGGTGCAGAGACCCCCAGTCCCTGGGGTCAGCATTTGTGACTATGAACACACCCGAACATCTGCACCACCTCCCCTGCCTGGAAAACAGCACACAGTGTTACCTGGCAACCATCTGGCCCATGTTGTAAGGACCATGTAAAGTTTCCCACTGTCCAGACCACTCCAGAAGAGGAGCTTCCATCCTTTCTGACCTCCTGCCATTTCGTGTCAGCATCAATTATTTGGCAATTGTCATTTACTTGGAATACGTGACACCTAGAATCACTATATATATATATTTAAAATAAAACAAAATAGACCTATTTTTCTGTCTTATCAAGCCAAATAAGCAACTTGATTTTTAAATTTTGCCCTAGGCTGGACCTGGTTCTCTCTCAGGACACTGCTTCTTCTACCTTGCTTTTCCTCTCTACCCTGGGCTCAGAGATATCCCCTTGATCCCAACTTTTGGGGATGGGGGATCAGGTTGTGCTGATCATTCATTCTTTCCTTATTCCAGATCTGCGCAAAAAGCATCCACTCCTTAATCCAGTCTGACCACAGCTATCAAGATGGATCCAAAGAAAACTAGGGAACCAGCTGCCAACCGCTTCCCAAGCTTCCCATGCTCTCCGGACTTCCATCCTCCAACATCTCTGAAGCCTTTCTTGTCCCCACACACCACACCTTTCTTCCCTCTAAGGTCTTGCTTTCACTGTCCCTGCAGATTAAAACACCCACTCCCCTCTTCTGGCTAACATTTCCCGTCCTTCAGGATTGGTCCAGAATTTGCTCAGTGGGATGACATCTCTGCCCTCATTCCCTCCCTGCTGTCCCCCAATCCTGGGCTCCTGTTCCCATGTGTTCAGCCAGCTGTCGCAGCACCTGCCACACTTCATGCGGCACAAGTGTGCAGTAGAGATTGATGAACTGATCTCCATGAGAGAACAGACTTGTTGCTGGGGTGTGCTCAGGGAGTCCCAGATGTTGTCTTCAGATGCAGAAGAATTAGAAGGCAAAGTTTTCTTTATATGTGTATAAAATAACAAAGGGGAAGACTCTCAGACCATATCCTATTGGTATTCACATCTTGTGTGTTGCCCTTGTGTGTGGGCTGGACTTGTTGACTTGCTTCTACCTAATATGGCAGAAATGACTGTGATGTTCATCTTGGTGGCCTCTGTCTCTCAGATCAACTGCCCTTGGATCAGCTGTCAGCTGTCAGGACAAGAAGTAGGCCACATGGTGTGGAATGGAGACCAACCCACAACCATGTGAGTCAAGCTTTTAGGTGACTGCAGCTGTGGCTGACATCCTGACTACAATCATGTGAGGGTTCTTGAGCCAGAGGCACCCAACTAAGCCATGTCTGCATTCTTAACCCACAGAAACTGTAAGATGATGAATGTTTGTTGTTTTAAGTGGCTAAGTTTTGGGGGAATTTTGTTATGCGGCAATAGATAGCTGATTAATATTTGTCCTTTGTAGTCCTCCTATGTGCATATACACTGTGAGCATAGCACCTAAGAGGGCTTAGGACACGCCAGTGGACTGGAAAGGAAAGCTGTGGATCCCTCTCTTCTGGAGACTCTGTGCTAGGAAGCAGAGCCCTGACGAAGACAAGCAGCTTGCAGGTATTCCGTCTACCCCATAAAAGCCTGCTCAAATCCTAGCTCCTCTACCCACCTTTTTAACCCTTCTAATACTCACTGGATTCTGCCTCTCTGCAGTGTCTCCAGAACACACTGCCTGTCTTAGTAGTTCACTGTCTTTCTGCTTGAAATTCATCCATTCACTTACTCAATTAATATTTGTAGAGTACCTCCTATGGACCAAGGACTATTTCCCGCTGCAGAGGAGCCTGCAGCTCCCAATGCCGACCTAATAGCTTCACTTGCATTGTTGCTTTTCCCTTGGTTTCCCTGAAAACACTCAGAGGTAGGGCACTCCCTGCAGACTGCTGGACTCCCCACAACATCCAGGTCAGTTCAGCAATCACAAATACTTGATGACCAGAGAAAATGAAGACTTGCCCATCAAGTTTATGTTTGTGTGGGATGAGACAAAAGAATGAGTAGCTGAGGGTTTTAAGAGTCACTCTTCTCCTTTCTCCCTTGGAGAGATCAAGATTTGACTGACATTTATTTAGCACCTATCATATGTCTGGAAAGCAGCTGGGCACTTTTCCATACATTAGCTTATTTAATCCTCACAAATCCTTGCTTGTGAGGCAAATATAATTCCCATTTACTAGTGAGTAAATCAAAGCTCAGAGAGGCAAAATAACTTGCTCCAGTTGCACAGTAAAAATAACAGCAAACCCTTTTGGAATGTTCTGAACAAACTCATTTAGTCCTCCTCCAGCCCAGACTGAGGCAAATAAATGTTAGGTAACTTGCCCAAGTTTACACTTGTAAGCTAGTAGGTGGCAGGGCCAGGAACAAAACCTGGGACTCTGACTTTAGAAGTCTTATTTGTAACAACACTAAGGGTTGTAGCAAGACTAAAATTCACAGTTAGGTCTTTGGACTGGAGTCCCCAATCTGTCACCCCTGCTCAAAAATGCTCTTTCCCAGTTCCTGCCCAGGCCCCCCCCCCAACTTACTTCTCTCCTGTGTTCCAGTGACATTCCAATTTGATGATGAATTTGCTTCTCTTGAGTATTTCCTTGACTTAATTCAACACTTTTTTGGTCTCAAAAATGAAGAAATCAGAACTCTTCTCCTATTATAGAAATGTCACCCATTCCCTTCCCCAACTTTGTGGAGGTCTTGCTACTGGGGAGATGTGTATGAAAGGGAGAAGGAGTGGGGCAGACAAGAAAGGAATAAATAAAACTAAAGCAGCAAGGAATTTCTCATCTTGGAGGCTAAGTTCTGTTTCAAAATGAGTCCAAAACTCTGGTCTTGTACCTTTTTTTTTTTTTTTTTTTTTTGTAAGACTGTGACAGTAGGAGAATAATGCGAGCTGGCAAGTAATAAATAGTTTTTACAGGCATCAGGTGGGAACTTAAAATTCAGAAGGCAGGCTCCTCAATTCTGAATTAACTTCCTTTCTTCCTGGGCACAAGAAGGTCTATGTTTCTCTCATCTTCTCCCTGGCCCCACACACGCTCTTTCATGCAGTCAACATTCCTGCCCCACAATAGGTGTGATTGCATCCCATTATGTTGTCATGGCAACATCCACTGCCATCTGGGGGGTGGGGAGGTGGCAGTGGAAACAAATGAGTGGCCAATCAGGCTTTCCAGGAACGTCTCATCATGACACACTGCTCCCTGCCAACTGCCGGAGCTGGGCGGAATAAAGATGAGTGCGCAAGGACCCTATTGAGGGGGGCACAGTGAAGGTGCCCCGCCTAATCTCGGCCAAGGGATCGAGAGTCAGAGGGACATTTTGTCCATGTGAATGTCTCTTTGCTGACTGATGGGTTATTGATCAGCATAAGAAGGGAGAACCAAACAGCAAACGATAACACAGAAAGCAAAAGGCCCTTCAAGGTGGTAACTGTCACGTGATACGTATGAAGGATACATGAGAGTTAGTTCTTTTCCGTGCCGAGATGGGCCAAAGATTACAGAACCCAGTGTCACCATGGTCATTGCTTCTTCCTTCCCCCTAGCCCAGAAACAGAAAAGGAAAAGTCCCATTGTCAAGACCTCCAAGGACAAGAACCAGTGAAGCCTGCTAACAAACACACTGTGCTTTGAAGATCTGCCAGTTAGCAGCTATGTGGTCTCTCTGCGATTAACATCTCTCAGCCCTGTTTCCACCGTTATGAGATGGGGATTATAATACCACATCCTTTGTAGGGCCATTGTGAGGAGTGAATGAGCTAATGCATGCTCACCTTGTGGTAAGAACTCCATAGATATTAGCCATTACTATTCCAACGGATCACACACACTCAGCGCCACCAAGGATGATGCCACTGCAGTGTCTCCCTATCTCCCTACCTTAGGTTCTACGTTCTGGGGAGCAAATGCAGCAGGAATAAATTTTCAGTGGCCTGGAAGCCACAGCTGTAGCCTTTTGCCGTAAGAACCTCCCAAACTCTCTCTCTAGGTGGGAGCAAGCCATTGCCTCCCTCTCAGAGGACCTGGTGGAGAGAAGGTTGACACCTTGGCATTCCTCTTTAGAATGGCTTTAGAATGACTTTGCACTGCCATCCACAGAAGAGCTCCCTAACCTCACCCGAGGGCACGGAATGGCCTTTCCTTAAAGGTCAAGCACAGCATCATTCTCAAGTGCCTTTGCAAATGTACGTGAACAATCTCTCAAGGTTCAGATCAAGAAGTCTCCAGCTCACACTCCTGTCCAATATCCAATGCCCGACATTGAGCCCCTGGGGCTTTCTGATCAAGAGCAGGGAGGACAACCAGCCAGAGCAGGCAGCTGAGGTCGACTGGAGTAATTAATCCTAAAGGTTACTGGTGCCTGTTCTGCTGGGGAGCAGGAATCCAATTACCCACAGTGACAGCAGCTTAGTCCCTGGGGAGATACTCATCTGTGGAGCGGACGACAACCTGTCCACCTGAAATCTTCCTGACAAGCAACCCCCACCTCCACCCCCTTCACTTCCTCCACACACCCTAGCCAGGCACAGACCTCAGCTAACCGGGACATTGCCCAGGCCACACTTCCTGGGTTGTGGTGCAAAGGAGTGAATTCTGGAAGACTGGACCAGGACAGCTTCTAGAGGTCTCCTAACAAGAACCCATTTCCCCTGTAGAACGAAGACCGAACTGGTCATTTACCCAGGCTGAGCCAGACCTATATGATACATCAAAAGCAGAACAGAAAGAAAGGGAATGAGAGAATCCAAATGAGTTTATTTGTCCATTAAATAAATATGCAAAATTATGCAGATGTGGAAATGGGCATATAATTTTTAATCAATTGCTCTGGCATCATCATGAACAGACCTATGGTTCTGGATGAGAGGACCGCTGAGAGATAATTCTGGCTCCCTTTCCATCAGCATCCCAAAGAATGTAGGTTAGGAAGCAGGGAGTGGTCTATGCCAGATGACCTTCTTGCTCTTTTTATGTGGCCCTGACTCTGACTAAAATGGGCTCCTTCTTCTAGAATTTATTGCCTGGACAAGAGTGAAAAAGTGGCCAAGTCTTTTGCATGGCTACCACCAGGGAAAGGAATTTGACTTTTGTAATGCAAATTTACTTCCTGGCTTGAAAGTACATGATTAAAATGATATGTTTCAATGTGGGAGCCAGACAGCAGATTTGGTATTAGAAGGCAGCAGCTGCTGCTTACACACAGGGGTGTCTGCAAGGTACACGGAGGAGTAGGTAAAAAAGCATCTGTTGGGGCCTAGAGACCCTAGGACTTGCTAATCAGAATGAACCATTCAGGTGCACTTATATAAACCTAAACACAACCAGGGTGTAGTATAAGAAAAGCTGAGCACCTTCAGATTGGTCATTCATTCATTCAACAACATTTATTGAGTACCAAATCCATGTACCAGCTGCTGTATATGGTTATATAGCAGTGAACAAGACAGACTTAGTGAAGACTGCTGACCAGGGCTCAAATTTGGACTCCACCACTCAAGAATAATGTCATATGGGGCACGTTGCTTAATCTCTCTGTGCCCCCAGTTTCCTCTAAAATAAGGATAATGCAAGTGCGTATTGCCACCTCTGCTTTCAGCCATGATAAAAAGAACTGGATTTACCTTTCTGTCTTAAACAACTAGAAAGTCATACAAAATACATGAAACAAATATTTTCAAACATTGGACAAAAGGCAACACAGAACTATGATCCTTGAGAGAGGTGAATCAAATGAGAGACCCCTACAATTTCTCTACCCTACTGCCTGCATTGAATTTCCAGGCTGCAGCACAGGGAAGGAGAGCCCAAACAGAGCCCAGAATTCTTCGAGTTCAAGATGACTGAGGCAGCGAGAATGTGCAGGCACAATGCCAGAAAGAGTTTTGGCTATCTGAAAGGGGATCCACTTAAAGAGCTCTGGCAAAATACGGATTTTCACATACAAGGAACGAAACTCCATAAGGATGGAGAAAGAACCATCGCAAAGCACTAAGCCAAATGATTTCCAGAGCTGGGAAGACTTCATATTCCCAGGTGAGAAGGAACAGACTTCATGATACAGTTGTGTGCTGCATAACAACGTTTTGGCCAATGCCAGATGGCGTATAAGATGGTCTCATAAGATTATAAAGGAGATGAAAAATTCCTATCACCTAGTGACATAGTGACATCACAGTCATCTTACCATTGTAGTGCAATGCATTACTCACATGTTTGTGGGGAAGCTGGTATAAACAAACCCACTGTGCTGCCAGTCCTATGAGACCATAGCACATATCATTATGTACAGCACACAATACTTGATAATAAGTGATCATGTGATTGGTTTATGTATTTACCAGTTACTGTTATTTTAGAGTGTCCTCCTTCTATGTAGAAAGAAAAAGAAAGTTAACTGTAAAACAGCCTCAAGGAGGTCCTTCAGAAGGTATTCATGAAGAAGGCATTGTTATCATGGAGGATGATGGCTCCATGCATGTTATTGCCCCAGATGACCTTCCAGTGGGACAAGATGTAGAGGTGGAAAACAGTAATACTGGTAATCCTAACCTGATGTAGGCCTAGGCTAACGTGTGTGTTTGTGTCTTATTTTTTTTTAAAAGTTTAAAAATAAAAAACCCCAAAACCCCCTTTTTTAAAATAGAAAAACTTACAGAGTCAGGATGTAAATAAATATTTTTATAACTGTACAATGACAGTGTATTTGTGTTTTAAGCTGTTACTGGAAGAGTCAAAAAGTTGCAAAAATTAAAAAGTTTCTAAAGCAAAAAAGTTACAGTCAGCTAAGGTTAATTAATTTATTATTGAAGAAAAAACAATTTTGTAGTATAGCCTAAGTGTACAATGTTTATAAAGTCTATACTAGTGTACAGTAATGTCTCAGGCCTTCATATTCACTTACCACTCACACACACTCACCCAGAGCAACTTCCAGTTCTGCAAGCATCATACCTGGTAAGTGCCCTAATACAGGTATACCATTTTTAATTTTTTATACTGTATTTGTACTGTACCTTTTCTATGTTTAGATACACAAACAATTACCATTGTGTTATAATTGCCTACAGTATTCTATACAGTAATATGCTGTACAGGTTTGTAGCCTAGGGGCAATAGGCTATACCATATAGCCTAGGCATGTAGTAGGTTATACCATCTAGGTTAGTGTAAGTACACTCTATGATGTCTGCCCAACTAAATTGCCTAACAGTCCATTTCTCAGACTGTATCCCCATTGTTTAGTGATGCATGATTGTATACAAAGCAACACGTAGGGTCCTCAGAAAGGCATCACATTCACAGTGAGGCTAAATTAGCCCTAGACAAAAGGCAGTGCCAGACTTACCCTAAGAGATCTTAAAGCAAGCCCTGAAATAATCATACTGATTCCAATTAGCTTAACTGTATACCAGAACTAAGTACAACACTCTTTAAAGGAATACAAAAAGAAAAGAAATCAGTGGCTATAGTAGTAAAATTAACTATGTCTAGCATCTAATAAAATAGGGCTAGGTGCAGTGACTCATGCTTGTAATCCCAGCACTTTGGCTGAGATGGGAGTATCACTTGAGCCCAGGAGTTGGAAACCAGCCTGGGCAACATAGGGGGACCCTATCTCTAAAATAAGCTGGGTGTAGTGGTGTGCAGCTCTGTTCCCAGCTCCTCAGGAGGCTGAAGTGAGAGGACTGTTTAAGCCTGGGAGGTCAAGGCTGCAGCAAACCATGATAGTGCCACTGCACTTTACTCTGGGCAACAGAGCAACACCCTGTCTCAAAACAAAAAACAAGAAACAAAAACAAACCCCACAAGGTATGCAAAAAAGAAAAAAATAATGACTAATAAGCAGGAGAAAAATCAATCATTAGAAAATGACTCAGAAATGACAGCGATAATGGAATTAGCATACAAGAATGGTAAAACTACTATAGCCAATATACTATATGCTCAAGAATTTACAGAAAAACATGAACATGATAAAGATTAAAAAAGGAAGACAGAGACCCCAACAAAACTTAAATAAATGACAACATACAATAACTGAAATAAAAATATAATAAATGAGATGAACAGATACATCAAAAGGATCAGTGAATTTGAAGAAATAGAAGTAGAAAATATCCAAAATAAAGCAAAGAGGGAAAAAAGATTGAAAAAAGAAAACCCATAGCATCAGTGACCTGTAGGAAAGTAACAAGTCATCTAACATATATGTAACTGGGGTCCCCAAAAAGAAGAGAAACACAGAAGAAATATTTTAAAGAAATGATCAAAAGCCTTCAGAATTTGGTGCGACCTATAAACTAACTGATCCAAGAAAAAAGCACTGAATTCCCAGTAAACACCAACCCTACCAAGGCACATAATAACCAAATTGCTGAAAACAAGTGATAAAATCTTAAAAGCAGCCAGTGGGAAAAGGACATTGCATAAAAAGGAAAGACAAAGTGGCAGACTCTTGTCATAAATTATGCAAACCAGAAGACAACAATGGCCTGAAGTACTGAAAAGGAAAAAAACCTGCCAACCTAGAATTCTACATCAAGCAAAAATATCAATCAGAGATGAAAGCAGAATAAATACTTTTTCGGATCAAAGCTGAGATAAGTCATCACTAGCAGATTTGCCTGTAAGAAATTTTAAAGGAAGTTCTCCAGGAAAAAGGAAAATGATACCAGATATAATCTGGGTCTACACAAAGGAATAAAAAGCACTGGGAATAGTAGATATGTGGGTAAATTGCAACAAATTTTGTACTTATTTTTGAAGTCTCTTTAAAAGTGTTAACTGTTTAGAGCAAAAAATTTTCACTGTATTGCTGGATTTATAAAATGTAGAGGTAAAATATGTGACAATTATATCACAAAGGACAAGAGGTACAAAATTGAATATATAAGTTTTTTTATAGTATACATGAAGTGGTATATTATTAGAAGGCAGACTTTGACATGTTAAAATGTATATTTTAAATCATAGAGCAACCACTAAAAAATAAAAGACATATGGATAATAAGCCAGCAATGGAGATAAAGTGAGATCATAAAAAATATTAAGTTAATACAAAGTAAGGCAGAGAGGAAAACGTGAACAAATTACATATGAGACAATCTGAAAATAAACAGCAAGATAGTAGACTTAAACTCAATCATATCAATAATTACATTAAGTATACCTAGCCTAAAAACTTCAATTAAAAAGCAGAGATAATCACATTGGAATTTTTTTTTTTTTTTTTTTTTTAAAGCAAGACCTAACTATGTGCTATCGGCAAGAAACACACTTTAAATATGAAGACACAAGTGTGTTAAAAGGAAAAGAACAAAAAAAGATTTATCAGGAAAAAACTGATCAAAACAAAACTGGAGTGACTATATCAGACAAAGTAGCCTTTAGAACAAGGAATATTACCAGGGATAAGAGGGATTTTACAATGAAAAAGGGATCAATTTTTCAAAAAAAAAAAAAGGTAAATGTACATGTATTTATTGATAGACTTCAAAATACATGAAGCAAAAGTTGATATAAAGAAAGGAGAAATAGACAAAACCACACCTATAGTTGGAAATTTAAGCATTCTTGTCTCTCTGATAGAAAAAGTAGACTAAAAATCAGGAGGGGTGTAAAAGACTTGAATAATCCCATCAACCTCCTCAATCTAACTGACATTACTAGAACACTTTAACCAACAACAGCACAATCCACATTGTCTTCAGGTGCATATAAATCACTGGCCAAGATAAGACCATATTTTAGACTATAAAGTCTTAATATATTGTGATAAAATGAAATCATATAGTCTTTAATTTGACCATACTAGAATTAAACTAGAGATAAAAAATAAAAAGATATCTGGAAAACCTCAAATATTAGAAGATTAAATAATGCACTTCTTAAAAACCCATGAGTCAAATTTAAAAATCACAAGGGAAATTAGAAAATATTTTGAACTGAAAAAAAATGACACTATACCAAAGTCAATGGTATGTAGTAGCTAAAAGTGCTTAGAGATAAATTAATGGCATTAAATGTTTATACTGGAAAATAACCAAGTCTCAAATCAATGATCTAAGCTTCTACTTCTACCTTAAGAAACTAGGAACAGAAGAAAACTAAAACTAACGTATGCAGAAGGGAAAGAATAATGAGCAGAAGTCAATGAAACAGAAAAGCAAAGAGAAATTCGATCAAACCAAGAGCTCTTTCCTTAAAAAGATGAATAAAATTTTAAAACTACCAGACTAATCAAGAAAAAAGACAAGATCACCAACATAAGACATGAAAGACTGAACATCACGACAGCTTTCACACAGATCAAAAAGATAATAAGAGAATATTATAAACAACTTCATGCCAGTAAGTGAAAATTTAGACAAAACAGGGAAATTATTTGAAAGACACCAGCTACCAAACTACCAATACTCACTCAAGAAGAAACAGATAACTGCAATAGCCCTATTATCTGTTAAATAGATTGTATTTCTAGTTAAACCTTTCCACAAGTAAAATTTCAGGTACATGTGGCTTCACTGATAAATTCTACTAAACATTTAGGGAAGAAATAATATTAATTCTATATAAATTCAGTGTGATTTATCATACAATAGACTAAAAAAGAAAGCCCATGGGATCATCTCAATAGATGTATAAAAAGCTTTTAACAAAATACGATACCTATTTATGACTGGAAAAAACCCTACAGCTAACATCATACTTAACGGTGAAGACTCAATGTTTTCTCCCTTGGACTGATAACAAGGCAAGAATGTCTGCTTTCATCATTTCCATTTACCATCTCATTCAACATCGTATTGAAAATCCTAGCTGGTACAATAAGGCAAGAAAAAAATTTAAAAAGGATACAAACTGGAAATAAGTTAACACTGCAGGCTCCATGCTCGTCCTTGTAAAAGTATCCCACTTCCTAGGGAAGGCATAATGACTGAATTACAAGGACTGAGCTACAAGTATGTGGAGTGCTTAGCATAGTCCCTGGCACCTCAAAAGTGCTCAGTAAATGCTCACTATTGCTGTTAATTCAAATGATTACAGAACAGAACTGAGACCATATAATGGGGATCTATCCATTGATGGAGGAGGTTGTGAGAAATGTGTACTTGCCTCTGAAGCACCAGACGCTCACGCCCATGTGGGAATAGGGGAGGGACACTGGAAGACAGGAGGAAAAATGAGCCCTTACATTTGTACTTCTCCATCAAAGGCCATTAGGACTCCAAATCTCATAATCCTTTAATGACTGTGGGAAGGGACAGGGCAGGTAGAATTATCTTCATCCTAAGGACGGGGGAACTGAGGTAAAGAGCCATAGACCTGTACAATACCAGGACTAGTCCTGAGGTCTCCATCCCAGACCACTGCACCTTCCACTACACCATTCTTCCTTTCCACAGGACAGGTCTCAAAACAGGGTGCTTCCCTGCTTCTGAAGATGGAATTGAATGGGCGCATTTATGAGAAGGATGGTCCAGAACACAAGTGCCCCTTGATAAACAATGGTAGTCTATGAGGCACTGGGAATCCAGGATCCTGGGGATTTGCCTCTTTGCTTTTGTGAGGTTGTCTGCATATTTGGCAGAGTTCACACAGTGAGGCTCCTAGAAGACTAAAACTTAAAATACCCAAATCCAACTGTGGCACATAATAAGTGCTCAGTAAATGTTTACTTAGAAACTCTAATCTGACTGGAGCCCAGGGAAGATGCAAGCGGCTTACATTTAATGAAATAAGCGTGCACAAGAAAACCACTTTGTAAACTGTAAAACAATGTACAAACACTGATGTCAATGCTAGCAGTTGTGTGAGAAGACAATGAGCTCTAAAAAGGAAGACCTGAGCAAACTATCGTTTGGGTGAGTTGTAGGAGCAGAGCTGGGAAGAGACCTGGAAACTTGAAAAATAGAGTTTACAAAGCATGTAGTAAATGAATTGATGGGCACAGGGCTTGGGGAGAGAAGCAGGCTTCTCCAGCATCTCTTAAGGACTTTTCAGCACTGTGCTACGTGCTAGAGAGACAGAGATGAGAAGACACAGTCCCATGACTAGCCAGCTCACGGCCTTGTGGGGAGCGACAGGCACATAGAGACCCTCCACATGCTATAGTGAGTGCTGGGAGGTGCTAAGTCCATGGTGCTTTGGGGACACAGAGTATTTGGGGAAGGGGAGAGGGGAGTTGCTAGTGAGAACAGAAAAGAGCAGTGATAGAAAGTAGTTGTAATATGAAACTGAGGGGCTGAATGGAGCCCAAATATAAAAGCAAAAACAACTTAATTTCCTTTGTTGCCCAAAGGAAGTATAGGAAGTATTTTCCAGGCTGGAGGCAGGGAATGATGAACCAGGAAGTACAACTAGGGATGATGAAGCAGGCTTTTGAGTCATGAGATTATTTTTCTGTGCATGGGTTATACCCTCAAGCTTTTGTCACTTAACGAATGTTAACATGATTTTTTTACATCTTAAATGGCTGTGTGTAGAAGCCCCTGTAGGGGAGGGGCGGCTGAGGAAGGGTGAAGAGGGGAGCTGTCCAAGCAATGGCTGAAGAAAGATGACAAAATCACACGAGAGGACCTGGTGCTGAGCTCCGCTAGCCCCAGAGCCTGAGCTCAGGGCATCATTTCATCCCTGGGGCGCCTTTATTCGTTAATTCATTCAGCAAAAAAAAATTCATTCATAGTAGGTCTTGAGTACCTACTATGTGCCAAGCACTGTTCCAGATGCAGGGAATGGGGCAGTAAACAAAATCCTTGCCCTCAATATACTGGCATTCTAGACTGGGGAGACAGACAGTAAACAAGCATACAAGTAAATGAACAAGATAAATATAGGTAATGATAGGTGCTATGAATTAAGTAAGAAAGGGTAATGGGACCAAATGGAGGCTGATGGTGGGCACACAGCTGAGGTGGGTGGCAGCTTTAGGTATGGGGTTCAGGGAAGGCCTCTCCAAGGGTGTGACCTTTGCCTGGGACCTGAATGATAAGAGCAAGCCCTGTGATGATGTGGGGGAAGCAGAAGAAACAGGTGGTGCCACAGTCCTGAGACAAATTCAAGGACTGTAAAGAAGGTCAGAGGAGCTAAAGCCCTGAGGGCAAGGGGGGATGGTATGAGACAGGTTAGGAGAGAAGGCAGGGTCTCATCGGATAAGGCCTGGAAGGCCTTGGGATTTCATTCTAAGTACCTCAATTTGTCCCTTACCAAAGTGGTCCCTAATCCAGATTGAATGATGTCCCCGAAGCAGGCCGGGCAAATTTACACGTGAACAAATACAAAAATCTCACAACTTAAAGTTCTTTCCGTCAAACCTGTGCTGGAGTCCCCTCAGCAATAGTCTTACCACAGGATAACCTCACCTAAAACTGGAACCCAGTCCCTCCTGAGATGGCATCTTGGGGCTGTTAGGACTTGAACTGATTTGAAACAGGTGCCACCCATTTCTCCAGTCTCTAAGCAGCATCTGAACGAATGGCACGGCCCTTGACGGGGCCAGTCTGGATGGAGGGAGATGAGGAATGTTTCAAAGGTATCATTAGGAACTCAGGTTGCTGCTATAACATCTCCCTCTCGTCTCTACGTCTTACTCCTCCTTAGGCACAGGCAATGAAGGACAGCTTTGCCCCCAGGCCACTGGACCAATGACCACCTGATGCCCTGGGGAACATAAGGGAGTGGGAGAGAACCCCACCTAGCCCCTCCAGCTGGTAGACAAAATGGAGGCCTCCACTCCCTGCCAATGTTCCATCTGGGGAAGGTCATGCAGACCCTGCACTCACAATCAACTGGGCAGAAGCAAGCCCTTGGGGAGGGCAGGGCATGCAGCTGCGTGGGCGCCATCTGCACGTGAGTCCTGACCTGGGGGAGGAGAGGTCGTCTTCCTACAGCCCGACCTCACACATTCCTTCAGCATCTCTGGGAAATAATCACACTCCCCGCACTGAAGAAACACAGTCAACAGATTCTGGTTTCCTAGATACGCCAGTGGCTTCTAAAAATAGCCAGGCAATGACAAAGCAAATTGGCATATGGACTGCAAATAATTCCAGTACCAGCTTGCTTGGCAGCACTCAAGCCTCCCAGTGCTGGGTGCTTCCTCCTCTTCCCTCCCGTTTCTGAAACAGTCTCTTGTTGCTGAACACCCCAGGCCAAATGTGAGCAAAGGGGCAGCTGCAGCCCCTGTGGTGGGTCCAGCCCAGGGCTGGTGCACTCAGCTGGGCTGAAGCCATTCCGGGCTCCTCCTACTTCCCTCCTCATCCACTCCACATGCTCCGCAGCTCCACACTCACACTGAAGGTCCACCACTAGTCAAGCCACCGGCAGCTCTGTGTGTGCCCCGGCACTCCCAAGCAACCAACATCTTCCTTTTTGTAACCAAGATGGGGCTGCCTTGACCTTCTCACTCCAGGACTCCTCTTCTGGGGAGAGGGCACTGTCCACGGTACCTCTTACTTTGACTCAGTCCCTCTCCTGGCCCCAGCACGGAGTCTTTGCAAAGTATCCTCTTTATCTGAGCTTCTTCATTCTCTAAACCCTGCGTATGGTTGTGTGCAATGTGCCGGGCTTTGTGGCGGGCAGCATACCCAGCAGTGGGAATTCCAGGAGGAAAAAGACAGGTCTGTGGCTGGAAAGAATAAGGAAAACTAACATGATTGAACTCCTACACTTAGCCAGCCACTCTGCTAAGCGAGCCTCACAAGTTGTCTCATTTATTTCTCATTCAATCTCTATAGTGACCCCATGGTGTAGAGATTCTTATTGTCTTCTTAACTCTGTAAACCAATTGAGGAAAGCAGCTCCGAGGAGTTGAGTAACTTGTGCAAGGGTACAGCTGAAAAATGTGTAGCTGGAAATTTGCGTTTACAGCTGTACAGCTAAGGGCCCTCAAATCTCTTCCATGAAACCACAGCAGTTCCCTCAAGCAGCTTATTCTTCAATGGGCTTGGGTCAGGGCCAGGCGGTTAACAGACCCCATCTCAGAGAATACAAGAGGCTTTGGAAAGGACCATTTACAGAGGTAGAGGCATGATTATGGGGACCAGCAAGAGATGCTGAAGCACCCAGGGACTAGCAATGACAGAAAGCTGTGTCTAGCCCAGGCCTGAAAGGGCAGGGGAGGGAGTAGGGATGAGGGACTGCCCAGCAGCAGTGCCGATCATGAGGAAGTGAGGAGAAAATACCTCATGCCTCTCTCTTCCCACCTTTAGGTCTCCTTCTGGCACCTCCCACAGGCTGAACTCAACTGGATGCCAGGCATAAGAGAGGACTGGGGATGCAGTACAAGTCTCCCAACTGTTCCAAGTAATGTTTTCTCTTTTCAGTGTCATCAACCACCTGATTTCTCCCAGGCCTTTGTTAGGAGGAATCACTACTGATTTTCATGCTTAAGTTTTTTCATTGCATGAAGAAAAAAAAAAAGCTGAAAGGGGTACCCTGGCCTTGCCTTTTCTAAAACTGTTAGGAAGATCAGCAGGATAAACCAGGGGTCTGAGCTCCTGGCGAGATAATGTGGATGCCTAAATACAAGGTATCCCAGTGGTGGGGATAACAGGAAAATGCTTATGGGTAAGCAATGATGTAGAAAATTTTAAAGCTACTGCGACAGCCACGGTGTTCTCTTCTCAAGGCAGCTAAAAAACTCACTCTGCAGACATTTCTGTCTCCAACGATTTGTTGCCTTGAAGCCTAAGAATGCTTCCATGCAGCCCTAATTTGTCCAAGATGAACACAAGAGAGGCGATGCCATTATGAACCCATGGCCACAGGCAGCATCTTTAATTCATGAGCAGGGTGGCATTGGCAGGAGAAAAGGAAGGGAGACATTAAGAAGAACTGCCTTGAGTCTCTGCCTTGGACTCAAGGTAAAACTGAGATTCTAGCCCATTCCAGCGCAGCTAAGTGGTTTTCAATTTGTGTTTGAGGGAGGGTGACACGGCTATGGTCAGGACAGGAGGGGTTCTTCCCACACTCTTCCACCTGGTGGAAGTTCCACC
Source organism: Macaca fascicularis (assembly GCF_037993035.2). NCBI lineage: Eukaryota > Metazoa > Chordata > Mammalia > Primates > Cercopithecidae > Macaca > Macaca fascicularis. The sequence goes on along the minus strand of NC_088375.1, from coordinate 122,442,376 downwards.
AGCAGTGACTCCTGTACTTTCATTCATTCATTCAACAAATGTTTATGGAGTAAATGTTTAAGAGTAAGCTCTTCTGAGTCAGAAAGTCTAGGTTCAAATCTTGCTCCTTACTAGCTGTGTGACTTCGGGAAAGATGCTTATCCTCTCTGTGCTTAAGTTTCCTCTTTTTAAAGTGAGGATAATATTAACAGCATTTATATCACAGGTTGTTAGGAAGATTAATTCAGTGAACACATGTAAGGGCTCTGAACAGTACCCGGCATATAGGAAGCATGGTGGAACCTTGCTAGACACACTTTGGCTATGCAGTGAGATTTGGATTTGAGTGCTGCATCTAGCGGTTAGCAGCTGTGTGATTTCAGGCACGTTACCTGACCTTTCTGAGGCAGAGTTGCCTCATCTATAGGAGAATAATAGTCTCTGTTTTATATGGTAGTTGTAAGAATTCAATGAGATGGCAATGTATAGTATTCAATAAATATTGACTGTCTCTTCTGTTTTGATAATGGCCCTGCCCTTAAGGTTAATGTCTGGGGATAAACCAGGCACCCACATTCAGATCTGATCATCCCTGCAGGCTTTGAATGACTACTGGAACACCAGTGAGGAGGTCTGGTTCTAACCTGTCCTCATTAGCTGTGTGACCATGTGCAAACTGCCTGACCTCTCAATCTCAGTTTCCCAACCAGCAAAATGAAGGCGGTGGAATATACGGCCTCTAAGGCTCCTTACAGCTTGAGGCACATTCTCCCAGACCCTCTGGACTTCTGCCCAGACCTAGTCTTGAGAACCAGTGTGGGAGAGTGGAGAGGACACAGCTTATCAGAATAGATACGGGTGGCATCCTAAGTACCTGGTGGCCTAGCACAGCATCAGACACACCCAGAGGTGGTTTCCTGCCTGCTTCCCTTGCCAGCACAGTCATCACTATCTGATTCCTCAACACAGGGTTGAGGCTGAAAAGCTGAGATGTGCCCCCAGATTGCGCTATACCCTTTTCCTGTGCCCCATCTTCCCCAAAGTGACTTCCTCTGGTTCTCCAACAAGCTCAGGGCATCTATCCCGCTGAAGCTTCCAGGCTCAGGACCCTGATGGGTGGTTGTGCCTAACCTGAAATTTTATAGAAGCATCCAACCTGGGCAGCTGAGCTGGTGAGAGGGAGTGCGTGTGACCTTTTCACTCTTGTCTCTAGGATTCTAATCTCCGGTGTTATAACACCTGGGTCAACATCTTGGAAATTTATTTCTGTACTGCCAGCTAAGGAAGCTGCACATGTTTCCGTCTCAATGAAAAAACCAGTAGGGCCCTGCTACCTCATCTGAAGCTCTAAGCTCCTCAGCAGAGGTGCAGCACAGGGGCTTCGTGCACAGGGTGCTATTGGTCAGTTGACTTGGAGCCACCACACTGGTAGGTAAATGACTCCTTACCTTACTCCTCCTCCTGAAGGCAGTGGGGTGGGTGGAAATGCCACTTCAAGCACCACCGTGCAGAGGGGGCGGGGCAGAGGGCATGGGAGTGTCTGATCACCGGGCAAATGACATGGCTTAGAACTTCAGTCATGCAGGAATTCAGGAGTTGTTCCTCCAATGTGCCCATGGGCCAGGACCACCAGCATAACCCTAACTAGGACCCGCAGTCACAAGCAGATGACTCATGGCAGCACAGGCCACAGAGAGTTGTGCATTGCACTCTACTGCCCTCCAACTCTCCACTCATAACCGCTCCACATTCACCAAGGACCTTCGTGCCAGGCACTGAGTGTGAGACCTCAGAAGCAAAGGTGAACAACATGAGCAGCCTCCCTCTGAAGACTTCCTAGCCTGGAAGGGGAAATTATGGAAACATGAACAAATAATTATGATAATGTGCACTAAGTGCTGTAATACAGCTATAAAGTGGTCCCTGAGCAATAAACATGATGCTCAGGGACCACAGGAGATTCTGGAGAACATGAGGCCCTATAGAACATTCTGTTGAGAGAAACAGAGATGGAGCTTCATCAGGCCTGCACAGGTCATCCAAAAGCATTTCTAGCTCCCACCTTAGGCAGTGAAGTTTTTATTTGTTAACATATGTAGGAGACCAAGTCACAGGCTACAAGCATGGGCTCAGGGGTTGTCCAATGGCACAGCAGGGCAGAGCCATCCCAGCACAATAGCTAAAGGTCCCCAAAACTTAGAAAATGCCTCCCTACCAGGACTTTGTCAGCCTGAAGGGCCAGGGCAAGGATGCCCTTGGATGGTCTTAGTTTAGGAGGAGCAGAGGTCAGGGCTGCCATAGCTCAGGGCTATTTCAGGACACTTAAGATATAACAGCCTGGCTTGTCTTCCCTCCAGACACTGGCTCCCTTGCATCTGACTCTTTAATTTCCCTGGAGAGGAAAACATATTGCTTCTGGCTATGACCCTGAGAGGGACAAGAGCATCCTCCTTTCTGACTGCTGTCTCCTACCTGGGAGGGAAGCCAGACCCTGCATGTGTATCCACTCTGTAAGTGAACACTTCTGAGACAGGGATCCGTGCAGCCAGCCCAGGAGTCTTCAAATGAAGGCGATTGCTGCTCTCATCTCCACATCGTGGGCCACCCTACCTATCCAGAGACTAGCATTAAAAGTTTGGGTGATGCTTCAGACCTCACCCTCAAATGCCCCTTTGACCTCTGTGGTCAGCTGACTGCCAGGGTACCAGGCAGGACAAAGAAGAAGCTGGCTGGCCTCACTCCCCACACCTAGGCTGCCCATGGCCCTTGCTGCTGGCACAGGCTGCCCTGGCATTCAGCAACCCCAGAATGTGTGTCCATGTTGTGCCAGGTACTATAAGATAGATGCATTGAACAAGAGCATTTGCTGTACATGGGTTAACTTGTTTCATTTTCACAAGACTGTTTCTGTTGTACAGATGAGCACTGAGGGGTTATGGGACTTGCTCAAGGTCACTCAAGCTAGCAAGTGGCTGGGCTAGGATTTAAACCCTAGGAATATGATTTTAGAGCCCAAGTTCTTACCTACTGCATCATTCTCACTTGAATTCCTCATTTAACTTTGGAAGCATCACAGTGTCCTTTTAAAAGGGCAGTGTTAGTGGTTAACAGAGCAGGTTCTGGAGTCAGACACAAGGAGACCTGGGTTCTAACTCTGTGATTTTGGGAAGGTCACTTAATCTCTCTGGGGCTCGGTTTCTTCATCTGTAAAATGGAACAAGAACACCTGCCTTCAAGGAGGTAAAAATGGAATAATGGACTCAGCACACTGAAGCTCTCATGGGCAGTTAGTCATGCGCTTTCTTCTCTTGTCACAAGTTCAGTGTTTGTGACAAGAGTTCCTGCCCATGTGGTTTATCAGGCCCTCCTCCCATTGAAAGCTGGGGTGTGGTGGCTAATGGATCTGGCTCTGATGTAAATTGGAAAAAGGACCAACCCCCCCAACATGGGATAAAGGATGGGCTTCCAGGGACAGTACACAGGGCCCAGGCATCCTTCCCCACACCCCATCCTCTTTCCCAGCCTTAGTATCCTCCCCCTCCCCACTGATCACAAAAATGCCTCCTTTGCCCAATTATTATACATACTAATCATTTCCATTTATATGCCTAGCTTACCATTTATTCCTAATTACTGTGCAGTTCAGAAACAATGATGCCTACCATTAAGGATGTATCAGGATAACTTTGCAGTGAATTTTACTTAACTTCAATACCAAATGGTACGTGTGTGATTCACTCCATAGTTTGTGGTTCCTGTGGCATAAGAGCTCCCTAAACTAAGTTGGGAGACATTAGGGTAGGCCACACTGCACTGGATGGTACATAAGAACAACTGTGGAAGTACCAGCAGCAGTAGTAATAGCTGCAATTCATTGAGCGATTAGGTACTGGACACTTCAGCATTTCTATACATTATATCATTTGAACTATATAGCCATCCACTTATTAAAGATTAGGCGAGGCACAGTGGTTAAGTAATGCATCCAAGGTCACCCAGCTGGAAACTGGCAGGCCTGGGGTTCAAATCCAGGCATGTCTGAGTCCTGAGCCTGACCTCCATCACCTCACAGGTGCCTGTCCTGTAGACGGGTGCAAAGTGAGCCCTGGTGGTGGCCGGGAGGGGCTTGGAGGCCATCCAGTCCATTCCCCTCGTTCTCAGGGGAGAACACTGAGGCTAGAGTGGGGAAGTGGCTTGCCCAGGCCTGCAGGGCCAGGTGAGGACAGACCGGGATAAAGCCCTGCTTCTGTCAATGCCTGGCTTTCCCTTCAGCACTGTAGGAGGCAGCTGCACTGGGGACAGAGGCAGCGTCTCTGAATTCTTGTTCATCGCTCAGGGCTGATGCAGGCAGCTGCGCGCCTCACTGCTAGATCGTCAGCCTGGTCAAGAACAGCAGTTTGCTCTCGTTCTTGAAAGCTGACCTGCTTTAGGAAGTGCTCCCTTTGGAAGATGCCTGGTCTCTTCCCCTTCTGTCCTTTTTTCTTTTTCTTTTTCTAAACATGCATCTCCCTTCACTGCTTCATTTATCTTCAAAGGCAACTGCTAGCATTAACTAAGTACTTACTAGGGGCTGATTATGGTGCTAAGTGCTTTTTTCCACTTAATCCTCACAATACCTCTGTGAAGTAGGAACCCCCATTATCTCCCCATTTGCTAGCTAAGGACTCTGAGGCCCAGAGACATGAAATATGGGCCCTAAGTCACACAGCTGGGAATGTCAGAGCACAGATTTAGAGCCAAGAGATTTAGGACCAACAAGATGGGGCTGCCCTCCAGTGGGGGCTATGGGGTGCCCACAGGCTGAGGAGGCTGTGAGGAGCAGGGCTCCCCCTTACCACAGAAGCCTGCAGACACTGTTCTCACTCCAGGGCCTGGTCTCTAGGCCTCAGTGTTCACACCCATAGGTGGAGGAGGGCACATCATTTTCTCATCCACTTTTGGAGACCCCTTCCTGAATGGGCGTGCCTCCTTCTTTTTGGCTATAAGCCACTGAGTTACAGAACAGGATGGAGAATGTGATTGACAGCCCTGTCCTCCTGTGTAGCTGACTGCATTACAGGTGAAAGGGCAAGTCACTACTGCCCACGTGTGCAGAGGGAGAGAACCCTGGTGTGGACTTTCCAGGATGAAATGTGAGTGATGACGATGCTTATATCCATTTCTCTCTTTCTTCTCCTTGTCTTCTCTTCCTCCCTCTTCCCTCTTCCATTCATCCAACAAGCATCACTGAGTCCTCACTCCATGCTGAGGACTGTGCTAGGCACCAGAGATACCAAGGACAGCCCTGCCCTAGGGGACAAGCACTCATCAGAAAAGTGGGCCAGAAATCACAGTGGTGTTGTAAACATGACAGCAGGAGAGTGAGGCCAAACCAGGGCCCACTCCTCTTCCCTCTCCACAGTGCTCCTCAGGCATCCCAGTCCTGCTCCTGCTGGCCTGTCTGCTCCCCGTGTCTGGAATGTTCCTCCTCCCAGACACAGGAGTGGCTCACTCCCTCACCTCTTTGAGGTCACTGCTCACCTCTCCCAGGGCCTCCCCTACCCACTGCCTGGACCTGCCAGGCCCCTGCCACTCTCCATGCTCTAGCCCTGCTTTAGTTTTCTCCATAGTGCACTTACCACCACTGACTTTTTAAATTTTTTTTTTTTTTTTTTTTTTTTTTTAGCGAATGTATCTCTAGGTTATTAACTCCCACTAGAATATAAGTTCCATGAGGGTAGGAATTTTATTCTACTTTGCTCACTGCTGTATCACCAAATGATTAGAATAGTGTCTGTTGCATAGGAGCTCCACAAATACTTGTTAAATGAATGAGTGGCACAGAGGTCATGGTGCACTAGAAAGTGAACGGGCCCTGGAGTGAGGCTCACCTACTCCCTGGGAAGCTCAGCCTCTCGGAGTCTCAGCTGATGGGATACCTGCTTTTAAAGATCTCCAAGTCCCTTCTTACCTTCCCACAAAAAACACAGATCATGGCCCATGCCTGCTGTTCCACCTCAGTGGAGAGCAGCAGGAATGAAGCTCAAGCAAAGACGGCAGGCACCTGGCTGTGGAGCCCACTCCTAAGTGGCTTCAGACGGCACCATGCAATTGGTGTGGAGACAAATTCACCCCCGATTGCATTTGCATATGTTGAGGTTAAGAGGAACTTTCTTTTTTTTTTTTTTTTTTTTTGAGACGGAGTCTTACTCTGTCGCCCGGGCTGGAGTGCAGTGGCCGAATCTCAGCTCACTGCAAGCTCCGCCTCCCGGGTTTACGCCATTCTCCTGCCTCAGCCTCCCGAGTAGCTGGGACTACAGGCGCCCGCCACCTCGCCCGGCTAGTTTTTTGTATTTTTTAGTAGAGACGGGGTTTCACTGTGTTAGCCAGGATGGTCTCGATCTCCTGACCTCGTGATCCGCCCATCTCGGCCTCCCAAAGTGCTGGGATTACAGGCTTGAGCCACCGCGCCCGGCCAAGATGAACTTTCACTCTCTGGGCACAACACATGAGCAGGGAGCCCCAAAACTGAGTGAACAGTGGCAGGGGCAGCCAGGAATGAAGAAGCTGCTGTGAAGGCAACTCCTGAGTTTTCAGAAGGGGAGGCAGTCTAGCTCACAGGTGACCTCAGGGTCCTGGTCCCAGGACCTTGCCACACAGACCTCACAACACTCCCTACGCAGCCCTTCCTGGGAGCAGTGTCACTGTGGGAGGTGACAGAATCCCACCCCCTGCCCCTGCCTTCCAGTGTTCGGGATGAAAAGGCCACACAGCCTGGAACAGGGAAGAAATCTCTGCTCTGCAGACATAACTGTTTCACAGATGAGATAACAAGCCTGTGATGGCATCAAGGTTAACAGAGCCTCCTGCAAACTTGGAATCCAAACGGCTCTGGCAGCTGCATGAAAACCTGAACAGTCTTTCCTGGGGATTTTTCTGATTAATGCAAATTTGTTTTGCTTTGCAAATTGGAAATCAGTTGCAAGCACCTGGTGTAATAATTCCAACAGGGAACTGAGAACCCTAAGGAGAAACCAGGTATTCTCACACCAGCCAGCCCACCCCCAGACCTTGCCTGCCTTGTCCCGCCTCTGGTACCTGGGCAACCAGGTCACCTCCTCGGTTCTCTGCTGCCTTCCGCCCCCCACAACTGCCACTGCTCAGTCAACTATTCTCTATTGAGCACCCCTGGCTGACTTTACCCAAGTGGTTTCCAGATGCTGGGACTCCCAGCCTCCTGCTTCCCCGGCTATGGAGGGTGGTAGGTACAATCAGGGAAGTCATTCAAGCCTTCTGTAAGGAGCCTGCCTTGGCATCTCCTGGGGGGACATCATTATCATCAGTGGCACTATCGACTGGCACTGATTCATCTTTCAGCAAAGGAACTGACAGAAAACCTTGGAGATGCACCTCCTAATTGAAACTGTTCCTTTTTTAAGTTCTTGTCCTAACTACACAGTTGCTTCTCACCTCTGAGTGAGCACCTCCTCCCATAGTACCAGAAAGCCAAGGGAACTACTGGGGGCTCCCAGAAAAAAGTGAGTGAAGAGGACGCTGCAGGGATCCCACGACTGCCTCTCCCATCCTGCTTGTGCCTTTCTACCTGTCAAAGCAGTGCTCCTGGAGCCACTGAGCTGAGTGGCCAGGAACACCCTTTGGCTGCCTGTCCCCTCCCCCAGCAGACGCACATTGTTCATTCAGCTTCAAGATAAGTTGGGAGGGATGGCAGTTATGAACGGGCCCCATCACGCTCCCCCTTCCTCTGCTACGCAATTTAAAGGCAGGAGACAGAGAACCGCTCTGGAAATCCAAATTAAAATGTATTCCTGCAGCAATCCTGCACCCAATTAAAGTAACCCAGGGCCCATTGTCCTTTGCTAAATTTAGAAAATGCTCAGGTGTGTCTGATCCTACTCTGCACAGATATTTTTAATACAGATTTAATCATATTTTGGGTTAGGAGAAGAAGCTAATTAGGTAGGCAGATTTAGAAGGGCTGCTGGAATGCGGGACAAAGCGAGGCGATTTGATGCAATTCACTGTTTTCGTTTTTTTGGTGTGTGTTTTTTGTTTGTTTTTTCTAAGCAGTAAGTTGTGTTGAAAGTCGCAGAAAATTGGCTTTGAAAACCGAGGTGACAAGGAACAGGAGGGCATCCGTGTGTTAGCAGTTGATAAATCCTGGGGCTGGAGGGAACCCCAAAAGAGGGTCTCATATACTGCACAGAGTGCTGAACTCTAGCACACCCAAAGGCAGAGGGCCTTCGTCATTTAACGTGACACCAGAACTGGCGTGTTCATCTGTGGATGGGAAAGCGTTCATTCAGATTCTCTCTGCAGGAAGGCACAAGGTGCTCCTCAATGAATGCTGGTTGGATGGATAACTGAATCAGTGAGCAGTGGACCAAGAAGCCAGCAGACCTTGGACCTGGGCAAGGGGCTTCTGGCTCCTGTCCACCTGGCCCCAGGGCACTTGCCTGCCTCTGATCCTCATGGCTAGGTTGCACCCCCTAACCCCCTTCTCAGTAACCATCTCCATAAAGCACCACTGGCTGCACTCAAGTGTAGCCAAATAAATAAATAAATAAATAAATAAATAAATAAAATAGGAGTCTTGGCTTAACTCTGTGCTGAATCATCATGTAATTGAGTAAGTGACTTAAAATCCCCTCTGAGTCTCAGTTTCTTCTCCAGCAACATGGGAATTCTGGTTTCTATCTTCATTATCAGGATGGCAAAGATACAGTGAGACTTAACTGTGACCTGCTAGAAATGCCAGGAAGAGAGGCCACTGCAGGGCACACACCCAGGCAGCTCAGTTCTGCAGGTGAAAAAGGTTGCGATGCTACAAGGTCATTCTGTTTTAAACCAAAGTGTGTGCTGGGGACAGGTGGGTTCTTTATCCAGCCCCATCCCACAACACCCCCATCTTTGTGATGAAGGAAGCTGATCCACAGCACATCCAGCACATTGTCTCTTGAACAAGTTAGGTTACAAAGGAAAGCGCAGAAGAGTATCTATAGTATACTCTGCCTCGCATGAGAAGGAGAGGGATGTGAGAAACCACACAGTCATCTTGCTCATCTGTGCAAAAGAATGGAGGAAAGATAAACCAGAAACTTAAGAGATTGGCTACCTACAAGAGATAGGTGGGAAAGGGGTGAAAAAGAAGGAGGAATGGGAACTGGGAGAAGAGATGAGGAGGGTGGGACGCTTCTGATAATACCTTCTTGTACTGTTCCGATTCCTAAAAGCTCAGTAACGTTTCCCCTGGCCTTCATACACCCAGAATAAACAAATGAAACCAGCCGGGCGCCGTGGCTCAAGTCTGTAATCCCAGCACTTTGGAAGGCCGAGACAGGTGGATCACGAGGTCAGGAGATCGAGACCATCCTGGCTAACACGGTGAAACCCCGTCTCTACTAAAAAATACAAAAAACTAGCCGGGCGAGGTGGCGGGCGCCTGTAGTCCCAGCTACTCGGGAGGCTGAGGCAGGAGAATGGCGTAAACCCCGGAGGTGGAGCTTGCAGTGAGCTGAGATCCGGCCACTGCACTCCAGCCTGGGCGACAGAGCGAGACTCCATCTCAAAAAAAAAAAAATAATAAAACACAACAACAAATGAAACCAACAGCATGTGGAAGGAGTCTCCCACCCACCCCCTAAAAAAACCGGTAGAGTTCCCCCTGAGGGCAGACTGTCTTCCTCAAGGAAAAGTTCCCACAGAAAGGAGAGCCCATCACTTTCCTAGTGTAGTCACTGAAAGCAAAGATTCTAGAGCCTGGGTTCAAATCCTAGCTGTATCATTTACAGGCTGCATGTGATTTTGAATAAGTTGCTTAACCTCTCTGGTTTTCCGTTTCCTCATCTGTAAAATGGACTAAGACAGTAACTACCTCACATAGCTATTATGGGGAGCTTGTAAGTCAGCACAAAACGAGGGCTTAGGGCAGCATCGGCACACAGTGCTGTGTACTTGCTAGCATGATTATCGTTATTTTAGGGTTTGATGTTTTGGGCAGTTGCAGAGACTCATCTTCTGTCCCATGAGATAACAGCTCCCTTTTCCCACTAGGACATGCCTTAAGATGAGGAATGGGCCAGACTGACATGGAACTTTGCAGGGGTGGGCTCACCATGGTGGCAAATGCCCCTGCTCCAAGACTGTATTAGTTTCCCATTGTAGCTCTTACAAATGCAAACGTAGTGTCTTCAGCACCACCAATGTATACATTTCTGGAGATAAAAGGTCTGCAGTGGGCCTCCCTGGGTTAGCCCTTGGCTTGTGGCCACTGTCGTCCACCTTCAAAGCCAGCCACAGCAGGCCGAGTCCTTCTCAGATTGCATCACTCTGACCTTCCCTTTTGCCTCCCTCTTCCACCTTAAAGACCCTTGTGATTACACTGGGCCCACCTGGGTAACTCAGGAAACTCTCCCTTTCTTAAGGTCAGCTAACTAGCAACCTTAATACCACCTGCTGCCTTAATTCCCCTATGTCAGAAAAGGTAACATAGCCACAGGTGCAGGGGATGAGAGTTTCAGCACCATCTGGGGCTTTATTCTGCCTCCCACAAGGGCCAGCTCTTGACCAGCTCCACCCTCTTCACTTGTGCTCAGGACTGGGTCTCTCGGGTTTTGTTGGTTTGTTTTACCATTTTTAAAGCTTACAATGCAGTGGCATTAAGTGCATTCACATTGCAGCCATCACCACTATCCATCTTCAGAACTTTTTCATCTTCCTCCACTGAAACTCTGTACCCATTAAACATTAACTCCCTATTCCTCTGCACTGAGCTCCTGGCAGCCACCATTCTACTTTCTGACTCTAAGAATCTGACTACTCTAGATACCTCATATAAATGGAGTCATACAGAGTTTGTCCTTTTGTGACTCGTTTATTTCACCCAGCACTGTTCTCAAAGTTCACACATACTATATGTTGTGTTTGGTTTCTTGTTTTGCAACAACTCTGTGCTCCTGATTCCTCTCATCTATCCAAAACCTGGCCCTGCAGGAAGTCCCCACTAGAAATTGCATTTTAGGCTAAAAGTTTGCCAACAGGTGGCCCGGGGATTTAAAAAGAACAGAGTGTGATGTGATATGGTGGTACGCATTGCTCTGAGGTCTTGGAGCACTGGGTTCCAGCGTAGGCCCAGCCATTTATTAGCTGCTTGACTTTTGTTCATCAGCAAACACTTGTAGAGTACTGATATGGTTTGGCTGTGCCTCCACCCAAAATCTCATCCTAAATTGTAATCCCCAGAATCCGCATGTGTCAAGGGTGGGACCAGGTGGAAGTAATCGCATCATGGGGGCGGTTTCCCCCGTGCTGCCCTCGTGATAGTGAGTTCTCACGAGATCTGATGGTTTTATAAGCATCTGGCATTTCCCCTATTAGCACTCACTGTCTCGCCTGCCACCCTGTGAAGAGGTGCCTTCTGCCATGATTGTTAAGTTCCCTGAGGCATCCCTGGTCACGTGGAACTGTTGAGTCAATGAAGCCTCTTTTCTTTATAAATTACCCAGTCTTGGGTATTTCTTCATAGCAGCCTGAGGATGGATTTTTTTGTTGTTGTTGTTTTTGTTTTTTTTTGAGACGGAGTCTCGCTCTGTCGCCCAGGCTGGAGTGCAGTGGTCAGATCTCAGCTCACTGCAAGCTCCGCCTCCCGGGTTTACGCCATTCTCCTGCCTCAGCCTCCCGAGTAGCTGGGACTGGATTAATACAAGTACCAACAACTCACCAGTCACTGTGAGACGCATATGAAGCACAGAAACTGCTTAGCCCAGCCCCAGTCACTTAGTAAGTACTTTGTGAGTGTTAGCTTATAAAGGAAGTCACGGTAGGGGGCAGAGTCCAGAGAAAAACTTACCCCTACCGTTCCACATGAGCGTCCTGTTAGGAGCCTCAGGAAGCCTTAGTCTGAATCCTGGCAGAAGAGCATTCACGAAATTATAGCAGCGTCTCATAAGACGTCAGGGGATGCTGCTCTGGGGATGGGCCTCTAAAGGGGCTCTGAATGGAGCTGGGGAGGCATCCAGGTAGCAGGACCAAATCAAGAGTGGCATGCATGTGGGAAAGGAGGCAGGGAGGCCAAGCTTCACCTTTCAAAGCTGATAGGTTTTCCTGATCCTCATCTGAAATCTCCTCCTTCAGGAAGCTTTCCATGATTAAACCCACATAATTCTAGTGACTTTCACTAGACATCTCCTCCACATTTCCAGACGCTGTCTGTACTTAATCAATTTGTGCTTGTTTATCAGTCATGGCACAAAAGCACTTCAGTAATCTGGATTAAAGTACTTGATCTGTCTACACTGCCCAAGACTTTAAAAACAATCCCAACCCTCCCCCAGCCTAGACACTGTGCTATAGGCAGGAGGCACAGATCAAGCATCTGTTCACAGAAGCAGATTGAAGGAGAAAAAATGACAACAACTGGACCCATCCCACTAGCTGAATGCCTACCCTCCCCCTCCCAAAGGCCCTGGGGAAGGTGGTGCGGGGGCTCAGCAGGTCAGTCTGTGGCAGCTGAGCTTCTCCCCATGTGGCTCTGGATAAGTCACTCCAAGTCTCCAGGTTGCTGTCTCCTCACCTGTAAAAGTAGGAGGTGGGAAGCAGGGCTTGGAGGTGTGGTCTATAAGCCAACTTTAATGCTTTTCATTTTTAGTTCCTGTTTTTCAAGTGGACAATGAGATGTTCAGAGGGCAGGAGCATTGCTCAGTTCCACAGCTGGGTTGGGGTTTGGACTCCAGGATTAGAAGGACTTCTCCCTAGAAAACACTGCCGACCCTAACCCATGGCCTCAGGGAGGCCACAAGGCGTAGTTAGAATTACCTGGGCCAGACTCCCAACTTTGCTACGTGCCAGCTTGTGATCTCAGCAAAGCACTTAATCTTTTCAAGGCTCAGATTCCTCTGTTGAATGGGGATGAAGATAATATCTACCTTATGGGATCTGCATGAAGGCTAAAGAAAATGAACCATGTAATACGCTTAGCAGAGGCCCTCTCTCACAGTAGGTGCTGGATCACACTGTGTGTGATGCTCCTGTTACTGTCAGATGTGCACAGTGGGCCTTCACGGGTCATAGAATCCCAGCGTTGAAAAAGATCTGAAAATTCACCTGGAGCAGCTGTCGGCTCCACATGGGAATCTACTTTTGAGCTGAATCCACCCGCACTGCTGCTGGAATAATTGCAGCAGAGATACAGGTTGTATCCATAGGAAATATCACATCCAAGGGACAAGGAAAGGTCTACTGCCTGTGTGAGAAGACAACGTGGATGAGAAGCTGTGTGGCACAGTTCCTTGGGCCCCTGCCTCCAACCTGGGAACCCTAAAGGAAGAACCAGCAGCTGAGCTGCAATTCTCCTTTGGCCTGGGGCATCTAGGAAACTTATTTTTTCCTCTAGGTGAATGTTCTGGGTACATCCAGCCTAACAATTCTCCTTAGCTTGGCACTGTGCCAGGAGTATAGGGAGTGGACTGCGTTTTTCCAACCTAGGCCCCCGTCTACCCCATCTGTAGAATGGGAATTTAGGCCAATGCACTCCCCAATAAGGATCATGAAACAAGTCAATATGATCACAGACAACTCTTGGTTTTGAATCACTGCAGTATATTGCTGAGGCCTCCTTCTCCCTCATTTTCCTCCCTACTCTCAGTAGCTTTCTTATGTTCAAGGAAGTGAGACCTCTACCTCACATTTGCATTTGTTGCTGCTCTTAAAGAGAACAAGGATTCGGTGAGTTTTGACTGTGTTAGACACTTTACCACCCATCACTTAACTTTATTTGCCATCCTATGGGGTTATTCCTACATTACAGATGAGGAAGTCACAGAAGTACAAATCACTTGTCCAGTGGTTCAGTAGCCAGAGAGGGAGAGTAGAACAATTGGCAGCAATGGGTCATGGGGACTTCCATGTTGCTCTTTCCTCTATATTACAAGGGGCAGCTGCCCTGACCAAGGCTACAGAGCTCCGGTCCTAAACAACATAGTCAACTCCCATTTATCCACGTGACTGGAGGGACATATATCAACCAAATTCCTTTCTGTTTGACTCTGATGTTTATTATCCATTTTACGATTTTTCAGAGGCAGATTTACCCTCTTGATTATATATTTCTGAAGGCAGCTACTAAGATGAATTTTTATTCTCTGGGACTACATGCCCCGGTGTGTGGAGAGTGGGCTGGGACTAACCAGGCTTAGTCCCAGCCAGCTCTCCACATATCCAGGAACATGTAGGAACTTAATCTTTTCAAGGCCCAGTTTTCCTCTGAAATACCATCCCCTAGAAACAGAGTTGGCAATATCAGTCAAAGGGCCAAGTGAGAGAGACCAGGTTCTGAGGACAGGTCAAGGCTGTCCTGACGGTGTAGGTTGGGTAGGTAGGGCCTGGGGAGGAAGGAGAGTGGGTTGAAAGTTCCTCGTCCATCCCTTTACATCCATGTCCCCCTCTCTGGTATCCAGAGAGGCAGGGAAGGCCAGGTACCTGTGATAAGAGCATGTCAGTACTTTGGACCCTGATGGCTTCCACTTCCCCCAGGTGGACATCATCTTTTGTCCTCGTGAGAGTATGCCATAATCACAGCCATCTTCCCAAGTAACAGGTGTTTCCCAGCCCTGTAACTGACCCACTGCTGGGGTGGGAGGACAGGCTGGAAATGATGCAAGGGGCACAGGAGGGAGGGCTATTTTGCTGGCGTAGCTTTCCTAGGGTGGAGTGGAGGCTTCAGCTGAAAGGCCTGCCCAAGACAGCAGACTCCCTCCCATCCTCCAGACACTCTAGACACCCCAGCCCCCAGCCCATTCCATCTCTGGCCTCATGACAAGACATCTGAGTCAAAGGCACAGACTCATCAGACGTGGGGCTCAGCCCAAGCAGTTTCTGCATCTCTCAAAAACTCTTGCTTGCTAAGGAATCAGGGCAGCTGATGACCAATAGGTTCAGACAAACCTGAGCTGGGAGAGGCTGGCCACAGCAAGCACCTCAGCCCCAGACATGGAAGGCCCAGGTGAAAGCAGTTGTCTAATCCATGGGGAATTTGTAAATTAATCTCAGACCAGCACCCCTGCCAGACTGGTGTGTGTTCTGGAAAAGCCATTATCATTCTTAGAAAAAGGAATGTAAATCTGCCACCCAGTAGGCATGTAAGTGTGTGCATGCATGTTTGGTATATTTGTGCATGTGTGTGCATCCTCTGAATCTGTGTGTGGACAGTGTAGGCAGCGAAGCAAATAATGGGGCAGTTGTATGCACAGCCTCTGGAGTCTGGGTCTGTATCCTGGTTTGGTCATGTAGCAGTTGGGTGAATTTGGGCAAGTGCTGTAAACTGCTATACCTCAGTTTCCTCATGGAGATACTAATAGTATCTAAGTCATGTGAGACTGCTGTGATTACTAAACAAGTTAATACATATAGAGCACTTACAGTAATGCCTGGCATGTGGTTTGCACTCAACAACTATTAGCTATTCTTCTGATTTGTTTATCTAGATCAGTTGACTGATGGATGTCACCTTTGCTTCTTGACTACAAACTGAGTAATCACTGGAGGTCACCAGACTTAAAGCCAAATCCATCTATCTATATGGCAAACTTGAACATGGGGTATGTCCATAAACACAAGTCTTATGGTTTTCAGTAGATTCTCAAATTCCCAAGGAGGAACTTTATTGAAATATCATTCATAGAGTCCCTGCCATTGGGACCCTTTTGTATATTCAACAACCTTATAAAAAAAGTCTTTTGGATACCTCATCAGCCAAACCCTTTCAAACTGGTCCAGCCGACCTACGTCATGCTCCCTGGCTTGACTCTAAAATCTGAATTGATTTCAGAGTCCACTCTCTTGGCTTGTGGATTGTTTGTGCAACCACCTGCTTCCCTTACTCCCAGACAATTGACTTGCCTGTTTTTACTCATTTACGTGGAGAGAGATCTACATAAATAAAATCCTTTTAATATCCTTATTTGGTTATTATTGCCCAGAGAGGAAAAATGTGTCCTTTTTCCCCTGGGAGATGCAAATCTTTAGTATTTTGGTGATACACTTGGTGATGATTAACAAAATGAAATATTAATTAAAATGGCAACAATAATGATAATGATGGAGATGGAGACAGCCTCTATCTTTTGCTGAACACTCAAGTGTGCCAGGAGCTGTACTAAGTCCCTACCCGCATTAGCTCCTCTAATTTTGGCACCAGAGCAGACCTGTCTCTCCTGTAAATTGAGGGGCAAACTTTCCCTGTTCATGTTTGTGGAAAAGGAGCCGAGGGGCCAAGGGTCCTATAGCCCTGATGGCAGATCCAGAGAGTTCTAGAGCATCCTCTTGGAAGCCCGACCGCATTCCAACTCACAGGGAGCACAGAACACCCCCAATCCACTTTTCAATTATACACACATACACACATGCCCCCTATGTAATTATCCCAACAAATGTGCTAAAGGAAAATAAACTGTGCAAGACTGGTTTATAAAAATAGCAAAACTCATAGCACAAACCTGTTCTGTATAATTCATGCAGAAAACATGGAAACATCCTGATAAATTGTGCTTTTTGTAGTTCCCATGAATTTGCTGATTACACAGAGTCACATTGCATGCACAGACTGCCCCTGTATGCATTTCAATAATACTGCGTGTATTAAAAAGAGTAAAGAGATGGAGGGAGCCCAAGTTTGAAGACTGGCTGTGTCCGTTCGGAGCTTGCAATCTACCACTGGTGAGGCTGGTCCCAGCTCAGACATTTTTAGCTTAATAATATTTACCAAGTCCCTGCAACGTGCCAGCATTGGTGAGCAGAGGGCTCCCCAGGGAGGAATAAGGGCCTAGTGGAGCAAGCAGACCCCAGAACAGATAAAAATATGACAAAGTGGGTTTGATCGCAGTGCAGAAACAGAGGACCAGGTGGGCTTCCCGGAAGAGGGTCTGAGTCTTAAAGGATAAATGCATAGTGACCAGAGAGAAAGGTAAAAATGGCATTCTAGGCAGAGGGAACAGCAAGAGCAAAGGGTGCTGGGCACGAGGAAATGGAGGGTGGACAGGGTTGCTTGGTGTCATCTGGCGGGACAGGTAAGAGTTGAGGCTGGGGTGGGAAGCAGCAGTCAGAAAAGGAGAAGGCCCTGGCCACCCTGCCAAGGATCTTGGCTTCACTGCGTGAGTGATAGGGCACTGAAAGTCCTATCCTAACGACTCAGGGAAACGTCCTCGCTCCCTCTGCCAAGCACTCTCAGGCCTCCTTGCTTTCCACCACAGTACTTCTAAATCCAATTGGAATTGTATTATTCAAGTGACTTGGGGGCACTGTCTCTCCATCTAGACACTGTGGGCTTTCCTGTTCATCACTGCATTTCCAGTGCCTCACACAGCTTCCGGTACCCATAAGCCACTCAATGTTTGTTGAATGAATGGCTAATGAATGATCCTTGCAACTCATCATGAGACGGTTGGATGGGGGTGAGACTAGAGACTGGGAGGCCAGTTGCAAGGCTAGTGGGATAATTTTGCCTGATCAATGATAAGGGTCTCAGGAGTGAATGCATAAACATTTAGAAGGTACAAACAGGCACACATTGATGGATGTGGGTGTGGGGAGAGGGAGTTGTTTGCGTAAGTCCCAGGCTGGGCTGACACCCTAGAGAGGCAATGGGCCATTTCCTGAGATGAGGAACAAGGGAGAGGAGCAGGTTTTGGGGGAGGGGAGGAGAGGAAAAGCATGAGTCCCTCGTGGACTTGGTGAGTTGGAGTCTGAGTTCCCAGAGGTTCCAAGCATTCTCTTTCTGGAGACAGACATAGTGACCTCTCTGGCCACCCCAGGCAACCCCTCCACAGGCAGCATTAGGATTCATGCTGACCCTGCTGAAGACCGACCAGCGCCAGGCACTTTTCCATTCCACCAGCCATGCCCCAGGTCATCAGACTCCCTGGGGGAAGGTGGGTGGAGGTCTGGCCCACAGAGCCTGCTGGTTGTAGCAGAGGATGAAAAGAATGTCTGCTGTAGAAATGAGATTCAAGCAGATGCCCCTGACAGTCCAGCGGACTGCTCCACGCTGGGGCTCATGCCTTTCAGAACCTTTCTGGCTCATTGTAACAAGTCTGTTACAGTGAAGCGTAAGACCTGCAGGCATAAAACAGTGTAACCATCAGAGGGACGAGGTCAGGGCAACAAAGTCCGGGAGCTTCCTGGCCACTCAGTCTCCATTCCCAGGGATGGCCAAAGAGAAGGGGACAGGCCCTTAGCTAGAATTCATGGCCTAGAAATGGGTCTACCAGCCTCTCCCTCCATTCCCTGGGCAGACCTGAACACATATTCTGGGCCAAGGAGCCAAGATGGAGAGCCGGCCAGAGGCGTAATCACCCTGCCCCCCCACCCAGTCTGTTCTGCCCAGTTGGCCTTTCTAAAGTACCACATTGATCATGTCACTCTCTCACTCAACAACCTTCAGTGGCCCCTTGTTGCCTTTGGAAGGAAGGTGAAGTCTGAAGCCCAGTCTTCAAAGTCACCTCTAGTTTGACCTCAACCTGACTTCTCAACATTTCAGCTCACTTCTCCCAACAAGGCTATTTCACTGCAGCCAAACAGGTATCCTCACTGACTTAAGCCCTCATAAAAACAGAACCACTGACTGTTAGTGATGGGAGAAACCCTGGAAATCATCACACCCAGCCTTCCATCTTACAGTGACATCCAGGACTAGGGAGGGGAAGTGACCTGCCTCCGGCTGTGGTCTGAGCTGAGTCTAGAGTATGTTGGTTTGTTCATTTGCCCATTCATTCTCATATTCAACCTGCCTTGAATGCCTATTTCCTGCCAGCCACTATTCTAGTTCATGTATGAACATGAAACCAACCTTAGTCATTTACTTAACAAATGTTTACTAAGCACCTTCTATGTGCCAGGCTGGAGTCAGAATGTAATAGGAAATAAAGCAGATAAGTCCCTGCTTTCTTGGAGAGCTGGGGAGCTAGATCATCAATAAGAAAAACTATGTCAGATGGTGATAAGTGCTATGAAGAATAACACAGGGGAAGGGGATAGAGACAGCGGCAGTGGGGATGCAAATTTTATCTAGGGTGCAAAACGAATGCCTCTTCCATCAGTGGATTTGGAATGGAAACTTGAAAGAAGTAAAGGTTATCTGAGGAAGAGGGTCCAGGGAGAGGAAGCAGAAACTGTAAACGCCCTGAGGCAGGAACGTGCTTGGCTAAATAGAAAAACAGCAGGGAGGCCGCCAGGACTGCACAGAGCAAGGGAGAGAGTAATGTCAATAATCCCAGAGAGGGAGCAGGGATGTGCCAGCCACAGCAAGGACTCTGGCTTTTATTCAAAGTGAGAGGAGGCATCACTGGGCCCTGAGCAGAGGAGGGAGGCAAGCTAGGACCTCACGCAAAGGAATGAAGAGCTAAAGAGGGGACCCCTGAAGGTCCACTGCTGTACTTATACCCCAATTGCCTAGGTCATTCCTAATCATTCTTTATGGCTGCTCAATGTTTGGTCCCCAGACAGGCAGAACTGGTATCACCAGGGAACTTACGAGAAGAATCACAGGCCTCACTCAGATCGTCTGAATCTGAATCTGCACTTAGCAAGATCCTCAGAAGGTCTGTGGTAGACCCATTAACATTTGAGAAGCTCTGTCCTGGATCTCAGGCCAAACACGACTTCCTGAAGGAATTCTTCAAACCGCCAGGCCCCACAAGGTGATTTATTTATTTTTGATTTTTTAAAATTATACTTTAAGTTTTGGGACACATGTGCAGAACGTGCAGGTTTGTTACATAGGTATACACGTGCCATGGTGGTTTGCTGTACCCATCAACCCGTCATCTACATTAGGTATTTCTCCTAATGCCATCCCTTCCATAGTCCCCCACCCCCCAACAGGCCCTGGTATGTGAGGTTCCCCTTCCTGTGCCCATACGTTCTCATTGTTCAACTCCCACTTACGAGTGAGAACACTCAGTGTTTGGTTTTCTGTTCCTGTGTTTGCTGAGAATGATGGTTTCCAGCTTCATCCATGTCCCTGAAAAGGACATGAACTCATCCTTTTTCATAGCTGCATAGTATTCCATGGTGTATATGTGCCACATTTTCTTTATCCAGTCTATCATTGATGGGCATTTGGGTTGTTCCAAGTGTTTGCTATTGTGAATAGTGCCACAAAAAACATATGTGTACATGTGTCTTTATGGTAGAATGATTTATAATCCTTTGGGTATATACCCAGTAATGGGATTGCTGGGTCAAATGGTATTTCTGGTTCTAGATCTTTGAGGAATCGCTACACTGTCTTCCAAAATGGTTGAACTAATTTACACTCCCACCAACAGTGTAAATGCATTCCTATTTCTCCACATCCTCTCCAGCATCTGTTGTTTCCTGACTTTTAATGATCACCATTCTAACTGGCATGAGATGGTATCTCATTGTGGTTTTGGTTGGCATTTCTCTAATGACCAGTGATGATGAGCTTTTTTTTCATATGTTTGTTGGCCGAATATATACCTTCTTTTGAGAAGTGTCTGTTCATATCCTTTGCCTACTTATTGATGGGATTGTTTTTTTCTTGTAAATTTAAGTTCCTTGTAGATTCTGGATATTAGCCCTTCGTCAGATGGATAGATTGCAAAATTTTCTCCCATTCTGTAGGTTTCCTGTTCTCTCTGATGATAGTTTCTTTTGCTGTGCAGAAGCTCTTTCGTTTAATTAGATCTCATTTGTCAATTCTGGCTTTTGTTGCCATTGCTTTTGGTGTTTTTGGTCATGAAGTCTTTACCCATGCCTGTGTCCTGAATGGTACTGCCTAGGTTTTTTTCTAGGGTTCTTATGGTTTTATGTCTTACATTCAAGTTTTCAACCCATCTTGAGTTAATTTTTGTATAAGGTGTAAGGAAGGGGTCCAGTTTCAGTTTTCTGCATATGGCTAGCCTGTTTTCCCAACACCATTTATTAAAGAGGGAATCTTTTCCCCATTGCTTGTTTCTGTCAGGTTTGTCAAAGATCAGATAGTTGTAGATGTGTGGTGTTATCTCTGAGGTCTTTGCTCTGTTCCATTGGTCTATGTATCTGTTTTGGTACCAGTACCATGCTGTTTTGGTTACTGTGGCCTCCCGCAAGGTGATTTATTGTCTCAATGCAGTTTTGAATCCTCCTTCATACCATTTACCACATTGTCATGCAATTGTTCTCCAACTTGTTGCACATGATAATCATCTGGGGAGAGGTAGAAAGTGCCAAGGGTCCACTGTACCCTTCATCGATGATATCAGAGCCTCTGGTGTGGAGACTCAGGCATTCACATTTTTAAATCTCTCCTCCTCCACTTTCTACCCTACATACACACCCTGGTGTTTCCAATGTACAGCCAAGGTTTTGACCACTTGTGGTAACTGAATCCTTCATGGTTCTCTTCTTTGTGTAAATATCATGAGAGGAGGGGCTGTGTTTGCCTTGTTTACTGCTGTTCTTTGCTTCCAAAACAGAGCCTGGCACAAAGTAGATGTTCAATAAATACTTCTCAAAGGAAAGCAGCGAGGCAGGAGGGGAAGAAGGAAGAATGTCCTGCTCTGACAAACTTATCTCAGATGAGTGGCAGCTGCTGCTATGTCAGGGTGAAAAATCAGAGCAGGGCCTCTGCAGAGCTGGTGACCAACTTCACAGAAACAACAACAACAAAAAACCAGACACATTTTCTATTTCTCACTGCTGGGCACCCAGAAAAGCCAACATTATGGAACGGTGTCAGCTCTGTATCTCTTCGTGGGGAGGTAATCTGGTGCCTCCTGCTGGTGGGACCCTTTGGAGGCCCTCTCCCACCTCCCCAGCTGCCCCAGTCTTGCCCCAGTCTCTCTGCAAGCAGCAGGGCTGAATAGGTCTTTGGGGATATATAATCTAGGAAAGCCCAAACCCTCCATCCAGTTCCCCAGGGCTGGGGGGCCTAGCTCCATATCTACTGGGGTTTTTATCACAGAAATAAATCAGGGCCTTGTTTTACCCTCGAGTACACATTACTTTTCCTCTCTCACTAAAGCAAACTTCTCTCCCATCCCTTCTGGAGAGGTTCATTTAATAGTGTGTGAAATGAAATGTCAACAAGAATTAGAACAAATGGCATCGTAAGCCCCAGCAGATGACAGGCAGCCAGAGGCAGGGCTGCTCCTACAGCCCCAAGCCTCAGGGAGCCAACGAGGGGGACCCTGAAGCCCTGGCCCCGGGAAGGGGAACCTCTAGGCACACTGTCTCCCCGTTTGCAACTGAAATATGGTCTTCGAATTTCTGACAGAAGAACAGAAACTGCCTTTGACATAGGAAACAGCTTTTCTTTGACATACAATTAGCAAGGACAAGTGTTCCCTAGGGCGGGACGCAAGAGGCCCCATCAGTCAGCCCATCAGAGGCCACGTGGACGGGGGGTCAGGGAACCAGAGCCTTGACCTGCTGCCAATAATCATCAGATCACCTTGCTTTGCATGGGGCTGCTGCTTTTCACAGGCTCCTGCAATCTATCAGCTTATCCTGCTCCAGGGACTTGCAGTATAAGAGAAAAATGCCTCTGCCCTTTTGCCCACCCGAACCCTGGTAGGCACAAGCCACATCCACATAATTCAATAATGGAAATAGTAAGTGTTCATTGGGCATGTACTATGAGCCAGGTCCTGTACTAAAAATTGTATGTGCATTATTCCTTTTAATCTGCTCATCTATTCATCCAAACACATACTTATGGAGTATCTGCAATATACCAGGCACAGTTCTAGGCACAGTAGTGAACAGCCACAAATCCCCGTCCCTGTGGAGCTTACATTTTTGTGTGGTGGGGGAGGAAGACAGATGGTAAAACAAATAGGAAAAACATCTAGTAGAGAATCAAATGGGGTGGCTAACTGGGGCGCTATGCCATACCTCCTGCCCGTGTCACTGACAGCAGGGGTGGTGGATGCCCGAGTCCATGCCAGGCAGGCACCTCAGGGTTGTTCTGTTTTCCTGAGCCAAGGGAACAGCCAGTGGGAGACAAAAGTCAAATGTTCCAGGCACTGTCCCCACAGTTCCTACAGGTCCCTGAGGCCCATGGGCCAAGTCCCTCATGCCCTCCGGATAACCAACTCACTACACCCATTGCCGCCTATTCCACCTTCCTGTCTCATGCCTGCCACCTGGGATTGCCACCCCAAGTCTTGGTCCTGGCTCTGTTTTCAGGGGAACCCAAACCAAGACACAGGATGCAATGTGTTAGGGAGAAAATAAAGCAGGAAAGGGGGTGGAGATTCCATTTTAAGTCAGGAAAGAACTACAGCATTTCCATTTTCTAGAGGAGGAAACGAGGCTCTGGCTCCATTTAAATGGCTTTCTCAAGGTCAGTTAGGAAGTGCAGAACTTGGTCTTCCCAGCCTTCTTTCTGAAACAAAAGTAGATATGTCCTTAAGCACCATACACCTGGCCTCTCTCCTGGCTGAGGAACCAAAGCTAAAACCCATGAATGCTGTGCTGGAGGGCATGCGGAGAAGAAAGGAGGAGGCACTCATGGGGACGACTTCTAGAAGAGGTGAGCTGTGAGCAGGAAAGGGCAAGCTGTCCAGGAGAAGGTGACACCCAGGAGTGAAGTGAGTGTTCAGTGTGGGGAGGCTGCATCTCAGGCTGGATGGATGGGGTCGGGGGGGTGGGGGGCGCGGGGTGGCATTCTAATCGAGAAGGAAGTAATAAAAGATACACCCCAGTATGAGTTCAGATGCAGCCAGACCCTGGCTGAATCCTGGCCAAGAAGCGCAGCTGCAAATAGGGCAGAGGGGCCCTGGCCCCCACCTGTTTCCACTCAGTCCTTCTCCATGGAGCGCACCATGCCCAGCCTCACCCAGCCTGCAGCCCCAGCATCTCCTCAGAGAACTGTTTCACTCTCCCCTGCCCATCAGACTAGAGGCAGTTCAAGCTGGAGGAAACTTAGATACTGGCTTATGGAATACTCTCATCTTACAGGGGAGGAGGGTGTGGTCCAGAGAGGGTGAGTGACTTGTCCAAAGTCACACAGTAAGGCAGAAGCAGACCTGAGGCTAGAACCTAGGTCTCCTGATGTTTACTCAGGGGCTGGGCTAGCCCTTGCCCTTTCTCCCAGAAGAAGGGTTCTATTTGCACAGCGTGTTGCTGGGTCATGCCTCGTGTGCATCACCTGGTCAGTTCCCAGCCTGGAGGGGAAGAGGCTGGTGAGAACAGGAGGCCATCCAGGTGTGTTCACTGCACTCAGATGATGCACCTGCCTTTACAAAGTGCTTTCTCACAGTCCTTCCGCCCCATGGAGCAGGCAGGATAGGCATTATTCACCCCATTTTACAGAGGAAGAAACTGAGGCTGAGGAAGTTCACTCAGCCCAGGAGTGGCATGGCCAGGACCCAAATCCAGAAACTGCTTCAAGTTTCGTTTTTTTTCCAATTACTCCAAGCTAAACCCAACCGGGGCCTCACAGTGATTACCTTTTATTAGCTGCAGAAAAGCCTCTGCTTTGGCGAGTTTCATAAAGGACTAAATCTGTCAGGAAAACATAAAGACAGGGCCCTCATCCATCTTCTTGACAACTATTTATTAGACTTATTATTATGTAAATATAAAAGAAGAGGGGAAAACTACATTAAAAATCCAATCAAGTGGCTGCCTCTGAAGGGGGGTGAGAAGGCGTGGATTGCAGGGGAGGTAGAGGGAAGCCCGGGCCCCTCTGTCCCTCTGTCCCTCTGTCCCTCTGTCACTTGTGGAGACCCACAGGGAGGCCCGGCTGAGGGGAGAGGAAGGAGTGGGGCACAGGCCACAAGAAGCCGGCTCAGAGCCGGCGAAGTGCTGCTGGCTTACACACCTGCCATTGTCATTCCACTCTGATTAACGAAAGGTTAAGATACAATTACAGAGCCAAATGGTGCCCTTGATTGCAACAGTGGGACAGCAGCTTAGTAGGACCCCCAAGGAGGCCCTTCCCAAGGAGACTCCCTCTGGAGGCTCCGTCTGGCCCAAGACTCCCTCTGTCATTTCCCCCAGTAGACCCTTTCAAGGTGAAGCCCGGCCAGCCATGCCCTGGGCACAGGGTGAGCCCCAGCTGCCCCTCCTGGGCATACTGCCTGGACCCTGGGGCCTCCCAGCAGCCTGTGTGGGGGCATGTGCATGCTGCCCTGTAGTGGATCTGCTCACATGTCATCTCCCCGCCACCCTCTGTTGCCCTGATAATCACTCACTGGTCTTTGTGTGTCCCCCGCGGTGCCTGGCACATACAAGGAACTCAGTAAATGTTCTTTTTGGAACATGTGAATATATTCCCTGGGGGTGATTACACTCCAAGGGGAGGTAAATGAAAACAAATATGGGCATTTCAGCCATTACCATTACTGGAGACCCAGGGTGAACCAGGCGATGCAGTGAGCATGAACTCCCGTCTTCGCCGCTGCTCGGCCTTGGCACACATGGTGCTGTGCTGCCAACTGTCTGCCTGTCTCTGTCACTCAACCATGAGCCCCATGACAATGGGGCAGGGGCTCCAGTGCCACAGCTGTGCCCAACACATAGTAGGTCCTCAACAGATATTTGAGGAAGGAAGGAAGTCAAGTGGTAGAGGGGAGGTGGTGGGGCTAAGGCCTGAACCACACAGCCCCACCCACTGACACACTGGACACCCTGTGGAGAGCAGAAGTCAGCGAGGAGGAGTGAAGGAAGCCCCAGGGCACCCCTCCTCCTGCAGGGCAGATGATTTGTTGGGTGGAATGCCACCACTTGCCTCTGGTGCCCTTGTTCGAGGTACACCGGCACAAACCCAGGTGGCAGCTTCGTGTGGCTCAGCAGGCACAAGAGGGGATTCATGGAAGACAAATTCACACTGGATTAGTATAGAAGTTTAGAATGCATGATGCAGCCTTCAACGTCAAGGGCAAATCCCATGGGCCCTTCTATGGCTATCTCCCACTAATGGAGCACTGCCAGTTTCAGGCACTGTACTGAGAGATTTACATCTATGGCCTACCCCCATTAACCCTCACAACAATCCCACGAAGCAGGCACTGTCATTGCCCATTCCACAGATGAATGCACTGAGGCTCAGGGAGGAGCTTGGCAGCTGCTCTGACCGGTCCAGGGCAGCCATTTGTGTGGAAATGATCGATTCAGGCTTTGGTCAGGTCTCAGCCTTGTCCCTTCATCACTTTCTCAGAGCCCTGAAGTTCCAGGGCTCTCGCCTCAGCTTCTGTGCTCAAAAGTCCCCAGCAGCTGGGTTTTCTGCCAAGCAAGAATCTTGAGTAGGGTCCTGGGCTGCCACCAGTGCTGCAGGTTGATGTTTACTAAGAACTTGCCTTCCTTTGGTGTCTGAGGCCCACACCAGTTAGGGCCCTCTGAGGTCTTGGTGCACTGGCCCCGCAGGCTCTCTTCACGCTGTATGAGTGGTGCGAGGAGTATGGGCTTTGGCGTCAGATGGACTGGGCTCTGGCCCTGGCTCCACCATCTCACTTACTAGCCCTGTGACCTCAGACAAGCTTTAGTTCCTCATCTGAGAAAAGGGGAGAACACCACCACGTCACTAGGTGTTGTGAGGATTAAGTGTGTACATAATAATGTACAGCACTTGACCCAGTGCTTGGCACATAGTAGGTACTTGATAAATAGTAGCTGTTATTGGTAATAAATTGTCAGCTCAGCTGTTCTATGGAAGTGCCACAAAGTGTTATCAAAGCCATGGTGGGCCCATGCTCAGAGTGCAGTGGACACTCAAAGCAGGAAGTGACTCATAATGTCCTGTGTGCATAGGGAGGGTCGGGGGAAAGAGTTTGGGGAAGGCCAGGAAAGGCTCCACAATTCCTGGTCTGAGTTGGTGTTCAAGTAGTGGGCAAGGGAAAAGGCATTCCATTCAGACATAGAACAAAACACTGAGCCGCTGTTTCTCGTAGACCATGTGCTGAGCAAAGGGCTGAGAGCATAGTCAGTGCTCCACGTGGCAGTTGTTGAGTAGACAAGATGGGAGCAATGTTGTCTGAGTCCTTCATGCCTTCCTTGGCACTGGAAAGGGCAGCCGGCCTTTACTTGATGACCATTCAAAGCCTCCAGCCCTAGTGCCTGCCAGGATCACTCCCAAGTCTCCAGCCCCCTCTGGCTTAGCGCATGCCTGTTTCCTTATTTTCTAACCTCATTGGACTGAGAACGCCACATTCTCCTTTTAATACTCCCCCTAGAGACTTGCAGATTATTATTAAATACTGAAAAGTGAGAAGTCTGAAGGTTGTGTCGCTCTTCAGGTTTGCAGGGGGTTTATCCATATCTTGCCAGAGCTGGTCTTTGTTCCCACACCTCATATGGGGGCCCCACTGGGTAGGCAAGGCCAAGGAGATAGCTCTTCAACCAGTTAATCAGCCAATCAATAACAAATACATAAGAAAGGACCGCATGGATCAGGAACTCTACTAGGTTCTGCAGATACAATGGCAGATTCAGGACTAGTCCCTTTCTCTGCTCTCTTTTGGTTCCTATTTGCATAGAGTATCTTTTTCCATCCTTTCACTTCCAGTCTGAGTATCCTTTGAGATGAAGTCTCTTGTGGGCTGCATAGAAGTGGGTCTTGTTTTTTTTAAGCCATTCAGCTACTCTATGCCATTTGATTAGAGAATTTAATCTATTTACATTCAAAGTAATTATTGATAGACGGGTACCATTTTATTAATTGTTTCTGATGGCAGGACTAGTCCCTTTCTCCACAGAAGGTAATTAGGCTGTATTTTAGGTTAGGTAATTTTGCCCAGTTTCTGTGTTCTGGATAACCACTCATTCATTTATTAATTTACTCAACATGTGAATGATTACCATGTGCCAGGCACCATTCCAGGTGCTAGGGATATAACAGTGAGAAAAACAAGGTTCCTGCCCTCATTGAGCTTGCCTAAATGGAGCAATACATAAATAGAACATTTCTACAGTACTTTAAAGTTTATAATGTACTCTCTCAAACATAAGCTCATTAATTTTCACTTTAGTGATGTGAAAATTGTATTTGTGTTATTTCCATCTCATAGATGAAGAAATTCAGACTTGGAGAGGTTAAATTCCTTGCCCTAAATCACACAGCTAGTAACTGGTGAGACTAGGACTCAAACCCCAGTTTTCAACACATGAGAGATCATGTGTTCTTGAGGCAATCCTCTCTCAGGCTAATGGTCAATCAAAACAGCTAAAACAAGAAGGCGTATTCATTGTGGGGGTTTTTCTTCATCTGTCTGGGGCTTCCAAGAGGGATGCTGAGGTTTGGAAGAGCTCCAGGTATTCTCATAATGGCTAACCAATGACCTATATTGGTAGACCAGCTGTTTAAGAATTGTCAGAGGGACCTGTGAAATCCTGGGCTGGGATAATAATTGTTGTTCAATTAGTTTTTCGTTTATTTGCT
This sequence comes from Macaca fascicularis, assembly GCF_037993035.2. Taxonomy (NCBI): domain Eukaryota; kingdom Metazoa; phylum Chordata; class Mammalia; order Primates; family Cercopithecidae; genus Macaca; species Macaca fascicularis. Next base: position 122,414,022 of record NC_088375.1, on the reverse strand, counting down.
TGTATTATTTTGTTTGGCTTTGTAACCCTAGTCTTGGGTACGATGACACTTCTCCAGTGGGCACTATGTGTGTCTGTATGTGAGAAGGGTCAGGTAAACAGTCAAGGGGAAGTGAGGAGGGACAGGTGGTAAAGCCCTGACCTCCAAGGAGCCCTGTTCAGCCACCACTCATTCCTTCCGTGAACACCTAGTGAGTTCCTAGTGTACCCTGGGGGACGAGGATGGCCAAGGGAAGTCCTATCTGTGTGCTTTGGGGAGGCTGCCCCATCATGCCCACAATAGGCCCCACCATGCCCCTATCCTGTGTGTGGCCTCCCTCTCTGCTCTGCCTCTACAGAAAGTTCTATTTCAAGCCATGGGGCTGGTGCTGGCCATGGGCTCCCCTGCCAGAGATGAGTGCTGTTCCCATCTGTAAATGACTCCAGCTCCTGGAAAAGCTGCCACAGACAAGTGCTTAGCAGCAAACAGATCACTCCCCACAGAGCCTGTGATTCACAGGGCAGAGAGCCAGCCTCCTGAGGTGGTGTAGGGAGGCGGCAGCCCTGGAAGGTGCCAGGGAGAGGTGCTCAGGACTCTGGCCCACACTTAAGGATAGAATTTATTTCTTCCCTTCCTTCCCCACAGTATAGGGATGTTCTGCCTTCTACTTTCTCTTTCTTCTTTCTTCTGTTCTCCCACTTTTTTCCCACTGGGTTGGAGAGAGTTCCTATACCATCTGCGCAGGTCACTTCCCCAGAGAGGCTTAAAAACCCTCGGACCAATTAGCTGGAAGCCTGTGGCCAGGGTCTTTTCCCTCTGCTGCAAGCAGACCTGCTGCTCCTCTCTGGGGAGCTGGCCCAGTCTAGCCCTCCTCACTGCCAGCAGGGCTGGGCAAGGTCCTCTTATCACAGCTGTGAGCAGACAACCATGCACAGCAGGAGAGGGAGGGACAGGGAAGTAGGGAAGATGAGGGAGGGACAGGTGAGAAGGGAAGGGCTTCCAGAAGGTGAGAGAAGGAGGAGGAGCAAGCAGCAGAAAGAGAAGAGAGGGCAAGTCCAAACGGAGAAGAATACAAACAATAGAAAAGGGCTGGCTATCATGAAGATCCTTTCTTTGGGGGCCAATGCCACATTCCAGTATGGGCAGAAAACCACAACAAGACTTTCTGAGCCTCACTCTGAGTGTCTAGGCTTGTGGGAGGTGTAGAAGTATGACACGTGGCCTTCGTTCCACAGGGGCTTGCAATCGGGCTGAAGGGCTGGTGTGAGTATCCCATGTGCAAGTCCAGCTAAATGGAAATAAAATGCTTTTGTCTGGGAATAGAAAGTAGGGTGATGGTTCTGACTGTGTCACTCACAGCAAGGTGAGCCTGGGCCCTTGGTGGACCTCCCTGTGCCTTGGTTTCCCTTTTGGAAAGTGGAGATAATATGGCATGTCCTGCTCACCTAACATGGCTATCAGGACACTCAAAGGAGACTGCAGGTGAAAATGCACTTCAAATTCTAAAACTCCATGTAAGTGCAGGAAAAAGAGCAACCCAGGGCTGGGTGCTGGCACTGGGGCCACTCAGAAGACATCCAGAGAGAACAGGAGAGCCAGGGAAGAACCCTGCAGGTAAGAGCCTCTCAGTTGGGCTGGGAAAGGTAAACGGTCAGATTTAGAAGGGTAAGGAAAAGGTGAGAGGGTAGAGAGGGAGAGGACATACACCCCAGAAGGGCAGGAAGCAGGAGTATACTTGTTTTATTTGTGAGACAATTAAAAAATGAATTTTCCGTTTTTGTTTCATTGCTTGTTCTCTCTCTCCCCTCTTCCCCCTCCCACCCTCATATTTTTAGCTGATTCCTTCTGCCTAGAACAGGCTCCTATCTCTGCACCCTTCTGGTCGATGAACTTTTACTAATATTTCAGGTTTCATATGTGATTCCTTCCAAGAAGCTTTTCTTGATTCCCAAGGATGGGTGTTTTCTAAATATTTTTACTGTGACTCAAAATAAGAAATACATTTTACAGCACACACACACACACACACACACACTCAATATATAGGATGAAAACAAAAGTTTTTGTTTTATTTTGTTTTGTTTTTGAGACAGAGCCTCACTCTGTTGCTCAGGCTGGAGTGCAGTGGCCCGATCTCGGCTCACTGCAACCTCCGCCTCTCGGGTTCAAGCAGTTCTTCTGCCTCAGTCTCCCAAGTAGCTGGGATTACAGGCGCCTGCCACCATGTCTGGCTAATTTTTGTATTTTTAGTAGAGACAGGGCTTCAGCATGTTGGCCAGGCTGGTCTCAAACTCCTCACCTCGGGTGATCCACCCGCCTCAGCCTCCCAAAGTGCTGGGATTACAGACATGAGCCACTGCGCCTGGCCAAAAGTTTTTTAAGAAACATTTCCCCTTATGAGTGTGATGCATTCTGTGATATTTCTACTCTGCTCTATTTAATGTTTTTGAAAATACTGGTTGTGACCCACTAAGTTAATTTCGTGACCCACTAATGGGCTGGTAACCCACTGTTTGACAACACCACCTTCCGCCTGTCCTTATGGTCGCACTTTTGCCCTGCCCCAATCGGATCAAGTGCAAGACTTTATCTCCCTCACACTCCCTGAGGACAGGCATCTGACCGTGCTCGCTCCTGGATCCAGCGGTGCCCAGCAAGTGCTTCAAAAATGTTGAATAGATTAATTATTGAATGGAGGCATGTCCTGCTGGAGCAGAGGAATGCAAAATAAGAGTGCGACTGAATGGAGAGGGAGGACCTTGAAAGGCAGGCAGATGAAGGAAATCTTGAGAGAGTGTGTGAGGGCAGGAGGGCAGAAATCCCAGGCAGCAAAGGAGGAGGGCCTGGCCAGGGCACTGGCTGAGGAAGAGTCCTTCCCTAAAGCCTTTGAAGGGAGAGGTGACAAGGTTTTATGGCAGAGAGGTGTGGGTTTGCCAGAGAGTAAGTGACAAAGAGGACCCCAAGTTTCCGGCCTAGAGGCAGGATGCCCTGTGATAGATGTTTTGTCCAATCATTGCAGGTTAGTAAAGAAATAGTGGGCCGGGCATGGTGGCTTATGCCTGTAATCCCAGCTACTGGGGAGGCTGAGGGAAGAGAACCGCTTGAATCTGGGAGGTGGAGGTTGTGGTGAGCCAAGATCACACCATTACACTCCAGCCTGGTAAACAAAAGCAAAAAAAAAAAAAAAAAAAAAAAAAGACCTATAGTAATAACAGCTTGCATTTATTGAGCACCTACCATGTACAGGTACTATGCCAGAACATTCGCATACATCCAATCACAGCTGGTGAGTGGCCCAGACAGGATTCAAATCAGATCAGTGTGAGTCCATGGTCCACACACTTTTCCCTGCACCACCCTGCCCATACCTCTGTTCTGGCTGCCCCTTCCTGTTTTTATGGATGACACAGTCCATAAGCCCCCAGTTTCTTTAGAATTGGGAAGTGCTTATAATCAGGAGAGCAGATATATGTATGAGAGGGGTTGGATGGGTGGAATGAAGATGGCATCTGCGTTGACTACCTTAAGTGTGGGAACAACTTAAGGGACAAAGAGCAGGGCACTCATTCATTCATTCATTCAGCAAACACTTACTGAGCACCTTCTGTGTGCCAAGTACTGGCCAGCATGTTAAGATACAATAGAGAACAAAACAGTTCCCTGCCCTTGTGGAGTTCACATTCTAGAGTAGGGAGGGACAGACAACCAAAAAGATACAAAATCACGCCAGAAAGGAATAAGCGCTAAGAAGATGGTGGGTTGGAGTTTGGCTATTTTAGATAGAGTAGTCTGGGAAGAGATTGCTTGAGGAGGTGAAATTTGAACTGAGACCTAGGGAAAAGCTCCAAAGGAACATCCAAGGTGATAGTGTGGGAAGACGGAGAAGCAACAGCAGAGGGTCCAAGAAAAATCATTTAAGAGCAGTCCCTACAGAAAGACAGCAGGGATTTGGTAGGAGAAGAGAATGTTTCAGGGTCCAGGAACAGCATGAAAGCCAGGAGGCATAAACGTCCTCACTGAAGTCATTGATAAAATGCCGCCAAGCTAGGGCTGCAATCAGCCAGGGCACACCTGCCTCCAAGCCTGGGATGGTGGAATCTTCTGGGAATGTGGTTTGGTCCATTAACAGGACACAGCTACTATCAAAAGTCTCTGGGAGTCAGCCTCAGGGAGTCCGGAGTCACATTAGGCAAGAGTTGCTTTCAGCCTGGACTAGGGAAAGCCACTCCTGCAGCCTCTTAGGCTACCCCACCCTTGCAGGGCAGGGCTGACCTGGAAACCTCTTCCACACAGGCACACCCTCCTTCTGCCTCGCACTCTCCTGTGTGGGTCTAGAAGATGAAAAGGAAACCCTGAAGCTGGTGCAGGGGAATTTTGGGGCCTGGGGCAGCTTTGACAGAGTGATTCATTTTGTCCCAGCTCGTGTGTCACCATCTTGCAACAGCGCTGGCAGCTTCTGGCAGCCCAATACAGGTAAGAAGTTTCTGGGGCTCGGCTGCCATTTCCCTGCCTTCCTTCTCCCCTCACAACCGAGGTAGCTGGAAAAAGGGGGGACATCCCTCTTGGCTTCTCCCATTCACACATCTAGGGCAAGGAGGAAGCTCACTCCTTCCCAGAGGGAGATGCTGAAGGATGGATTTCCCCAGGTCATGTTTGCTGCTAAATATGAGAGAACCCAAAACTCTCGTGCTTGCCTCCTTCTTGACATACACAGGCCCAGCACTTCCCAACCACTCCCATTAGGCTTGAAAAGCCAGCAAGGGCAGGGAAAGAGACAAAAGGAGGGAGGGGGGTGTCTCTGGTTCCTTCCTCTCAGCTCTTCCTCTTGCAGAAGACCTACCCCCAAGCCAATTTTCAATCAGATAAAAAGGAAAATAATATTAATATAAACATTTTATTGAGCACTTACTATATTCTGCTCATTCTAAATGCTTTATATGAACAATTTCACTAAATCCTCACAAAATCAGATGAGGTACCATTATCCCCAGTGTACAGATGAGGGAACCAGGGCAGAGAGAAGAAAACCAACCTACTAAGTGTTACAAAGCTGGCATAACTAGATGCTGGACTTCATTAATCTCAGTTTCAGATGAGGCTGTACGTGAATAGCTACCACATTCTCCAGTGAGGTGCAAGGCCGCCACACAGGATCCCAGCTGTCCACCCACACAGTCCATCAATAAGGTTGGAGAGAACAATAAGAAGCTTGTTGGAGATTGGAAGAGGACCACTGAAGAGAGTTACTGGTGTGCCGTAAGTGCTTCTTTCAGGTCAAGCCAAGAGTGAGGGGCATTAAGGAAACCTCTCAGAGTGTTTTATATGGGCCGTCTGCATTTGGGAGACACAGAAAACCAGTGTTTGATTCACGCTCGCATAATCTAAAGGGAAGGCGACGTGTTCACAGGCAGCTTGGATGGCTTCACGGGTTACCTGCAGATTTCCAGACAAAGTGTTTCTTGCGAACCTGGTTTGGACTACACCTGGGAGACAGCCTGCCTAGAAGACCAAAGTGGAGAGCCTACCCAACTGAGAAGGGAGTTGAGTGCTCACTCAGGGAGAGGGCATCACACCCATCCAAGGAGCTGTGTAGGCTTCCTCATGATTATGTGGGGGGAAGTTCTCCAAAGAACTCTGAAAGTGTCCCTCAAGGGAGAAGGAGCCAGCTTTACATATATTCCAGGCCCAGAGAGCTTGGGAGCAGTTCATGACACTGTCACTCGAGTGAGAACTTCCATGCCCTGCTCTTTCCCTGCCCGCCTCAGTTCCAACCCAGCGACGCTTTGGTTAGCAGTCTGGGAGAGGGCGGAGGCTCGCTTTTCCCTCCCACTCCAGATCCACTCTCTCCCTTTCCTAACCCCAAACCCTAGGAGGATGACCTCTATGGACCTCATCAGCAGGCTCCCTGACCTCCAAAGGCACCATGGGCTAACAAGCCAGGGTGGGGGATTCGGGGGGAGTGTACTCTCCGCCCCTCCCTGCCAGGTCACTGGGTTGCTGTATCCCTCTCCCAAAGATGGAAGGACCCTCAGATGGCCCACCCATACAGCTTCCTTCTCCTGGTTCTAGTAACTTCTCCTTCCCTTTGCACCTGCAGACTGTGGAATTCTCTGCTCTCCCAAACCATGCCCACACCTCCATAAACAGTCCTTTTATGAACCTCCCCTCAACTGTCCAGTTTTGTGAGCCATCTGCTTCCTGTTGGGACCTTTGATGACACAGAGAAAAGAGAAGAGAAGCTAATTGTTCCCCCCTACCTCACCCCACCCCATTTCCATCTGTGGCAGGCAGAGCTAGGGGATAGGAGACATCCAACTCTTAAGTGAAGTTTAAAGTTAATATTATTAAACTGAACATAGAGAACTGAGACTGTGTCATCTAAAAGTGACCTGAAAAGTCATGGGACTTGACCCAGATTTCATCTGGGGTACAGAATTGCCTCAACCCAATAAACTTGCAGCAACAGTGGGAGCTGAAAGTAAAGTTGCTTTCTGATTACACCAAAGAGTTGTGCTTGTTCCATTCTCCCAACTGCCAGAGGTGGGATTCCGGGTGGCGTCTGCCTCTACGGCCCATGCTCTGCTATACAATTTCTTACAGGACTAGTCAACGTAGGAGTGAGAACCTCTTTAACTTCCAATGTCCATTACAAGATGGAGACCTAGACTTCTCCTCCAGCAGCCTTCATTCAGAATTCTGTCTTTCTCCTCTGGGATTCTAACCTAAATCCATGATTCGGGGCATTTCCTTTGGTTTCTCTAGGGAGGAAACTGGTCTATGTTTTTGAACCAATGCATTTATATAGGATATGATTTGTGACATAGGTCTTCCTCCTCCTCACTCACTGCTAATGACATCAGTTTTGCCTTTTATGTCAACCTAGATGGAGCTGTCTGGTGGTGGCCTTGTTGTTATCCTTAGGATCTGGCCAAGATTTTCACAAATGATTTGAATACCTTTGAGTTTCCCAACTGCAGGCCTTTCTTTGCACACACTCTTCCCTCTGCCTCTATTTCTCTACTTCCTTCATCTCCTGTAGTTATCTTTCAAGTCCAACCCTATATACCTGCCCGGCACTGTGGCCTGTACTCTTACCACTTTGGGAGGCTAAGGCATGAGAATCACTTAAGCCCAGGAGTTGGAGAGCAGCCTGGGAAACATAGCAAGACCCTGTCTCCAGAGAATAAAAAATTAAACAATTAGCCAGGTGTGGTGGCACATGCCTGTATTCCCTGCTACTTAGGAGGCTGAGGTGAGAGGACTGCTAGCGCCCAGCAGGCTGGGGCTGCAGTGAGCCAGGACTGCACTCTAGCCTGGATGACAGAGCAAGACCCGTCTCAAACAACAACAATGACAGCAACAACAAAAATCCATCTGCTTCAAGAAGCCTCTCATGGTGTCCCTGGGAGGGTAAATCATCCCCTCCTCTGTGCTTCTGCTGGATGGGGGCCACATTTCTGTTTTTGTGTCATACTGCATTGTAATGATCTGTTTACATGCATGTCTCCATTACTGGGCCCTCACTAGGCAGTGAACAGCTTGATACAATGAACTTGATAAGTTCATTGGCGCTTAATGATTTTCATATCTTCCATGTCTGGTATGAGGCCTGACACATGAGGGCCCAATAAAGATTTTTTAGAATAAATTATGAATGACTCAAAGAAAGAATGAATTCCTTTAGTTTTTGAATCATATGGATGAAACAGCCAACATGCATTCAACACCCTACATGACCAGCACTGTGCTAGGCACGAAGCGGGGCCACCTCAAGCATGAGGACACCATTTCTGCCTTCGAGAAACAAACAATCTGGCTGAGGAGGCAGAGCGAACTAATAAGTAGTAGTTGTAGCGGCAGTAACAGCAACTAGCACTTATGGAGTGCTTGCCACATGCCAGGCACAGTTCCAAGTGAGTTACCATGTGGTAACTGACTCATTTTAATCCTCCTAATCACCCTATGAGGAATGTGTTTTTATTGTCTTTAATTTACAGATGAGGAAACTAAAGCTTAAAGTGAGGAAGGGGCATGCCCTGTCCCAACCAGCATAGGACAGATCACAGACACTAGAGGAGTTAGGAGAGGAGGGAGTTGCTTGTGAGCTGGAGTCCTCGGGGACCGCTTTGAGGGGAGGCTGCACTTGAGTTGAACTGTGAATCCCCCTCCCCCTCACTTTGCCTCCCTGACCCCTGTGCATCTGGAGCCCTGGGGAGACCACTGCATATTGGATGACTTTGCGAGGGCACCAACGTCATCAGTGCTCCCGCCAGGCGCCTCCCCAGTTCCGGAGCCCGAGGGGACAAGAGCCCATGGCAGCAGCTGATTAATTTCCACTGACAAGAGGTTGCGTCTTCGGCAAGCATGGTATTAAATAGCTCCTTTTGATCATAATTAAGTTTCTCTCAGGCTGATGCTATAAATAGCCATGCCCTATTGATTGGAGGGTCTGGGCTGTGAGCTCAGCACCCTCCGGGAGCCTTTCCAAGCCGGGCCTGGGCTCTCGAGTCCCACTTTTCTTTTTCTGATGTGTGGCATTCCTAATTTCAAGGGCAGGTGCAGCTGAACGCCAGGCTTGAGTTCAGCTCATTTTCCCAGCCCTCCCCCACTTCCACAGCTCCTTCCAGGCTTGGCTCAAGAAGGTACTTGGCTTCCCCAAGGAAAACCAGGCGCAGACCTCAAGAAGCTGGAACACCATCTCTCCTGGGCCGCTTCAGGACCTGAGTCTTTCCCTTTCTCTGCAAATGAGGACAATAACCCTACCCCTCCCTACAGCACCTGGACACCCCCTTATGATACCAGTAGGGAAACTGAGGCCCGGACAAGTGAAGATCTTGTCTAAAGGTCTCTGGAGAAGAAACTAACTCACAACTAGGGTTGTCCCTGCCTCTTTCTCTTCCTTAACAAAAGTGGAACCAATCTTGTTTTGCTGTACTCAGTGCTATGTTTAAGACAGAATGAGAAGAAGGGCCTGGGGCCTACAAGGCCCAGGGTCACAATAAGGGGAGGAAAACATCTCAAACAAAACACATTAATTATGATCCCTGTGCCCAACAGATTTTTATACTGGCGGAAAAGCACCAGGTAGAACACTGTGTCTCCCCTCTAGATGCCTTTCAGAGTCACTTCCCAGAAAGCTACAAGATTCTTTCTCCAGGAGTGCTCCCCAACTCCCACTAAGGAGGCCCCAACAGCCACTAAGCACACACACAGTGCTGCTACTGGGTCCAGTCTGTGATTTCTTGGTACCTGGTTCTGTTTCATCTGGCACCACCCAAGGAACGTGATGGGCTGGGAACAAGGCAGTGTGGCAGAGAGGAAGGGTCTGCCCTTAAGTTGCCAGGCTTCATATGATCCCACTTCTGCTACCAACGAGGGATGGTCCTGAGAACGCAGCTTAACCTCTATGCCTTAGTTTTCCTCATCTGTCAAATGAGTAGGTGAAACAAAATGACCTTTAAGGTTCTTTTCTGTTCCAAGTTCCACAACGATATGATTTTAAGTTAAAAAAAAAAAAAAAAAAAAAGATATGTGCACACATATGCCAGGAAGAGAGCATGGAAGAGCCCAGGCTCTGTTTTCATCTTAAAGAAAGAAATCACTCGGGCTCCAAAAGGAGGGCATCTGCAGAGGGCTGGACCTGGTGTCAGGCTCCTGCCCTCCACTTTTTATGGCAAACCATGGCTGTGAGCCAGATCTGTCCCATCTCCTGTTTTTATCAATAAAATTGGAACACAGCCATGCCCCCTCATTTACCCATTGCCTATGGCTGCTTTTGTGCTACCACAGCAGTGCTGAATAGATGAGAATATATGACCCACAAAACCCAAAATATTTACTCTCTGTCCCTTTACAAAATAAGTTTGTTAAGCTCTGCCAGGGCATGTCGGTGGCGTAAAAAGAGGGGAGAAAGGACTCTCCAGTTGAGGCGAAACTTGGGGAGATCCTGGGCAGAGTTGACTTCCTATTCTCCACTGTCCTGCAACTCAGGGTGTAGTAGGGATCACTCGTACTTTTCCAGGAGACATGGATAAGGACCCTGAGTCCTAGGGACCCTGCCCAGTGACCGAGCAGCCTGGAGACAGGCTGTCGCCAAACCACCTGGCGCACACACACATCATGGGGTGGAATAGGACAGAGAGGCATTTTCTTTTCATCCTGAGTTTGTGAGAGTAACGATCCTAATCCAACTTGTGTAAAGAGCGTCCAACCTGACCAGGCTGTTCTCGTCCCCACTGGGGTTCCGCGGCTAATCTGCTCCAGAAAAGCTCCCCAAACCCCTGCAGGGCCCTGAGCTGAAGCCAAGGTCGGAGAGAGCCTCAGGTCCATTCGCAGTGCTCAGAAGCAGAGTCATTCCCTGGGAAGAGTAGGAAAAGTTGGTCACTGACAAACAAAGCAGAATGGAGGCCCTATGAGCTTCACTTAGTTCTCTGATGTATGACCAGAGCAGAGGCGCTGCCAGGGAACTAGGGACCAGGAAGCGGCTAGAAACAGGAAAATTAAGTAGAATCGAAATTGGTGAAATAAAACACATCGCCATTTAACCTCCACTCTTTGTGCTCCCCGTAGCTTCCCAAAGCTCTCCAGGATTGTGCTGGTCAGCCTTGGATTTCTGGGGATGCTTTTGTTGCTCCCCTTTATTCTACCCCTCTGGAGCTGGCAGGCCCCCTCCATCTGGCATCTGTCCTGGCAGACGGCACTGCACTATAGCCCTTTGATCTCCACTCCACAGTGTCCAGCATCCACCTGCAGGGTTGTAGAGGCTTTTCATTGTCTTCTCTTCCTCAACATGAAGCCTGATCTGGTTTTTGAGGGTGAGGGTGGGGGAACAAAATCTCTTGATTAGTTTTTACACAGAGGCTGCCGGAGGCCATATGCCGTGTTCTCCAGCTCTGCCATTATGCATCTTGCTTGTAATTGCTTTAGAATGACACTCATCATGTTCTATTTTATCACCCAATGACAGATCCATGCAGGAGAAGGGAAACACACTCTCGTACACACACTCACAGAGTCAGCCAGACTGCATAACAGTTAGGCAGAGTAATTGTTCTGAAATTCCAAGAGCTGGACTCTGTCCACTTGCTTAAATAGAGAATGTGTTGCATGCACAGTTACTGCTTCTGTGTATCAAAAGGATGCGGTCGGTGGTGGACAGCCTGGCCCATGCTTCCAGAAGTGCTTTCCCATGTTCACGTGCTCCCTCTAACCCCCCACAAACCCTCAGCCTTCTTTGCTGTAATTACTCAAGGATGGTTTATTTTCAGGATGGAAAGACAACTATAAACAGAGAAGTAAACAGAGGCTATTCCCCAGTATTCAAACATTCCACCTCAAGCACTCTGAGGCAAACAGTCCTCCCTTCCCACCCCTCTGGGTCTTCTGTTACTTCCCTTGCCCCAGGAGGCTTGCCCCATCCACCACTTCCTACCCTCATCAGGGAGGGTCTCTCTCCTTCCTACAGGTCACCAGGGTTGGAAGCTTCCAGGGTCTCCTGTGAACTAAACTGTAGACATTTTAACTTGGCTCTTGAAGCCTTCCTAGGGCCAGCGAGGGCAGTAAGGTCTATATTCTCTTCCTGCCCCCTGCTGGGGATGGCAGTACACCGAAGACACCAGTAGCTATGAGCAATGACCAGAAACAACTTCTGTGTCCCTGCTAGGTGCTCTCTGACACACTGTAGGTAAATGGTAGAACTCCAGTAGCAAGCCTCTTCCTCAGAGGCTGGAGGTGCAAAAAATAGTTCACAGTTAAATGGTCTCACAGCCTGATATGGTTTGGCCATGTCCTCACCCAAATCTCATCTTGAATTGTAGTTCCCATAATCCCCATGTGTTGTGAGAGGGACCTGGTGGAAGGTAATTGAATCATAGGGGTGGTTTCCCCCAGGCTATTCTCGTGATAGTAAGTTCTCACTAGATACAATGGTTTTACAAGGGGCTTCCCCCTTTGCTCAGCACTAATTCTTCTCTCTCCTGCTGCCATGTGAAAAAAAAAAAAGGGTTTGCTTCCCCTTCCGCCATGGTTGTAAGTTTCCTGAGGCCTCCCCAGCCATTTGGAACTGTGAATCAATTAAACCTCTTTCCCTGTCTTGGGTATGTCTTTATCAGCAGCATAAGAGTGGACCAATACACAGCCCTAGCAACTTCTCCCTTTCCCACCTTGGACTAAAACCCTCCATAACCGATGTTGGGATCTGTCTCCTCTACCCAAGCTGACTTCACAGCAGACCCCATGTAAATGCTTCAGGGCCTGACCAGCTATCTAGGGCTTGGAATCTGGGCCCCCAGGAAATATCAAAAAGCCAAAGATCCTTTCTTTTGAAGGATGCTGATCCTCAGCATGCTTGATAAAGCCCCATTTAGCACATCCCTCCAAACAGAAAAACAGGGGACATACACCAAGAGGTGGGGAACTATATGAGCTAAAGACCAGCCAGGGCTGGTACCGCTTCCTCCCTTCCCCACAGCAGTGGTCAGGCACGGACAGTTCCCAAGAGTGCAAGAGGACCTCTCCAGCTCCCTCCCCTTGCCCAGAAAGTGGCCCGGTATACAAAACAACTGGAAGACTCTGGGGAAAACTTGGGCCAGAGGTGGGGTAGGGGGAGAAATCCCATGTTAACCACACAGGCTGAGACAGGGAGGGAGGCTTGACTGAAGTGTAAACAGTGTAAACTCTCAGCTGGGGTGGGGGGAACACTTTCTCTCTGACCCCTCCTCTATTAGGATACGAACGAGCTTAAGTCCTCAGGGATGAGAGGAAAGAACAGAACAAGCTGTTTCCAGAGTGCTTCCCACCTGCCCTCATGGTTTTAATTCTTCACAAGGAGACCGAGGGGGGCCTGAGGCCGTGGCAGTTGGGGAGGCGAGTGACTGGGGAACCCCATCCAAATGCCAGCTTTCCACTCTAGGGAAGAACTCTCTGGGTGGTGCCTTTCCATGTCTCTGCCAGAGCCATGAGGAGGGGGCCTAGATAGCAGTAGACTCGACTCTATGCTCTTGTCCCGGAGAAGAGAGGTACAGCACAGGGGTGAAGCTCTCTCTGTCCAGGGACCTGGGCCACAGCCCAGCCTAGTTTGCTCCTCCCTGGCTTAGCAGCCAGGGGCTGGCGGCCAGGATTCTGGTTGGCCACAGAGGGCCCTGTCCACCTGCACTCATCACATATGCAGTGTGTGTCCTCAGCTGTTCCTCAGAAAGCAAATATCGACGCCAGCGAGGCCATTGTGCTCTGAGCAGCTCTGTCACCCCATCAGACCTGGTTGGCACAATGTTTCCCGGTCTTTGTTGAATATGTCCAATTTCCTGACCAACTCATCCCTCATAAATAATTGTTTCCTCGTTCCCTCCAGGCAGTTCCAAGCTAGGGAAGGGTGGAGGCTGGTGTGATAGGGACAGTCCTTTCTTTTGTCTCCTTGGCGTCTGAAAGCCAGGGTTGACCTCTGCTTAGTGCAGGGGAGCACAGGTTCCTCTGCCAAGCCCCATCTCCTACTTGGCAGCTGCCAACTTTTACCAAGCTCCTTCCCTCCTTGCCTCCCTTCCCACCTACTGTCTGAATACCTCCTCTTCCTCTTCTCTATGCTGAAGGTGTGCATCGTGGGATGGGAGCAAGATGGGGATCCAGTAGGACACTGACCTAGGGAACTGGGTATTTTAAGGGAGGCCAGAGGGGGGCATTTGAAGGTTTCATGGCATGAAGGGAAGAGCATCCACCAGGAAATAAAGTGATCTGGGTTCCAGTGGTGTGACCACGGTAGCTGCCTGGCTAATACTGGGGCTGTCGCCTCAGCTTTCTCATATCTAAGACAAGGGGGCTCAACTACATCCCTCTACCCCTAAGTGAGTGATGCCCACAGAATCGAGCCTTCAGGCGGCTACAGTCCCACTTCTGTTCTCCCTGCAGCTTCTGCCCTGAGTTTCTCTGGCCCGAGTTGCTGGCACACCATCTGGTATTCCTGGGTGAGCCAAGAGTTATTTACCAGTGACAGCTCTGTTCATCTGGCCATTGCCACCCAAGCGTGAGGGCAGGAGAGCTCATCCAAGTCCCAGTGATGGCTAAGACTGGGCACGCATATGTGCCAGGCCCTGGTCTAGGTACTTCATAAACGTCATTATTTTTAATCATCACAGCAATCCTCATTTGCCAGAAAAAGAAAGTGAGATTCACAGGTGGATTTCTGTTTGATCACGTTGTAAAAAAGTGGCAGAGCTGCAGATGGAACCCAGGTCTGCCTGCCTGTGGAACACATGCTCTTATTAACCCGCACTCTCCAGCAGGAGTCTTCTTTGAGAGGGTCTGACCTGCCCCGGCAGCACACGGTGCCGCTGAGACTGCAATCATGATCTTAGGAACGAACATGTCTGTGGCTTCTTCCCCTTTGGCCTGGGGGAGCTGCAGAAGGCCTAGGGATAGGAGGAAGTTAGTGCACCAGAGAAGAAAATCCATTCTCTGTCCATTCACTGCCTTCCCCAGCCCCGACCAAAACAGTGACATCACGCCATTACATCCCACTCTTAGGGACTTAGAACCCCTGTCTTTGCATGGGCTTCACTACCTTAGTGGAAACAACTTGGACTTTTGATCAGGCTAAAGTCCACATGGACGCCCTGCCTATCCAGATGTTCGTTGTATTTCCCACTATGAAATGCAGTCCACATGGTTCATGGTTAGGACCCTGAGGTTGGTTGCGAAAATGGCCACCAACTCTTCTCATCCCTTTGTATTTATACCACTATGCAATGTGATGTTGCTGCTGCTCCTCCTATCGAAAGGTAGAATCTATTTATCTACTCTTTTAATCTGGGTTTGGCCATGCAACTTCCTTTGGCCATTGGGACATTAACAACCGCGACACAAGCAGAGGCTTGAACAGAGATTGTGTATGAGGGCTTGGCCTGTCGTGCAGCTCTTGGGAACCCTGTGACCACCACCATTGGAAGTATCTGGGATAGCCTGCTGGATGATGTGAGACAATAGCCATGTCACCTCTCCTTGTTGCCCCAGGTGATCTTGAGTGGGCCACCAGATATGTGAGTGAGGCCTTCCTAGACCACCTGTCCCCAGCTGGGTCTCCAATGACCAGGGAGATCAGCTGAGCCAGACCAGACCAAGAGAACTGCCCAGACAACTCAACCCTCCACCACACAGAATCATGAGATATAATAAATGTTTATGATTTAAGCCACTAGATTTTTGGGGGTGGATTGTTACATAGTAAAAGTTAACTGATTCAGAGCCCCACAAAGGAATTGAAGAAGGAGCTACAAAATAGATCCTAAGGAGAACATTGCCTCTCTCAGCTGAGAGAGGCAGCTGAAGGCAGTGGCTAATGGGGTCCTAGAGCCAGAATGCCTCAGGATGAAACCCTTCTCTGTCATTCAGTACTTATGTGACCTTTGACAAGTTACTTAATCTCCCTGTTCCTCAGTTTTCTCACCTGTAAAGCGGGGACGATAGTAATGCCTGCTTGATAGGGCTGCTATGAAATGGAGTTAAACACAGAGCACTGAGAACATGACCTGGTCCACTGTGTTTGGATTTTCCTGTCATTATTACCCTCACAGACAGTCCTGCCAAGGTCCCAATTGTCAAAGAGTTCTTACATGGAGGAAGGGGGCTGACTAGCAGGTCTCTAGTTCCAGTGAGGGCTGGCGTGAGGAAGTGAACTGAGCCTACCGCCACAAGGGACAGAGGTCAGACCTCAGGGGAGACTTCCTGACAGCGAGCATTGCTAGACACAAAGAAGGTAATAGTGGACCTTATGGCTACATGGCCTTCTGTGGACAGAGACGCCTAGGCAGGCTGCACTGCCTCTCCATCGCCACACAAACGTGCACACAGGGACTTCTCTTCTGAAAGCTTTCCTGCCTAAGCAAAACCTCAGCTTCTCTCAGAATCATCTTATGGCCTTCCTTGAGGCACCATCTCAGGATTCAGAGGGAATTAGTCCTCCACAAGAAAGAAGAGGAGAAGTCATCCTTTATCCCAATCCTGAATCCCACCCACCAGTCAGGGTCTCTGAATTGCTTTGTGATTGTAACTCTATCTTGATTCGGCAGAAGGAGGCAAACAGGCACTTACATGCCATTATGGCTGCCCAGGCTCCCAGCCAGGGCCAAGCAGGGAGGGGAAAGGGACCAACAGTCTTCCTGGGCCACAGTACTGGGCTCTGGGACTTGACTGTCTTCCCTGGCTTGACACACTGCTCTGGTCAAAGCAGATTTTTCACTGAGGATGGCCCAGCTGGGACCCTGAGAGCAGTAAGTGGGGAGGGGTGACTCCTGGGCAGGCTGAAGCCCGGAATGCTAAAGTACAGCCTTCCAACCTGTGGGCTGCAGTACACAGGTGGGTGAGAAGGGGTTACAGGCACGCAGACAGATACAGATTCCCTCCCTCTCCTGGCCTCTGCAGCTCCTGAGGCAGCTGGTGGGGCGGGGGCAGCAGAGCCCTGGTCAATAACCTCCTGCCTCAAGCAGCCTGGCCAGCCCCAGAGGAGCAAGGTCAAAGACACAGCCAGGTGACCACAATGGGAAGCACAGCTCTAAGGGAAAACACTAGCACACTTGGTGCAGGAAAGGCAGCACTAACTCAGAGGGGCTCCTCTCGGAGCAGAATCAAAGTTTGTATTTTTGAAATTCTAGGTGTTACTAGGAGGTAGACACAAGAATAGAATGGAGAACAGAACTTACTCCCTTGCAAAGTCGGGAAAAGGAGGGGGTATTGTCCTCCCCACCAGGGAGGGACTAAGCAATGATGAGAGAGGATCCTGTGAGCTGGGGCACCGGAGGGCTGCTTCCCTCACCTTTCTCCCCATTTTCCGACGTGTGCAATCTTTAACTCTGCCAATGAGCCTGTCATCCAGTTTATCTGGTTCATTTTCTGTGCATGGTGATCACACCTGGCAAGCTGTTCATCACCCTAAAGGGCCTGAACACACGGTCAGCACGCCAGGAATGTTTGTTGAACAGATAAAGGAAATGGGCAACAGCAGAATCGAAACAACATCTGCAGTCGAAAGCTTTGCCGCACCCCCGCCCAACCCGCCCCCAAACACTAATTCTGTAAACAGGACTGCAAGTCCAAGGACTGCTGAATCTCTCTGGCTCAGGAAAGATCCCCCAGCAATTCCCTCTGGATTCTTCAGGAACAGAGTTGCTTTCTGAGTAAAAGGGGTGTGGAGATTGGGTCAGAGGCTCATCTAAGGACCAGAAGATCCAGCTCTGGATCAGAATGCTGCTTCTGGTGTGAGAGAAGGGTCACCTTTGAAGAGGTAATCTTCCAAGAATGGAGGGAATCTGGATGGCAGGAAGAGGGCAGGAACCTAAAGTTCCCTAAGTCAACAATGGCCCAGGTTACCCTGAGAACTCCCTCCTCCCTCCCAGACCCCTTATGGCCAGCAAAAGCGCACACACACACACACACACACACACACACACACACACACACACACACCAGGAGCATGGTGCCAGGTTCTGAGTCTCTCCTTCAACTTCCACTTTTTGCCCAGAGTACTTGCCCTTTCCAGCTCTCCAAAGCAGCTTTCTCATGTGATTTACACCCTCCTATAAATTCTAGCTCTTCTGTGATTTCTCTAAGTGGAACAGATTGATGATCCCCTTGCAGCCCCTATCTGGATAGGAAATGTCCCCAAATTACATATGCCATTCCAAATTTGGGCACACCCTCCCTCATGTCATTCCGTGAAATGCACAAACCTTACACTGAACTCCTGCTTGTTTAGAAGTTTTATCCCTCAGTATGTTTGATTCGCACATGTGCAGGTGCCTCTCCCTGTCCGAAGTGAGCCAGCAGGACCATGACACGGCGGCAATGGACCAGTATACATCCACTGAGCCCCTCTGTGTGCCAGGCACTCTGCTGGGAGCTGGGTTCCAGGACAATTGCCCCGACTTTGGGGAACAAGGGCTGCCGATGCAAGCAGGGCTTGTTTAGGAGGCTTTCAGATGGTGGTGACTGGGACTTCCCTACAAGACTCACTCACCTGGCCCACCCCACCAAGCTGGCCTTCCTTGGCACCACCGTGCTGCTGGCTCCCCAGTCCTTATCCCCTCTGCACACTGGAAGGAAAGCCAAGAAGATGCTCGCATCCTGGAGAGAGCCTACACACTTACCCTCTCCCCAGCCCTCTGTGATCATTTAATGGTTGGTTTCATTCAAATAACTCAAGGTAATGTAAGCCATGCTGCCCACACGGATGCTAACAGCAATATATAGATTCCCCTGCATTCTTGCAGGGAACTCATGCAATAAAATAATGGGGGTGGAGAAGAAAAGGGCCATTTACAGACCAACAGGATTACAGGGGAAGAAAAACAAGTTGGTGATGGGGGTGGGAATGTAGGAAACCAGTCACTAGTGGAGGTATCAGTAGGGCTGGGGTGGTAGGAGTCAGCGGAAGGGGTAAGAGCTCTGCTTACCCCCGGAACCCGCCCATTCATGCTGCAAAGGTCCTTGGCTGTTTATCCCAGAGGGCCTGGTGAGGTCCCTGAGTGGTGGCTCACCAGGGAAGCCTCCACTCACTGACAGACTTCACTCTTCCAGGGCTGGGCCTGGGTCACCCTAAGTCTGTGCCAGGATAGATGTATCACAGGTCCTCTTGACACAGAGTCCCCTAATGACTTCCCTGATCTGAGTTATACCTGCCTTCTAGAACTATTTCGTAACAGAACCTTCCAGTTTCTCAAAGCTCCTGTCTTTCTGAGGTATAGAGAAAGTAGATTTGAGTTCAACACAAAGAGGATGTCAGTGATCACTCACTGTCTCTACCAATGGAATGAACTGCATCAAAAAGGGTAAACTTGTGGGGTATGGAGGCTCACGCCTGTAATCCCAGCACTTTGTGAGGCCAAGGCGGGTGGATCACCTGAGATCAGGAGTTTGAGACCAGCCTGGCCAACATGAAGAAACCCTGTCTCTACTAAAAATACAAAAAAAATGTAGCTGTGGTGGCGCATGCCTGTAGTCCCAGCTACTTGGGAGGCTGAGGCAGGAGAATTGCTTGAGTCTGGGGGGCAGAGGTTGCAGTGAGCTGAGATTGTGCCATTGCACTTCAGCTTGGGCGATAAGAGCAAGACTCCGTCTCAAAAAAAAAGGGTAAACTCCCCATTCCTGGAAATATTCAGACAGACCTCTTGCCCTGTGCTGGGGAGGGTGCTGAAGACAGTCCAGTTCCAAAGGGAATAGCAAACTAGACCCTAAATCTAGGATTTGTGTGGCTTAAGGGTCTGTCTAAGCTCATCCTTTAAAAAGCCTCTTGGTCTCAGGGTTAATGTCTTATGCTTTTCCCCCTCCTGGCCCAACGAGAGGCATTCAGCGAGCTGAATTCACGGTTCCATGCTCTCTCCAAGCACGGCACCTCAGCCCTGTGTGGGCGAGGCTGTTGACCTTGATCTGCATCCTGCCAGCTCACCGTCAAGTACCCTGTTCATCCACCCTGGGGGAGTCCGCAGGCAGGGCCTCCCAGGCCTCTCCGCAGACTTGCATTTCTGATGGCTGCTTTGGTCAAGGACTCTTTAACTTCTGCTTCTTTGGAGGAGAAGAAATGGGAATAGAAGGTCCCCAGTGCACTACCCTCTTAGGGGCTGGTTCGCCAGGGTAAGGATTATCCAGGCTACTGGGCTAATGACCAGTTTACTTTGGAAAAGTGAGAGATTTAAGCCTTGTGCAACTGGTAGGTGAGAATTCATTCAGTCCAACCCCCTCACCATTCAGAAGAGGACACTGAGGACTAGAGCGAGGAAGTGACCTGCCCTAGGTTACACAGCTTGCCAAAGCTGGCCCCACACCCTGACTCCCAATCCAGCAGTCTTGCCAGCGTCCTACAGAGCCCCACTCTAGCCGAAGGATTCGGGCAACCTATGTGAGCCAGCTCAGGCATAAAGCACCTAACTCAGAGCAGAGACACAGCAGCCTCTGCTCCTCGGATGAGAAGCTGACCTTACATGGAAATATTCAGAAAGACACACACAATGCGTGGGAGTGAGGAGGGAGGTGGGCATAATGCTTCATAATCTCTCTGTAAGCCCTGCCCAAACTCTGAGCATGCCAGCTGGGCTGCAGAATTTTTTTATTAATCCACACAACACACTTTTTGCTTGCTTGAGACAAGCTTCTGCTGGAGTGAGGAAAGAAAGGAGAGAAGGGGGATCTGGCTCGGAAGGCAGGGGCACGAGTCCTCAGGTACAAAAATCTCAGGAACTCTAAGCAATTTTTACAGGCAGAAGGGAAATGGGCCACGGAAGAAGGGAAAAAAGAAAAAAAAATATCTAGGGTCACATAAGCTGTATTGATCTTCATCTTTCCTGTGCAAAAATGGCATGAAAAAGAATGAGGCCAACAGCTACAATGTCAGAAGAGCCAGCAGAGGAGAAAGTGAGGATCACAACTTACGAAGAAAGATCCATACCTGGTGACTGGGGGGTTCCTCAGGAAGGCTGTGGGGCAAATGCCTGTCCTGTTACACCCAGGGGTGACATCTCCAGGGGAATCTTCCACCCCCACCCCCAGCCCCATCTACATTATCTCCTAGAACCAGAAGTGGCTGCAGGTCAATGCCAGGACCTACTGCGGAGGGGCATATGGCAGACAGGGGAACCTGTGCTCTGTCACGGGCTTCTGACAGGCTCCCCGACCTGGTCTCCAGAAACGTGGGAACTGGCTTCCAGTTCTCTGCTGGCTGGGCTGTGATCTCTCTAGTGGACTAGGAGGGGACCGGCTGAAAGGCTGAGTGATGCCCAGAGCTGCTATGCAGTGGGTATGGATGTCACCAACTCCCAGACCAGGACACTAGCAACAAGGCTCCCTGGAACCAGAATCTCTCAAGAGCAGGAGACGGCATGAGATTTTAAAAGTTATTATAAAAGATATTTACATAGTATGCATATTTACAATTTTCCCTCTTTTTTTTTTTTTTCGGAGGGGCAAAACCACGAAGCTTACAATACATGAAAGTTTCCCATTTCCTTCTTGTGTGTTTTCCTTCCGTTTCACCAGTATGTGCTTCCCCTGCTGGTGAACCACTGCCTGCCTGCCACAGGTGTCCTTGTCCCTGTTGGCCACACGAGCCTCCATGCCCACCCTCGTGTGCCTACTGACCTCGTCTCCCTTGACTCTGACCTTCCCTTTGTCCATTCTTCATCCATTCTGTGTCCACCCTTCACCCTCAGAACCTTTGCCAACAGACCCCAAGAGTCTTTGGTCCTGGTGTGGTAGGACACTGGGGGCGCATGCATTTTCCTCTCCTATGCTCAAGTCAGAGGCTGTGGAAGGAGATTTCTCCACCTCCCAGGAAGGCATTTCAGGCTCCCCAATGCCTCCAGTGGCAATTCGGTGGAAAACGATAGGCAAGAGCAGACACCGGTCAGCCCAGTGCCAGTCTGAATCCCAGATTCTCCACTGGTCAGTGGTAGGCTCCGAGCAGGCTTCCTCAGCTACAAAACACAGATAATAGCAATACTGCTCTCATATGGTCACTGGGAGAGCTAAATACGTAAAAATAATTAATAACATTATAAAGGCTCAATAGTATTAGCTGTTATGATTGCTGTCAATGTTGTTGTTAGGGATAATGACAGTCATCTCACATGTCAGGGTGAACCTATTTCTACTCATTCAATCTTCAGTGGAGTGGCAAACAGCTGTTTCTCCACCTTCTGGCTAACAACCCTAAAGAGACTCAAACACAGTTATTAAATCGTCATTTCTGTTGTGGGGCGGCCTCTTTCCATCTCGAAACCAACTGTGGATGGCACTTTCCTGGGGGGATGCTGGATGGCTGACCCTGCGCACTCTCCTGCTGTGACCCCTTGGCTCACTCCACGTGCAAGCTTGCACGTGGCGAGATCTCGGCTCACTGCAACCTCCACCTCCCAGGTTCAAGAGATTCTCCTGCCTCAGCCTGCCAAGTAGCTGGGATTACAGGTGCCCATCACCACTCCCAGCTATTTTTTGTATTTTCAGTAGAGACAGGGTTTTACCATGTCAGCCAGGCTGGTCTCGAATTTCTGACCTCAGGTGATCCACTCACCTCAGCCTCCCAGTCCTTCTCATTTTAAACATTCATTTGTTGATCATGTGCTGCTCTTACTAAAAGGTCTGCTCCAGATAATTTGCCTGTTCTGTTCACAGATACGTCTTTGGCCTCCAGCATGATGCCTGTTGCATGGTAGACCCACAATATTTGTTGAATAAACAATCAAATGAATTAATGTATTTAATTTTTCCACCAACATGATCTTTTAAGGGCCAACTGAAATGCCACCTCCTCCAAGAAGCCTTCCCTGATCCTTGCCTCCTCCATCTTCTCCTCACACTTTCCTGTCCTTGATTCATGCCTCTGACATTGTTGAGCCCAGAAATGTACAGCTCTGTGAACACAGGTATTTCTCTTACTGGACTAAAGCTCCTAATGAAGCCAGTTGACTCTAATGAAGTCAAAGGACCTCAGTCTGAACCCAGTAATGCTACTACCACGTGGGAGCTTGGGCACAAAATTTTTTTTTTTTTTTTTTTTGTCTGTCGCCCGGGCTGGAGTGCTTGGGCACAATATTTTAATCTTCTCACAATCTTCTCATATGTAGAATGGGAACCTAACATCCACCTCAAGGGATTTAGTCCCCACCCCTTTCTCTCTTTGCAGCTCCTCATATCAACTAGGACTGGGTCATCTTCATAGTGTCAGCTCCATGCATGTTTGCTGAATTAGTGAACCATCACTTCCCCCAGTTTCTTACCAAGGGCCCAAGACAGATGTCTCCTAGAGGGGGCAGGTCACAGGATGCTCTCAGTGATAACAGCGGGTGCATCTGACATTTTTCTCCAAGGGAAAGGAAGGAGTAAATGAGAGAAGTGGTGTCTTAAGTGTCTGGAAGTTCTGCCAAGAGCTTGGCACTGCAAGAACCAGGACAGTGTCACCCACAAAGGCTGTACCACTCTGAAGCAGCATCACTCTTGGACAAGCAAAAATGGTCCTTGGTCTGTGGCCATTTAGACCCCATGTGCCACCCACATGCCAATGTAAGGGTCTCTTTATTATTATTATTATTATTATTATTATTATTATTTTAGCAAAGCTCATAAATTCTGCTTTCTTGGGTGGGTACTGTTTGTTTAATAATCATTGCCGGAGGCAAAAAAAAAACCCCACGAAACAAACAAACAAACAAAAAAACCCTTGTTTTACTCAGAAACCCAATCTGACCTTTTGGCTTCAGCAGAAACACAGTATAAAAGGGAACTTCCACAGGTGAAGACAAGAGACTGAATCCAAGCTTCAGCAAAGCTGTTCACAGACAGCACCAAAGTTTCTACTGGGGGCAGGTGCCAGAGAAGTAGGGCATGAGGCAGGAAATGCTCCCCATGCCCTCTTCTCTTCCCTCCCTTCATCTTTCCCTGGCCAATCTCATCTATTTTTTCTGCTTCAGCTGATGATTTTGGAAACGGCCTGTTTATCCTCTTTCTCCCTGCTAAGCTCCAGACCCATCTTTCCACCTGTCTGCCAGCCACCTCAAGGACACCCAGGGTTAACTGCAAACACCACAGGTCGAAAGCCAAGCTCGCTGTCTCTGTCTTCCCTCTTGACCTCCTGACAACCTGTTCCTTCTCTAAGGAACTCCAACCTCCATACCTCTACTCATGCCAACTCCATACCTCTACTTATCCAGTCTTATAATTCCAGAGTTCTTGTCTTCCTGAGTGTCATTCCATTCCAGTCCTTTCTCTTCTATTTCATTGCAACTGTCTTAGTCAAGCCTTCTTTACCTCTTACCTGGCTTAATCTTCTGGCTGACTGTCCTGTGTCCAAGGGCACCCTTCCACATTCATCCAGAAGACAGCTGCCAAATAAATCTTCCTAATGAATACACACTGGACTACCTTTAGTGGTTCCCTAATGCCTATCAAATGAATTCCTTAGCCTAATATTTTAGGCTCTCTGCATCTCTATCAAATCTTTTGTTACTGCTTTTCTCTAGCTATTTTCCTATTTGTATATCTTAAACACTAGCAAACCAGCATATTAAGCTTCCCAAACATCAAGCCCTTTTGCAATTTATTAGGATTTCCCATTTCCACATATCAAAATCCTATTCACCACTGTTGGTCTAGCCAAAATCTCCTTTCCATGAAGCCAATCGTTCATTCATTAGCAAGTGTTTGTTAAGTATTTATTCTGTACTCCTGATCTTTTCAGCACATGCCCCATTCTCCCTTGTACACTCTCATGGACATACTCCAATTCCCCGCTATACTGACAACTTCTTAGGGACAAGCCTCATGTTTTCTTTATTTCTATATCCCCCAAAATGCCTACTAATATGCCTTGCAAATTCAACTGGATGTTGAATAATGTTTGTTGAACTGAATCAAGATTTGTGCTGCCCATGGTTTTGATATTGTTTAGTTTAATTCTCTTAGTTTTCTTTTCTGCTGAAGTATGCGTGTCCAGAAAGAAGTAAAAATAAACTAATGATACTCCTCAGCAGCTATAAGCCTGTAATTATGGTTAACTCTCGGTTATCCATGCCACTGGAAAAATAGCATTGGAAAAACTCCCACATCAGAATCATAAAAACATTCTTTCCATCAGTCTTTGACATGCATTGTTTAGTTTTTAAGCAGCTGATTTTCCTTTTTAATTGTTTGGCTGATCAGTTGATATCTGCATTTACAGTCTTTCAATAACTGGCTGGGCAATAGGGATAGAAGGAAAGATGGAGGACTATGCTACTGGGAGAAATCCAGTTCAGAGCGAAACATTTACTTTGTACAACCTCGAAGGCAAGGCTCTGGCCAGTCAGAACATCATAGGCACTTGGAGTGTGTCAGCAGGGCCCCATGGTTTGGCCATTTCTTTTGGATGACTGCAAAGGGTAGAGATTTCCCAGTCTCCTAAACAGCCCACTCTGGTGTCCAGAATTTGCTTTCATATAAAGAAGATAACAAAGTTCCACTGGGACTGATAAGGTTCTGGGATGGAGGGAGGGCTATGTTTCCAGTCCTGCTGGGATCGGAAGGAGCTGGCTGTGCCACTGGAAACCACTGGGTGCAAATCAAAGAAAATGTGATTTGCAATTTTGCAATGATAGCTAGATAATGTAGGGGGGAAGTTCCCCTTTTCCACTTCTGAAGCAAACAAATATCACATGTGGTAGATTCGGCAGCTGCATTAGTTGGGGAAAATTGATGCACATTTCATGTGTCAGGGAGCTGAATCCCAGAGAATGGAGCCAGCCTCCCAGAAAATGGTTTCTTTATATAGTTCATCTATTTATTGTTTGATTGGGTTTTCTGTATATTAAATTCAAGCTGTTCTGCCACTCATGGGCATTATGATGTGTTGGCTCCATGGGAAATAATGAGGGTGATGGGATTTTACAGCATTGCATTACAAAGGAGGCGTCCCCAGCCTCATCCATCTCTCCATCAACTAGCTTGTGCATGAGGTGGCACTTATATTAAAACGATTTTTCTGATTCAGTTTAATGACACTCATTCGAGTCCTGACACCCAGAATAAGATTACACGAGCTAAATGCAATCTTCCTCTATCCAGTCATGGTCAGCAAAGGCTCAGCTATCTTCCCTCTCCAGTCCTCGTCTTCCCATACACCCATCATTTGCATTGAGCTAGTTGGAGGGAGGTAGGAGTGGGGAGAAAATGCCTGTGTTCTGGCCAGAGAAAAGCAGACTGGACAGAGGCTGGAGTCTGAACTTGTTTTGGAGGCTGCGGCAGCTGAGCCTTCTGGCAGAAAACTTTGAATACCCAAAAGCATTGTGGGAAGTCCTTCCTGCTTGTCACTAGAAGTTGGTTTGAGGTCAATACTGCACACTTCTTCTGAAGAAATTTCTGGGGGCCTGGTCCCTGTTTCCCAGATTTAAAAAAATAAAAAACTTGGACATCACTAGAGGATGAACACTTAAGATATGAGTATTTGGTAGAGTATCAGCTTCCTGGAAGTGGTTGGTTGTGTGCAGAGCCACCTGCCTGAGGATAGCGGGTGGGAGGTGAGGAGACTCAGAGCTAAAAGTCTCTGCTGCTCTCCCTGATGGGAAAGAGTTCCCAGCTACAGTGGAGCATGGACCAGAGCCCTGCAATGGCCTGGGGCAGGAGCTCCCTCCTGGGTGGGGGGAAACAAAAATACTCAAGTAATTACTGAGGGGCATTTCCCTGCTCCTGAGGAGGGAAATGCTGCCTTTTATTTACACTATCTTGAGGCAGAATAATTGCTGCTCCTCAGGGGGAATCCCGGTTGTGTTTAATGGGTGTGTTTAAAGAGAGAAACTCAAATGAAACCAAACAGAGAGATACAGAGAGAGATTGGGATTGATTTTGAGGGATTCCAGAAAAGATCTGTGAAATGGGCACCAGCCTAGAAATCCCTTTCCAAAAACTGCAGCAATTTGAATTGCTGAATCAGAAGACAAATTCAATGTGATGCTCCCGGTGTGAAGCACCCAAAAGGCTCAAATCCTACCGGTGTGAATTAATCTCTCCCATCTCTGCAGCCTAAAGCCCTGTGGCTTCCTCTGCTGCAGCTATCATAGCTGCTGAGTTTTAGAGTGGCCTCTCTGTTTTCGTGTCTGTGTCAACACTGTCCTCCTCATGGCAGGAAGCACTGTGCCCAGCCACTTGCCAAGTGCTCAGTAAATGTTGCCCGGGGTTGAAAGGAAAGTTCTCTCCAGGTACAGACGCTGCCTGCTTACTGCCAGCATCAGGCCTACTCTGAGATGCTGATGCTACAACTCAGGTGCTCTGGCTTGTTTGTTACATGCTGAGGTCTCGGCTGCCCCTGGCCTTGGAGCCATCCTGCGAGGCCTTGAGATTTCTTCTTGTGAAATGCTTCTCCCAGGGGTAGAGAAGATCTTTTTTTTTTTTTTTTTTTTTTTTTTTGAGACGGAGTCTCGCTGTGTCGCCCAGGCTGGAGTGCAGTGGCCGGATCTCAGCTCACTGCAAGCTCTGCCTCCCGGGTTTTTACGCCATTCTCCTGCCTCAGCCTCCCGAGTAGCCGGGACTACAGGCGCCCGCCACCTCGCCCGGCTAGTTTTTTGTATTTTTTAGTAGAGACGGGGTTTCACCGTGTTAGCCAGGATGGTCTCGAACTCCTGACCTCGCGATCCGCCCGTCTCGGCCTCCCAAAGTGCTGGGATTACAGGCTTGAGCCACCGCGCCCGGCCCGAGAAGATCTTTAGGACTGTGTCTTCTGAGCCAGTCCCCTGTTGTGGGAGCTGGTGAAGTTTTCAGCTGGCTTGGTGGGAGCAGGACCAACAAGCACTTCCTGAGAAAGCTTCCTGGTGCCTCTACATTCAAATATATGCAGAATTGCTCGCTTCTCCCATTTCCACTGCCGCCACCCTCAGTCCCAGCCACCTTGATTTCTTGCCTGGATTATTGCGTTAGCTTCTCCCTTACAAGGTATTTACTATCTGGCAGCCAGAGCAATCCTTTAAAAATGGAAGTCAGTGGCTCAAAACCCTCCATGCCAAGCAGAGTAAAGACAAAGTTCTTGTGGTCGTCATGAGGACCCTACATGAGCTGATTCCCCTGTTACCTCTCTGGACTCATCTCCTGGTACTCTCCTGTCCCCTGCTCTTGCAGCTTGACCATTTGGACCTTCTTACCTTTTCAAGAACAGCATACCAAGGCCCCTCCTGCCTGTTAGACTTTGCCTGTTGGACTTTGCATTTGCTATTCCCTCTGCCTGGAATGCTGTTCCCCAAGCTATCCTCATTCCTTCAGGTCTCTGCTCGAATATCTGAGAGGCCCTTATTGACCTCCTAACATGAAATAGCAACTATCCCTTGCTATGCCCAACCCCGCACAATCAGCACTCCACAATTGTCATATCAGGCTTTAATTTTCTCTGCAGCCTGATAAGATGTATTTGTTTATTTGCTGTTGGGTGCTGTCCACTAGAATGTAAGCTCCACAAGATCAGAGACTATTTTCTTCTCTGCTGTATTCCCAGTGCCTAGTAGGTGCTCAATAAACATTTGTTGAGTAAATAACTGAATGGAGAAAAACATCATGGGTAGAGGGGCTTACCTATGGCCCCCCTTCTCCTCCTCCCTGGCCCCAGAGTCTGCAGGAAAAAGCGTAGCCAGGTAGCCAAGAGTTGGATGCAAACTTCCCTTGTAAGAAAGCCCCAACCCTGCTAAGCCTAAAATCAGAACCACAGAATGCCCTGCCTGACCTCCCTGTCTCTACTCTGTCTACAAATACCATGTCTGACATGACTATATAGCTAACATGTAGATAGCATGTTCATTGGTTCTCATATTGGCAGAAGATGGTTATCAAATGAGAAAACTAAACAAACGAACCTGAGTGAACAAATACTTAATTGAGACACACTATATATCAAGCTCTGTGTAAGGCACGAATCATGCATGATCTCTGGAACAGAGAGCTCACATCCTGGGGGAAAGACACATAAACAGCTGAAGTTCACAAAATGTGGCAATGACAAGACAGAGTAATGCAAGGGCTACAAGAGGAGGCAAAAGAAGTGTACCCAGCTCCTGGAGGTGACACGGGGCTGAGTCTGAAGGATAATGTGTATCAGCCAGACACAGAAGCAGAGTGAAGGGTAGTCTCTGGAGCACCAGAAAGAGTATTCAAGTTCAAAGGTAGAGAACTGGGTCTCATTCAATTCATGTTGCCTGAGCCTTACATTGGCTGATGTGCAATCATAGTGCCTGTGTATTCTCAGAGCCTGCCATGCTGCCTGGAGTGTAGGAGGCACTCAATAAATGTTGAACGAATGAAAGATTCCTTGTTGAGATGCAGTTCTGCACCCTCGCTTAAGAATTTCAGCACCAGAGAACTGTCAACAAAGAAATGTCAACAGAGAAATGTCAACAAAGAAAAGGCTTTGAGGTCTTCTGTTCCCAATAGGTGTCCTCAGATAAAAGTCCCCTAGGCAGGGACCCACCCCCAGGTAGGTGGACACTATTAGCCAGCGTCCTGGGGCCAAGGTGCTTGGGCATTGGGAGGAGCGTTGATGGGCTCTGGAGGCAGTAGATAAAGGTGCAGATAAAATTTCAGGTACTGAAGGGTTAACAAAAACAGATCTCAGACTGGCTCTACTTCTGGCACTATGGGGAGGCTTATCAAGTACCCCATTCTGTAGTGTGCCTGTATCGATCTCCCAGGCTTAGTCTCCCTGTCTCTTGGAACCTCAGGCAGGCCCCTTCCAGGATTATGTTTTAAAGTGAAATGCAAATCACCTGGAGGCGGCTTCCTCCTTGGAAGAAGTAAAAATCAATTCTGTTTTCATTAAAGTGATTTTTGGACACTGTCAAATGCTCTCTCATCTCAGAGCACGGGGTGACAGACAGGCTGCTGGTCTCAATTACATAACCGAGACAACCAGTAGCAGTGGGCCATCTCATCAGGATCAGACACTGCTCTGAACCCCTCCCGAAGATACCCAAGAGCAGCCTCATCCAAACCAGGCCTGGAGCTGGCCTCCCCTGGTACTTGTGGATGCTTGCTCGCAAGGCTTTCCTCCCACATGCTCTCCTCTTTCCCAGACCCTCCGGAGCTTCTCCCATGGACTGTCCGGGACAATCATGATGCCAAATGAAATTAAGAAGGGAAATCTGCTTTGAGAGAGTTTACGTCATATAATGCATTCTCAAAGTAGTTAGGTTGGTCTTATTTAAAATTGGGAGTTCTATGTTATCCCTTCCCTCTGTTAACTGAGATAACTGAGGATTGATTTTATTTATAGCGTCAATTATGAGGATGGAAATTAATCCTCAAATGGGGCATTTGGGAACTCAGCTGTCAGGGGGCTCAAGGGAAACCTGGGCAGAGCATCAAGGGTCTTTCCCAATAGCACAAGAGGCTGCAAAGGAAAGCCATCCTCAAGCCCTGACAGCAGCTGGGCTGTTATTGTTCTTGTGTGCTTAAGGTATTCTGAGATATTAACTAAACGGTAATAATTGGTTCCAGGAGATCTCTCCCTGGAGGACACCTGAGTAACTCATCAACGAGGTGCTGGGAAAGCAGGCAGAGAGGGCAACCAGAGCAGGAAGAGTGAATGCCTTTACTCCGTGTATCAGCTCTCCGTGCATCAGTCGGCTCTGCCCTGCAGAAGAGCTGGAGACAGTCCCGCTCCGGACTGGAAACAGGAACTCAGGGAAGGACCAGGGAAGGGAGTGTCTGGAGAAAGGAAGAGGTAGATGTCTACTGGGAGCTGTTGGAAGCAACTGAATGATGGCAAGATATTGGTCCTTGGTATTCCATGGCCACTTGGGACTCAAATGCCATGTAGAGTAAGAAAAAGATGGACTTTCTGGAATGGTTGAACAAGGCTACAATTAACCATGAATGTGGTCAGGACAGAAACTAGCCACGGAAGAGGGAAAAGTTTCCAGGGTCAAGTCAGCAAAACGTCCAGTAAAGACAAGAAGATCTCCACAGTACTGCAGGGCAGCGCAGGGAATAGATCAGACACCAAGTAAAGGCTGCTCTCCTCCCTCCTGGGGGACCAGGGCTGGGGCAGAATACATATATCTGAGGGGGCTTCAGGCTGTGCAGGCTCAAATCTCAGATCCACCTTCTAGAGAGAACAAGTAGGTCTAGAAGGGACTGAGAATAGTATCAGGTCAAACAAATGGAAGAGTCACTCCATTCACACTGGTTCATCCATTAAAAGCATTTTGCCAAGCACTTGCTATGTATAACCAAGCAACGAGCCTGGTAATGGTGTCAACTGCCAACTCAGGTCAAAGTCAAAGTAGCCTGACCCAGCAATGAGCTGCACTAGCCAGGACAGAGGGAAAGAAAAAGGTTGCTTTCTCATTACTTATCTGAGTTCAAGGAAGACACTACTAAAGGTTTCCTTTCTTGCCCGTTTGTTTCTCCTCCCAGAAGCTAGACATTTAAATGCATTGGGAAGGTAAAACAAACTTGTTCATTGTCAGATGTGGGGTGAGGGAGCCCACCAGGTCCACATTCAGGGAAAACACGCTTCTCCCTAATGCAGGCACCCTTCCTTTCACCCTCCAGCAGAATCTACCAGTGCCCTCCCAAGAAAGTAAAAATGAGATCAAGATAGTCCACCTTGATGCTGGACTTGCCCCTTAATCTACAGGGTGAATGATAAAAGAAGTCAGCGGTTTCCCCAGAGCATTAAAACATGGATTAATCGCCATTAATTTCTAGGCAGTATTTAAACTGCTCAGAAGGAAATGCTTTATTTTTAAAATCGCCGTGTGTCTGGTACAGTGCCTGACACATAATACTCATTGGGCTGATGCTTTCTTGACTGGCAATATGACTAGAAGAGAGTATCACACCCTGAGGCCATAATAAAAAAGTAATAACCCTGAAGGTCTGATTTCTACCTAGGGGACCTGATGGCACGGGAATGAGTAGTAGGGTGAAAGGAGAAAGGGCACTGAAGCAGCCAGATTGGTATTTGAAAATTAGTTCTGCTCCTTATCAGCTATGTGACTATGGAAGTTTATATAATCTCTCTGAGCCTCAACTTCTGCATCTTCATAGGGTATAGAATTTTTTCCAACCTTGCAGGGCTGTTGTAAAAACTTAAAGAGATAATATATGCGAAGTTCTTAGTACACTGTCGACATATAGTAGACAATCATATGCTGTTATACTACTAATAAAAAGCAACGAGCAGGTGGTTATCAGCATGCCTGTTTTCCTCCACATGGCTATCCTGAAGGATCTCTCTGGTGTCATGAGTCCCATCAAGGGGCATCTGAGGGCACTGGGCAGTCAGAACCATATCAGGAGCTTGACTAGAAGTGGAAGTGAGGTGTCTGACCACGGGTGAGGTCCCCTTCAGGAAGGTGAAGGGATGGCTAGGGTCAGCCTAAAAGGGATAAAGATGACCTCCTGACAGCACAACTTCTCCAGCCCATTTTATCCCCAAAATACCCCACTGCGCCAAAAAGCCCACATCTGCCACCTGAACCAAGAGAAACAAGGTCAAATGACCAAACATTCTTACCCACTCTGGGCGAGCAGCCATTTGATGTGTGTGTGTGTGTGTGTGTGTGTGTGTGTGTGTGTGTGTGTGTGTGTGTGTTGGAGTGGGAGGAAGGGGCAGGGTGGTTCTGTCAGACAGATGAGAAGTAAAGGCAATGCCTTAATCAAATGTGGCCTTCACAAATGGATGGTGACACCCTTGCTCTTCCCCTTGCTACTCCCTCACTCTCCTGTGTGGCAGAATGACAAATGTAATCATTTTAAAAGTTCTCATCACCTGCTCAGTCATTCCCAATAAGCATATGCAGCACTATGGAAAACCCGACACTACTGCCTCCGGGTTTTGGCCAGGAAAAAAAATGAAATAAAATCACCAGGACACCACCAACCAAACTGTCAAAGACAAAATAAAAAGCTTCATGAATTCTCCATCAGCAATATAACGCTTCCTGGCCTAAGCAAATATAGACCCAGTATATGAATTGTGGAGGGATTTTGCATTCAGCTCCATGGTTTCTAATAGCTGAGGCAGAAACCCCTAAGAAATCTATGTTTCCATAAAGCCATCTCTACTGGCTCTAGTCCTGTTAGGGTGAAGATTAAAATCTCTTTCCCGAGCTCCCTTCCTCTGATGGAAAGCTTCACATCCCAGCATCATGGATACATTTCTGTGACCTCAGCTGGAGAGGGGACCTCAGAGAGACAGAATTACCATGACCTCCCCGAGCACCTGTCCCTCCTTCTGATGTCCCTGCTTCTGTGTCTGACCACATGATCCCTTCAGACCATCTCACAGTCACCCAGGTCATTCAATCACTGACTCAGACTAAGAAAGCAAGACCGATACTGCTTTAGAAAGAAAGAATAAACCAGGTGCCTCACTTTGCGGAAAATCCAGGTTCAGAGTCACTTAGAGAAAGTCTGCTCAGAGCTACTGAACCCTTGAGTGTCTGTGGCAGCACAGGAGAAAAGCACGACAAATGGGAAAATGGCCTGCAAATATACTACAAAGAAAAAATGCAGAAAGGATCCAAAAAGAGTGCTCTTGGTGTCTTCTGCTAATGGACATCTGAACCCGCCCAACTTCTCAACAGTCTCCTCCCTCCCCAACCACTGCCCTGACCTTCTCCCCAAGCAGCCCCTATATGCACAGATGCATATACGAATGCAGACATCACCTCACCCCGAGACTTCACACGCACACAAGGCACGGCTGAAAAAAGAATTGGTGACTTAATTTTCTTAGTTCTATAAAACACATGCCCCCACCTCAAAAAGAAAACTCAATTCCCATCAAGCCACCACCCCCAAACAGATTACTCATGGGCTTTCCCTTTCCCATACAGCAACTCCCCCTGCCCCCACCACCTGGGTAAGGGACTCCCTCCTCCTCTCCCCATGGTGACACCATCAAGGCTTCAGAGGCCATCCAGCTGTCCTCCAACCTCCATCCTGGTTTCATCCACCAGTGCTGACTTACCCCAGTGTGGTCATGGTGACAATGGTGTACCAAAATGAGGCAGGGATGCTTGTGAACTTGCTGGCCGAGGAGCCCTTCTCGGCATAAAACATCACAGTGGCAAAGATGATGATGGCCATGGTGAGGGAGAAGAGGAGAAAGCCCAGTTCGGAGGCACAGCTCTTCAGTGTGTAGCCCAGGATCCGCAGGCCCTGGGAGTGGCGGGAAAACTTGAAGATCCTGAAGACGCGGAAGACCCGGAGCGTGACGAAGGCGCCGGACACGTCCTCATTGTTGGTCATGACCAGGCCGATATAGTAGGGCATGATGGCCACCACGTCGATGATGCTCATGACGCTGCGGATGAAGCGGTAGCGGCTGGGTGCCGCGAAGAGCCGCAGGAGGTACTCCACGGTGAAGATCATGACGCACGCCGTGTCCAGGCAGAAGAAGGCCACCGAGTAGCGCTCCCCGCACGGCAGCTCCTTGCTGCCCGGGACCGTGCCGCACGGCACCGTCTCCACCACATTGGTGATGACCGAGACGGCGATGAAGAAGCCAGTCACGTAGTAGAAGACCAGGGCCAGCGTGCTGGTGTGGGGGTTCTCGAAGGCCCGCCACATGGTCTGGCGGAAGCTGAGCGAGGGCATGGACTCCTGGTTGTTCTCCGAGTCATTGTCGTCCATGAGCCGCTCGGCGTTCTCCCTCTTACGGTCCTTGTACTCCTCGTAGCAGCAGTCCCCGATGATCTCAGGGAGGATGCCGTAGAAGGCCAGCTCATCGTCGTAGGCAGAGATGCATTCGTAGCGCGGGTAGTGCAGCTTCCCCGTGCGGTAGAAGTTGAGCACGCAGCGGAACACCTCGGGGTCCCGGTCGAAGAAGTACTCCTTGGTGTCCTCGTTGAAGAAGAACTCCTTCTCCGTGCTGCCCAGCAGGGTGTCCGGGTAGCGCTCCAGCGTGGTCCTCCAGGTCTGGAACCTCCGCCCACTCACGTTGAGGACGATCAGTTCATCCTGCCGCTTGTTCTTGTCGGCCGGGGCCAGGGGCATGGGGCAGTTGGCCACCGGCATCCACCCGATGGCCGCAGCCCGGGCAAAAGGCAGCCAGGCCGCAACTCCGGCTGCCATGGTGACTCCAGCTCTTGGGCCGGCAGCCGCGCGGACACTGTGCACACCAGCTTGGAGTTAGTTCAGCAAACCCTGGGAGACAGGAAGGGAGAGAGAGAAGGGGTGAGTCCATATCGACCGGCAGGTAAGAAATGGGACACAGGAAAGGATCATTGGTGAGTGAAACGGCCAAAGTCTCCAGGGCAGATTAATAAAACTGAAATCCCCCCACAGAGAGGTGACTTGATTCTTTGCCATCCAGACACTGGGAGAACACCTAGCTCCCAGAGCTCAGCTGGGTAGGATCGCCAGATGTTGCTGACTGCCTAACAAATCGTCAAGTTCCAAGAGGGCTCAGAAGCATTTGGAGGGAAGGCCTCTTTAGCAGGAAGATCTGGCAAGATGTGGGTAATAATCAGCTCTGAAAGGTTATGGCGTTATTACCAATTTAAATTGGAAGAGGGTAAATGAGTTCTTATTAAATGAATTTAAAAGTGGGATAAACATGCTAATTTTTATTTCACTCTTTCACCCACTGGGATAATCAGGAATGGGGTGTAGATGAGGGAGATCAGGTAAACAATTCTTTCTACACCTCCCTGGTGAGGAGGATGCTGGGGCTGCCCAAGCCCAGAATATTCTCTGAGATGGCAGGTGACCACCAGGATTGTGAGGTTCTCTCCCCAACTCCCATGGAGAAGGCTCTCCCTGACAAAGTGCTACTCTGTGGGACACTCAGCCCCTACTCCTTGCCCTAGCAACCTAGTATCAAATTTTTCCCCTCAGACCCTCAGAGCCATGATGGAAAGATGTGGGAAAGGTGGTGAGGCCAGGCGGGGTCTCTTTCCCTGCTCTGTGAAGGGCATCTTGGCTTCTTGGTTCACTGACTTCGATGCATCGTCTCTTTCCCTCCCCAGAGGAAGCCGATCCACGCTCACTGCCGTCCCTAGATTCCTCTCCTCCCGTCTCCATCTGCCCACCATCCATAGCTCCCTCAGGTTATATAACAACACTCCTTCCCATGGCAGCCTCTCTCACCTGGCCCCCACTCCACCCTCAGATTTTTCCAGAGTCGGGCCACCCTGTCCCTTTACCTCTCTAAACCACACTGCATAAGCACTTCCCCATTACCTGTGTGGACAGAGGGAGCAATAGCACGGAGAATTATATTTGGCTTTGGGAAGCAGATTTACCTTTCCAAATCTGGCTTTTAAAAGATGATAGTGAAATCGCTCTGCAGTCCCCAAATGTATACCATCTGTGGGAAGGCATGTGGTGACACAGAAACACACGTAACAGAAATTGGAAATTGTTTGGGGTTGACACACTCATCTCTACTAATCCTAAACTGATCACACAGAACAAATCCTAACTCGGAATTATTTGGGCCCTCTAGAATTCAGCTGCTGTGATTCTATGTTTAAATAAATGAGGAAGAGGTGAGTCTTGGAAAATTTTTTCTGTTACACAAAGACTTGTATAGGGAGTCGATCTTCATCTCTCCCTATAAACCTGCTTCACCTTCTCCTGACTCCCAACTCTTCGAGGTTTTTCAGATCTCTACCTCCCTCAAACTCCTGAGCTGCCACTGGACTTTTCTGCTCAGATGCCTCTGAAGTGGACAGGTTTAAACAGAACCTGCCTCCTTGTAAAAAGCTGCTGTTCGCCTTTTCTTCATGACATCCCTAACCGCAGGGCTGTCACCTTGACCATTTTTCTCTAAAGAGTTGCCAAATAATAGGCAATAGCTCTTACTGCCCTCATGAAGGCCCAAAGTCCCTCGGGCCTCCTTCCCATGGACCTTCTTGTCGCTCACTCTCACACCCCACCCGGTTTCTCCTGTTCCCCTGAAATCCATTCTGCTCAGTGTTATCTCCCTAAAGCAAGGTTCTGATTGTATGTTACCCCATGACCTACAAAATAAAGTCCAAACTCCTGGCCTGGCATTCCAGTATTCCCACAAATAGATCCTAGCTTCATACTCCAGCCCAATGGCCCAGGTACCCGTCCTAGTCTCCAGCAATAAGACCAAGACCTGTTCATGGACAGACCCTGGGGAGGTCTGCCTCTGGACCACTCTTCCTTCTCATGAGAATATCCTTCCCCTGGAACCCTCCTATTAGAATCCTACCTATTCATCACCCTCTCTGTGATGCCTTCTCCTCTCCCCACTATGAGATTCTCTTCTTCCTCTGGGGTCTTGACTTATTGTTTGCCCTCTTCCCTAGCACCTATCACCCCACAGCTAGGATTACACATACTTTATACACATATTATTAACAATGACTAACAATTGAGCACTTACACTATGCAAGGCATTACACTAACTATCTCCCATAGATTATCTCATTTAACCCTCACAGCAACCCTAGGAAGAAGAGTCTGTTGTGTCCCCCATTTCATAGATAAGGAAAGCTAAAGCTTACTGAGACATAGCAGTCTAACAACCCCAAAGCGGCAGAATAGGGATTCCACCTCAGGCAGTCTGCTGAGGGCTGACGGTGTGCCGGGCACAGTACCACACACTTACATTGAGCATCTCAAGAGATCTCACCAACAACCCTGAGGAGTAGACACCACTGTAGGCCATATTTTTTCTACAAAAGAAAGATGAAGCATAAGGAGTTGTAATAATTGTCTAAAGGATGTAATAAGTAGGCGCAGCCATTAAAGCCAGGCAGACTCAATGTGGAGTTCAAGAGTACAGCCAGACCACTCCCCAACCTTCCCTATCCCACGCTAAGCTCTTCTGGGCAAAGGCCGAGATGCCTCCACTTTCATATCACAACCCAGAAGGCAGCATAGTGCACTGCATCAGTAGGTGCTTGAGCTGGGACCCCAGTTTTATAGGTGCCATTTTTTCCCCATTAACTTTACTCTATGCCTTGCTAATATATTTCAGGGGTTGCCAAGGGTGAGCGTTCTGTCTCCAAACAGACAGTAAAATCTGAAGACAGATCTGAATCAAAAGAATCCAATTCAAGTATCTGCCTCTGACTCAGTCAAGTTTTCTAAAGAAGCCAATCTCTGCCTCAGTTTCCCCATCTGCATGCTAAAGGGAATTGTCACAGGGCCCTTCTCTCTCTAATAAAGGGAGGTTGAGTCAGATGCTACAGAAGATAACAGGAATGACAATGACATTTCCCGTAAGTGTCACTGCTCAGAACAGAAAAACAGCACAGGCCTGATGAGCTCCTGATTACTGGAACCGAGGAACTGAGGAAAGAATGGAGGTCGTTCATGCATGGCAGTGGGTAATTCACATGCTACTGATAGACGAGTCGGGAACACATCCTGCATTGTATTTCTTTCTAGAAGAAATTTACCCTTCTAACTATACTTTGTTTAGGATTAGGAGACTTAGTAGTTCCTCAGCATGCACTTAGCTAGGATTTATTTCTAATGGGCAAGGGATGTTTGAGAAGCAAGTCCACAAGTTCAACTCTGTTCACAGGTGATTCCAATTCAGAGTTGGTTACATTTATTGAGCACCGACAATGCTCTGGACACTGTCTGAGACACTTTTACACACAATATTTAATTTATTCCCACTAAAATCCTATGATAGAGGCTTTTCTGCCCAAAGCTTACAGGTAAGGAGAGGGAAGTTCAGAAGTCTCCTTCAAAGTGGCTAAGTTCTATGTATATATAGGAGCTGACAATTTTCAAATAGACCATTGATCACCTCACTGCCAACTGGCTTTCCTGATCTAGGTGTTGCCCAATACTGATATTCCCAACAGAAGACAGCAAGATGCAGAGACTCCTTTCCCTATCTTCCCCAGGCAGCAATGAGCAAGGGCTCATGAGGCCTTGCAATTCCAGTTTCAATCCCACCCTCAATTTGTGAAAGCAAGCCATGATCACCCTCTGGGCCTCAGAGTCCTCCTCTGTAAATTGAGAATTGGACAGAAACGTGACAAAAGACCATTTGGCTCAAATGATCCCTGATTCCACTGGATCCAGGACATCAAGTCTGTAACTTAGTTCTCATTCAGACCTCTTAATGACAGTCACCCATGCAAAGAAGGAAGTAGAGCATCTGGGCTTGTTGCTGTGAGGATGGAGTTAGCCTGAGCCTCAAGGTAGCAAAGGGAGTTCTGGGAATTCCTGCTGAGGTTGGTGCTCTGCACAGGGCACATAACCTGTGTCACTTGGTACCCAGGGGCAATTCAAGGCCTGGTCTACCCACAGACCCTTGGCCACCTTCCTAGAGAGTAAAGGAGACCAAGTTCCCAGACTCTCAGCCCTGGACCTTTGATCTTTAACATCCTGTTTCATCCCAGAATAAAGCTCAGAGAGGCAGAATCTTGAGGGGGTTCAAGAGGCAAAAAGTAAGAGACCACTGAATTACAGGCACCCTGTGGAACCCTGTGTGGCCAGACACAGAGTTCTGCCCCCTGAGAGGGTGATGCCCTTCCCCTTTCATTCTCCTAGTCCTGCTCTACCCGGATTCCCAAGTTTTAATACCTGCCCCTGCCAAGCTGAGTCTCATCACCTTCTCCTCTCTACCCTAAGCCAATCTCCAAAAACCGGTAGTGTTTTACAAACTGCTTTCAGATGAATAATTGAGAGCTCAGGAGAAGGAAAAATTAACCCCTCCCTATCTTGAGACCATAAAAGCTTCCAGTCCCAAGGCCAAATGTTTACCCGATGCATGAATCCAGGGCAATCTTCCTAAAGAAGGCCAAGCAAGCACCTGCCTGCCTCCAGAGGCTCAGCCGCTGTCCCCCTGGTAAAACATACCAAAAAAGGAGCAATTACCCCATTGTTACTTTCTCTGTGTGTGGGGGTTGGAGGGCGAAAGGGGAGGACAAGTGTCCCACCAGACAACATACCCAAGGCTACACTGGCCATATCCACCCCACAACCCTGCAGGAATGACCCACTCAAGTAGGCCTTCTCCATGGCTTATACAGCAGGGTTCGCACCCTGACAGGAACCAACACCTTCCGGAGCTGGCCTGGGTATGAATTCCTGCAACAGGCACAACAGTGCGGCCCCATTTCCAGCCAATGGCACTGCACATGCCTCAAATGCCAAGGTTTTACTAGGACGTGGACGCCTTACAAATGAAAAATCTGAAGCTATTTTTGTTTTTGGCAGAAGAGTTTGACAGTGGGAAAGATAGGGGGTGGGGGCAGGCTGGAAAAGAGACATTCAAAACAGGTAAGCTCTGAAATGAAAAAGGTGACAAATCCTGGCAAAGGAAAACATTTTCCCCTGCTGTAAAAAGTCAGTTACTCCATTAAACAGCTTCTGTTTTGGAGGTAAAAGGCCAAAAGTGGGCGGAGTGACCAGACAGCCTGTCCTGGGGTTTGACACCTAGCTGAGTACAGGCATAAGGCAGCAAAAAAAGTCATGTCACCAAGGTCTGTCCTTCAATGACCTCAGTGGAGAGCATCTGGAAAGTTACTTTCCACAATCTCACATCACATCCCTTAGCTCAGAATAGGGCTGGTCTGGGGGCAGCGGAAGGTGCCCATGACCCAGAGGGCTTCTCCTGTGTTCACAGGATTTTGGTAGGCAAAGCATGAAACTGACAAGGTGAAACAAGCTGGGGATCCTTGGGGGACAGGCTTGGGACACACGCACAGATCCTCTTCTCCAACAGTGCCACTCCTAGGCTAGCCAGGGCACTTTCCTGAACTCTTTTTCTCCAGCCTCCTTAAGAGCAAAAGGGAACAAGCTACCAACCTCTTTCTCTGGGGGTGGGGGAGAGGGGTCCCTTGTATACTTGCATTTTGTTGCATTCAAGTAGAGACAAGGAAAAAATAAACACATCAATTCCCTTCCTGTGGGCCAACAGGTCCACATGGGGAAATGTACACATGCTTTGTATTGAATTCGTGCACACCCAGGAGCCCTTTCTACAGACAGTAAACATACAGGCTCCCTCGAAGTAAGGTAAACAAGGCATACATTTAACCATCACGTACATTCATGCAAAATACAGCAACGCATGCCTGGTCTTACAAACATCGCATTGTGCCTAGGACCCCGAGAAAGTTCAGACGCTCTCTCTTAAGAAATACACGGACCCTTTTTCTTGCTGTGCGATTTCAGGTCTGGAACCTCAGCCTGTTGCTGACATATCAGGGCTGCCCGGAATAAAGGCAGAACATCTTGGATCGTATTCAAATGTCGACACTAAGCAAGCGCAGGAATTTAGTTGAGTCCAGGTAACTTTGCCCAGTCCCTTCCCGTCCCCCACCTCCAATGTAAACACCTCGCAAAGTGAGTCTTTCGATCCCCCTTCCCCGGGCCTCGACGGCCCTTGGCGTCACGTAGAGACCTTTCCCAGAGCTCGCGGGGTGGAAGCGGCGTCGGGCAGGACCAGACGGACTGGCCCCCAGCCTCTGGTAGACACACCGCCGGCTCGCCGGGCTGGAGAACTTTGCGAAGCGCCCCAAACCGCTCCCGGTTTCCACTTTCAGCCATTTCTCTCCTTCTCCCCTCACCAAGAGCGGGGACGGAGCAAGCCTTCGCCACCTGTCTCTGGCACCCGCCGAGGGAAGACAGGCCAATGGAAAGAGGGCAGAGGTTCACACCCCACCCCCGAACCCCAGCGCCTGGCTGCCCGGAGGTGGCTCCATAGCCCGAGGGAACCGACGCCCCCGGGCCGGCTGCCTGCTCCCCCACGGCACGGGCCCCACCCCCAATCCTTCCGGCGCCCCAGCGCCCACCCACCCGGGCGCGGGAGTGGGAGGGTGCCGCGTGGGCAGCCGGAGCAACAGGCGTGGGAGCAGCGCTCCTCGCACTTCCTGGCTCCAGAAGGCTCGGTCGCGTCCCTCTTACCTTCCGCGAAGCCAGCCCGGGCCCCGCGCCCGGCGCCCCGCGCGCGCGAGGAAGCTGCAGCCGGGAGCCGGGGGCCGCGGAGGCGCCGAGCGCCCAGCAGCGCGGGGAAGCGCCCAGCAGCCGCCGCTTGCGCGGCTCCTCCTCGCCAGCGAAGTCTCGCTCGCTGCCTCCCTCGCTCGGTCGGTTCGTGCGTCCGTCCGTCCGTGGGGCCCTCCCTCCCCCGCCGCCACTGCCGCCGCCACTGCCGCCGCCACTGCCGCCGCCACTGCCGCCGCCACTGCCGCCGCCGCCGCTGCCGCAGCCTCAGCCTCCGCCGCTCCAGCCCCGGCTCGGCAGTGCGTCCCCTCCCCGCCTCGCCGCTCCGCTCGCGGGCTCGCGGGCTCCCTCGCTCGCTCCCTGCCCCCGCCGCTGCCGGCGCCGCGCCGAGCGGAGCCCGGCCGGCCACGGGCTGCCTCTCTCGAGGTCCCTTTCCCGAGGGGGGAGGTGGTGGGGGCGCGGCGCAGGCGGGGCGGGGAGGAGAGGAGAGTCCGGGGGAGGCGGCAAGGCTGCGCCCTCGGCTCTCTTCCGATCCCCGCGGGCCCTGCGGCCCCAGGCCGGGCCGGAGAGCGCCGGGCCGGAGAGAGCCGAGCCGCCAGGCAGCGGAGGGAGAGAGGAGGAGGACCCGGAGTCTCGCCGCGGGAGGGTGCCCAGGGCGAGGGCGTGCGAGGGGGAGTGACTCCGCGCGCGAGGGTGTGTAAGAGTGTGAGTGCGTGTGTGTGTGTCTGTGTGTGTGGAGAGGGGCGCGCGCGTGAGCGGGGGGTGGGGAAACGAGGCAGAGCCTGGTGCGTCTCCCCGGGCGAGTGGAGGAATCCTAGGGTGTGCCTGGAGGTGGCGGAGTGTACCGACGCGGGTGTGAGCGCGTGTGCCAGCGAGGGTGGGCACGGGGGTGAGTGTGGCAAGGTGAGCTGGGTTTGGGGGTGGGGAGGAGCGGCGAGTACGGCGTGAGCGTAAGTTCGGGGGCGTGTGTGGCTGGGGACCCACGGAGAGGTGGCAGGGAGCGCCGGCGTGTGCGCGCGTGGGGTGTGTGTGCACCTAGCTGTGTGTCTATTTCTCGCTGACTGTCCACAGGGCAGCAGCATCTGCCTGAGACCAAGCCCGGCCACCTGGCAAGGTGGGGCCCCCTACCGCGCAAGCTTCGCGGCTGGCCCCGGGCTCTCAGCTCCGAGTGCAGAGGCTGAAGAGGTACCCAGGGGACACACTGCCTCTAACCCCACGTATGAGCCGCTCTCCTCTCGGAGGGCGAAGACACCATCGGAAGGTCGAGATTCGCCCTCCTATTCCGCCACGTCTACCCACTACCCAGACCGAGAGTCTGGACTTGAGAGCGTGAACTCTCACCCGAGCCGGTCCCCTTCCAACGGGAGCCCGCCCAGCTCCTCAGTCCCTCCATGAAGCCCATGGGTCCCCACTGCCCCGTGCCTCGTCGACCCAGGATGGGGAGTGGGAAGGTCAGCATGGGCCCACAGGGCCAGGTGTCCGGCCCAGATTCCCACCCTCAGGGCGGCGGCGCGCAAAGGGCGCAGTCCCAGACGCTGGGCGGACCCGCGGCTCCGGCTTTCCCGGTGTCTCCAGCCTCGGTGCCCGGAACCCCCGATCTCGGCCTGGCGCTCCGGAAGCGAGGCAGCTCGGTGCCCCAGCAGGGACGGGGAACGCTTGGCTTGAGAGATCACATTTCTGGGTGTGGAGAGGTGGGTGCCGAGGCAGAGGAACGCAAAGTGCGTTGTGACCGCGGGGGTGTTCTAGACTGCGAGGGTGTTCTAGACCCTAGGACAACTGTAGACCCAGGGCTGGAAAACGACCTCCCTGAATCCGGAACGGGGCTTCTGGCTTGTGAGAACCCCTAGCCCTCTTCCAGATGAAGGAGTGGGAGTCGGTAATTGTGGTCTGGGCCTTTGTGGGCCCCTGGCACCTTGGAGTCCCTCATTCACTCACTCTCACTTTTTCCGGAGCCCCCTTCAGTCTGTCAGTTTAAAAGGTACACAATTGGCCCTTCAGGAGGTGGGCGTGGGCTCCATTAGCGTTTGCCAGGAGTCCCGGAGCTGTGTGGGATTTGCATACAGTAATAATGATTAACAACACTGCCACTCCCTGGCAGACAGGGGAAGAATTCAGGGAAGGCCCTGGCGCTGCTCCCACCTCCCTCCTCCCTTCCCTCTGGGGAAGGGCTAATTTTCTGGCAACTGCACACCTCAGTTCCTCTGACCCCGGGGAGACAGTGCCTCGGGTCCTGGGTGGTCACTACTCAGGAGGCGGGGGCACTTTCCTTCAGTCCTCCGTCCCATGTTCAGGTCGGGAAAGTGAAACCCATATTTTTTTTCTGCCCAGGTTTGAACTCCTATAC
The DNA here is from genome assembly GCF_037993035.2 of Macaca fascicularis. NCBI lineage: Eukaryota > Metazoa > Chordata > Mammalia > Primates > Cercopithecidae > Macaca > Macaca fascicularis. The sequence continues at coordinate 122,370,326 of NC_088375.1, read as the reverse complement.
ATTCTCTCTGTTGTTTAGCATCTTGGGGGCAGCTCAGGGGTTGAGTCTTCCTCACTGTTTGGAGGCCTCAGGAGACAGTTGGGGACATCTTTTCTCCTCAGAAAGTCAACTAACGGGACAGTTGTGGCCTCCTGAGACTCGTAAGCTCCGTTTGAAGACCAGACGCTGGTCCAGACACCTGCCTCCTCTTTCCTCATAAGCTCGTAACTCATTGCTTAAGTGTGGTAGCTGTAGACTATTCTCTCCTTTCTGTCTTAACCATCTAGGGAAAATAGGAAAGACTGGGATTTCTAGTCTAGGCCAGTGTGAGTTTTGTTTACCAGCCCTTCCTACAACCAGGTGATCTGCAAAATGAGAGCAAGCAATGGGGAGAAAGGAGGCCCCTTGGCTCAGGCAGCTGGAGTAGCCCTACTGCCCAGGAGATGCTGTCCCTCCTACCAGTCCCCAGTCATCTATTGCATCTTTCCAGCACTGCCTGTCCTCACCTTCCCCCTCTGCCTCTGGTCCCAGCCTGGCCGGGATTTTCACTTGCTTTTCCCCCATGACACGGCCGCTTTTCCTTTAACTCTCAGCTTCTATTTAAAAAGCTAATTTGGGAGCTTGTCGATGCTCCCAATTCAGACATTTTAAATAGGAACTGAAAGTCAGGAGCTGCCAGGGCACTAGATTTCCTCCCGTTGCCACCAGCACAGCTGAGGCATTTGTTCAGTCACTCCTCTGGCCCTGGCCGTGTGTGTCTGTGTGTGTGAGCACCCGCGAGCTCAGGGTGTATTTCAGGCTATCTTTTCTATTTAAAGATGGTGCTCCTATGGATGACTATTCTTTCTCTGTGTGTGTGTCCTTTCCAAGCTGTGCACACATGAGGATTCTTCTTTAGTCCCATGGCTCTGGCCGGTATTTGCGAAGCTTGTCACCATGTGGACTGTGAGGGTAATAGGCAGCCCAGCTCAAAGTCGGCTGCTGCTTTGCTGACGTGCCAGGCTGGTGTGTCTGCGTGGCTGTTTCCCAGGGCTGCTCTGTTCAGGATCTCTTTTTGAAGCTATGCCTCATATGCCTCAGGGTGTCCTTAAGGGTCACTCCCACCCTCACTGCTTATAGCTGTCCTATTTTAGCAATCTGCCCCATGCTGGGGCAAGAATTTTGGGGGTGGGCTGTACCTCTGAGGGTTACAGCCTTTCTACATTTAGGGTGCTATGTACCTTGGAAGTAAAAAGCACAGACTTTGAGGTGAGACTGCCTGGGTTTGAACCTGCCTCTGCTGTTAACTAGCTGTGTGATCATGTGGAAGGTACTTAATCCCTCTGTGCCATGATTTCTTCCTCTCTCAAATGGCAATAAATAATACTGTCTACTTGATAGGGTTGTGAAGATTAAATGAAGTAACACAGACCAAGTGCTTAGAATCGTGCCTGGAACATGGGAAGTACAATATAATTGTTGGTCGTTGTTGTTCAAGGTAGGAGTGGTGCAGGCAGGAGGTGCAAAGAAATCTGTCTGAGGAGGAAGATAGAACTGCCGGATTGTACACAGGGACACATATAGTCACTCACCCACCCATGCATGTAACAATAAAAATGCCAGGCCGCAGTCCACAGGGAGTCAAGTTCACCTTGCTGAGATAGCTGATTCTGTAAGTCCCAGAAAAGGGAGATTTCTGTTGAAGGAATAGAGGAAGAGTCTAGGGGTAAAGATGAGGAATGGGCTTGACCATGTCAGAAACCCATGGGACATTTCTAGGGAGCCGATTTTATGCTGACGAGTAAGTCCCAGGACCTTCACTATCCATGTGGTCCCAGCCTCCCTTATTTAACCACTGAAAGCAAGGCTTTATGAAAGTGAGCTCCAGTGAGAAACTCAGGAGGGTGGCACCTCGTTCTCCCTGAGGATCCCCTTGGGTTTGGGATACTCTCACTTTCATACTGCCATTGCCTTCCATCCCTTATTCCCATAGCTGGGCATGTGAGCTTTTATTCAGTTGCTATTAGAGTTTATTTCACCTCAGTTCGTGAGCATGTAAAGGAAGAAGATGGGCCCACAGGAAGCTGCTAGCAGCAAGAGGAGCTCTGAAGGACAGGAGGCTGTCCAAGGGATGAAAGCAACATTGCAAATGCTCGGCTTAGCATATCAGCCGTAAGTTGAGGAGCCACCATATGTTGGGCTCCTTGATAGATTTTCCATAATCCTGCACTATAGATACTACCATCATTTTATTGATAGAGAACCAGCTGGTGGAGAGGGACACTCCAGAAGCATGTGAGGCTGCATAGCTAGATTGGAGCTCTGACCTCTCCCTTTTGCCACTATCCCAGGATCCTTGGTTTCCCTGCTTCTGAAAGTAGAGTATCCTCCTCAGTCAGATAGAGGGGCTTCCGTAAGAGAACACTCTTGTCCTCTCCTGTGTTTGGCCTCCATAAGTTAGGTGTGGGGTTGACATAGTTTGAATATTTGTCCCCTCCAAATCTCATGTTAAAATGCAATCCCCAGTGTTGGAGGTGGGCCTAGTGGGAGGTGTTCAGGTCATGGGAGCATATCCCTCATGCATGTCTTGGTATCCTCCCCATGGTAATGAGTGAGTCCCTGCTCTATTAGTTCACGTGAGAGCTGGTTGTTGTAATGTGTCTGGCACATCCCTCCTCTCTCTCTTGCTCCCTCTCTTGCTATGTGACACATCTGCTTCCCCTTCCCACCCACCATGAATAAAAGCTTCCTGGGACCTCACCAGAAGCAGATGCTAGTGCTGCGTTTGTACAGCCTGCAGAAACCATGAGCCAAATAAATCTGGACTAATACAGGGGTGGAGGCTCAGTATGTCCAGGGTGGGGATGCACCCTATTTTTCTTCAGGGTGATGTCTGCCTGAGGAATTCCAAAGCTTGGGGGTGGCTTGGCTTTCTCTAGTTTCCCAAGGTGGGGTAGGAGGTGGTGGCATAAATACTGAGGAGCTTTGCCCCAGTCTCAGAAGGCCAGGGCTTTGTCTGCCAGGTATCAGCCCAGGTTGTCCTGCTTGCAGGCCAGGAGGCGCTATTCAACATTGGTGGCCCCAATGGCTGAATGCTCACAACTTCTAGTTCAGATGCTTCTCGTCCCTTTCTGAGGGTGGAGAACTCTTGCTTCCTGCAGCCCTAAGTCCATTTGGAGACCAGTAGTGGCCTGAATGGTCATCTCATTGATCAATACACTTAAACCAGTTACAGCAAATGAGAAGCCATCCAAGTTACTGGGCTCCAGTGGAGCTTCTGAAAGTCAGCCCTTCCAGTGGACCTTCTGCCAGCCTGACCCCTGCTCCAACCAAGGCAGCTCCTGGGGGAGGCAAAGTCCAGGTGGAGGTTTTCTGCTCATCAAGACCTCCCTTGGAGGGAGATGCGAGGGAAGGAATAGAAGGAAAGAGAAGGAGGAAAGCAAATATGAGAAGGGGAGACAGGTACTGGGAGTTGGGGGGAAAATCCTAATCATTTGTTTAGTTTCTTGCTAGAAAATCTGGAGAAGGGTGAGTGGAGGCTGGGGATATAACTCTTAGGTGCAGTGACTTGTTTTCTGCTGGTGATTTCTTTTGCTTGTGTACTGATGTTTCCCAGGTTTCTGTCCTGGGCCTTCTTTGCTTCTCTCTCTGCCGTTTGCCCTGGAGAGTTGATGCAAGCCCATGGTTTCAAGTTTACTCAGATGCTTATGATTTCTTCCTGCATTCTTCTGGCTCCAGTAATGATCCACCATGCATCTCCATCTTTGTACATAGGCATCTCTATGCTTCATCTCACCAGCAGCCTTAATCCTTCTGTAATCGATTGTTTCCTCTAAAAAACCCTGCTCCTATCATGGTATATCCCCCACTTTCTTTCCAGCCTTACCTTCTTCTACTTACTCACATCTTTCTAGCATGTAGATCTTTTCTTCATTACCTGCAAAATTTCATATCTTCATGCCTTTGTATATGCTGCACCCTCTTCCAGAAATGCCTTCCACCACTTCCTATTTCCTTTGTATTCCTAGCAAACTTCCACTTAGCCTGAAACATTAAATACCAAGACAAAAGTCACGTAAGTATTGGTAAAGTCCTCCCCCGCATCCTGGGATGAACTAATCATTCCCCACTTTGGATTTTCAGTCCTTCCTGCGTACCTCAAATATGGTTCCTATGACCTGTATGGCCTTGTTTTCTGCATGGTGGTATCCCTCTCTGGACTTCAAGCTGTTTAAGGCAAGGACCGTCATCTTAGCCATTTCTGAATCCTAGCTCAGTGCTCAGCACATTGCAGATGTTCAGTACATTTACATTAATAATTTATTTTAACTTTACGTGGCTCCCTTGATTGTGTGTAACTGGGAATATGCAATTAATTTGTCAACTGGTTGGTCTCCATGTCCTATCTGATTGATCTTAAGCACTAGCATGAGGACAGAAAGAAGGAATGAGGGTGTTCGATTTTCAGCTGATCCTAGATGAAAAGAGCCCCAAAGCCCCCCTCCTCCAGTGGGGAGGAAAGGAAAGGCTTTTCCTATCTACAAAGTGAGCCCTCAGTCGATGCTGCCTGCAGAGACCTTGCCGGTGTTCTTTTCTTGAACCAGATTGGTTTTCAGAGAACTCTTTTCTTTCCTTTCTGGCAGAATGTCAATCACATACTCAGAATATCACCTCCTTGGGCACAGCCAGGGCATGGTCCATTGAAAATGTTCCTGACTGCCTGAAGCTGATGGCTCACCATAAAAGCCAAAATGGGGACCTGTCAAAAATGTATTAGCCAAACTATGGCTTGGCTCAGGAAGATGCCAAGACCAAAGGCTGCTGAACTTTACGTATAAACTTGCATGAAAAGCACATCACTGATCTGAGACAGCGGAGGCTTAGTGGTGAGAATATGGGCTCTGGATAGACCTGGTTTCAAGTCTTGGCTCTGTCATTCACCAGCTGTGTGAATTTGGGCAAACCACTTTTTTTCTCTGATGCTCAGTTCCCTCACCTAGCAAAAAGGGTGATAATGATGGCATCAACTCATAAGGTTCATGAGGACTGAGTTAGATAATGCATACACATGTTTCATATACAATAATAAATAAAAATGTTGGCTGTTTTAATATTGTCACTGAGTCTACATGTGTCTGAAACTAGGTCTTTTAAATCCTGGGTACAGCTTTACAAGCAGTATTGTGTAGTTTAGACAGATCACCTGAGTTCTTTCTATGTAATTACTGTTTCTACTGAACCTTGGTAAATGTGTGAAATCAGAGAAGTCTGTCCCTAGATACTCCCCTCACCCCAGTGGCTCCTCTCTCCATTCTGTGCAACCCCATTTCTGTAGCCTTGAGCTTCAGCCCATTTCTCTCCATTTCCTCCTCATTAACAAGAACTGATAAAATTATTTGAACTGATGTGTAAGTGACCATCTCATCCAGAGATACAGTATTCACATTTTAGTAGTCAGTACCAAGGCAGTAGTAGGTCAGAGCCTTAAACCAAGGCAGTGAAATAGAGCCTTAAACCAAGGCAGTGAAATAGAGTGGATGGTACTTCAAGCATTCATCAAAGTAATGGGGAAAGTTTGGGGTCCCAGGAGACTTTTGCCAATTCCGCAGAGTCCTGCCCTTTCATAAAACTGGTACTATTGATGCATTGTAAGCAACAAGGTGGTCCATGTTTGAATTCTGCAGCTGGAAAATCAAGTCTCCAGCTTTTGCAAAAGTGTTGTAATAGGGAAATTTGGGCACTCATTTTATATACCAACCTCTTCTTAGTAAACAGACACAGCTCATGAGCACCAAGGCCTTTCCGGCATTGCACATCTATGATACTTATACTCAAGTGGATTTTTTTTCTTCAGAGCTCAAGGCTAGAGTTGGGTGTTTTTGCCTCACTAGGTTTGCAGGAGACTCAGCTACAAAGTCATTAATTGCTTTGGTGAATCAACAAGTAAAGAAAGACAGTCCAGCTATTGTCCCCACACTGCAAAATCATCAGAGACTTCTGGACTTCTCTGCAAAATCCTCATTAAAGATGAGTCCTCATGGCGCTTACAGAATTCTTTATTATGTTCTTTGAGCTGAGACTGCAAGATAAAGAAAGAAAAAAGGGAAATAACTAAATTTGTTATCAAGGAAAATTTCAAGCATATACAAAAGATGAACGAATTGTATAATATACACCCATGAACATGTCATTTAGCTTTGAAAGTTACCAACTCATGGCCAATCATACACTCCCCTACCATAATTTTGAAACAAATTCCAAATATAATTTCATCTGTAAATATTTCTGTGATTGCACCTTTGTTACATCCAACAAAATCCATCTCTCTAAAAGAGAAGTCATTCTTTCCGCCCTCACGATGCTAAGAACATTTGGCCAGTACCCGCATACATGCCCAGGAGTGGTCTCTCTCTGGGTTAGGCAAGCTTAAGGGTTTGCTGAATGCTGTCCAAAGTTTGTCCTTTTCCTTGGGTAGAAAAAGGAACCCATAAAATGTCTGGTAGAGGTGCCACTGTGTGAAGCTTTTTTTTTTTTTTTTCTGTCAGCAGAGATGATGCTCAATAGCTGTGATGAGATCCAAGCTGAGAGAAAAGAGTCATGGTCATGAATCCCAGCTGGATTCATCATTTTCCACATACTTTACTTCATTTAGCTTTCACCGGTTCTCATGTTGGTTCCATTTTACAGATAAGAAAACTAAGACCTAAGGTAGTAGTTACTTGTGGCAGAGACTGACTAGATGCTAATCAAATTCAGTTCCTCTTTTCTGTAGATACAGTTAGATTACTTTCCCAGGTTCTCTTGCAGTTAGGTTTGGCCGTCTGACTAAGTTCTAGCCAAAGTAATATAGGCCAGTCCCATAAAAAACATCTAGGGCAATTTAGCATGTTCTTTCTTTCTCCATCCACTAGCTGAATGGAAAAAATTTCAAGGGCTTAGAAGAGGACAGAGCCACAAGAACGAAGGAACTTGGGTCCCTGGGTGACTATGTGAAGTAGAGATCCCTCCCAACCTTCTTTGAACTGTGAAATAAGCAAAATAAATAAATAAATAAATTTTTATTATGTGAAACTGCTGAAATGTGGGTGACGCATGTTAAAGTAGTAAAGCCTAGCCTGACCAATACAGTGGCACAGATGGGATTTAAATTCAATCTGACTATGCCAATGTCCAAAGTCTTCCCCTAAACCACACTGCCTCCAGGCATAACAAATAAAAACTGCTTATAAGAACCACCTACATGCTCAGCATGTGATAGGACTGTCTTCAAGGAGATCTCGCATCTTAGATTTGTGCTAATATGATAGCCACTAGCCACATGGGGCTGTTTAAATTAAAGTTTAAATTAATTAAAATAAAGTTAAAAATTCAGTTTCTTAATTGCAGGCTTACGTTTCAAGTATGCAGTAGTCTCATGTAGCTAATGGCTACCACGTTGGAAATGTGCAGACAGAGAACATTTTTGTCATCACAGAAAGTTCTGTTGGATAATGCTGTCTTAGATAGACCTTCATTCACAATGCACCCTTCCTCAGACCCCCGCAGAAAAGCTGGAAGAAGGTAGGGATGCTGCTTACGAGAGGATGCAGGGTAGCATAGCCAGCAATCAGATTGTCATAGATATAAAGGCCTCTCCCCTGACCTGAACCTTGGATCTTTTTTCTTACCTTTCCTAGTTAACTCTCAGGCAATCATCCTATGGCCCTCCTGTACTCACTGGTAACATAATTTGGATATGACTTCCTCAAACAGAAGGAGCTCTGTCTGACCCTGTTCTCCAGACAGTCCTGAGAGCAGGGTCCGCACATCATTCCCTCCCCAGCAACTGTGTAGATGCTGAGCATTAGATGCCAAGATACTGGCATCTGACAGGGCTGCACTTCCTGGCCTGGATTAGGGATATTTCACACAGCAGCCAGAGCGATTTTTCAAAAACACATATCCAACAATGTTGCCCATTAGCTGAAATCCTTCTATAATTCTCACTGCCCTCAGAATTCAGTAAACATATCTCAACATGTCTCCTGTTGTTACTGAATCATTGATTACTTCTGCTTTTCCACTTTCTACTCCTGGGCCCCTTGAACCTGGTGTTCCTGCCACGTTGAAAGTGCTGCAGTTCTCTAAACTCACAGGTTTGCTTTTACCCCTTAGTGTTTGCTCAGGCTGTTCCTTCTGCAGGGACTCTGTCCTTCCCCATGTCTGTTTAGCTAACTCCTACATGTAGGGCTTAGCTTGGAAATACTTCTTCCCCACTCCCACCCCCTTTCCCACTATAGAACGTACCACACTTCCCAGCCATGTTTAGGGAACAGCAGATGTTTTCAGTTCAGGTATCAAAAGCAGAGACTATTTCGTGGAGGTTTTTCTCAAGAGGCTGACCCTTCCCAATCCATCTAAATCGTGAGTCTCAGTCCCTCCCTCCTTTCAACACATACACAGGTGCACGCGCGCGTGCGCGCACACACACACACACACACACACGCACACACACATTTCCCATCGACTTAATTCCTCTGCAGAGTCACCAGAGGCAAGTGGAGCCCTGTAAATCTCTCACAAGCTGTAATGCCTAGAAACCTATGCTCCTTGACCCCAGCCAGCCACTGTAAAACAAGTGCTACTAAATCCACGGGCCATGCCCCACTCCCCCTCCTACTTGCCATCATCCCATCATCTGAAAGGGGGGCCTGATATACAAAATAGGGTGTGGCAGTCACAATCCAAACTGGTGCCGAGAAGTGCTGTGGGTCTTCACTTCATTGGATTACTTTTATGGGATCGGAGCAGATAGAGGCAGTGACTCCAATGCCTGAGACAACATGACAATAAATCGCCATGGTGGCTCTTCCATGGCTCATAACTAGTAAATCAAATCTATTGAACAATACATTTACTGCAAATTTAAGAAGCTGTTCTTCCATTTTTTAAGTGTATGTGTTAAATCATGCCCAGAGTCATAAAGAATGGAGACAGCCAGCCTCGGTGTGAAAAAACAACAACAACAAAAAAAAAAACAGCCACAAGCTTAAAGAAGTTAGAAAATGCTAAATTCTTTGTTGATGAGAGAGTGAATACCCTTCCTGATAGCTCCGTGGGGCTCTTTTCCCACTGAGACAGACTAGAATCTCCAAAGTGGTAAGCTAATGACTTCTTAACTAATGCCTGAGTCAATTTTGCAAATACACATTCAATGTTAGCAGGCTCCTTCTTTGTTCCAGATTCCTGACGTGGACAGAAAAGGAAACACAACAGCCTTCTTAGTGAATTACAGCACTGCTTGCATCAGTGGGATGGTGATGAGGGTCAGGAGAGGGAGTGACTTACTGTTTTTCTCTAGAAGATTCCTTTTCTCCTCATTTCACTCTATTCAAGTGCTACTGAGTTGAATGCAACTCCCAACTCAAGATGCTGTTTTGGCCATGCTTTGCTGTCAGCGTGCTTTGTCTTATCTGTATTCCCCTGCCCTGCCTACATATTAACAGGAATCTGGCAACCTGGCATTCAATAAACATTTTATTTGAACTGATAGGTCTTTATCCGCTAATGTTAGTTCAATAAAAACTTCTTAAACAATTCATTCATTCATTTACACACAAATGTTGAATATGCAATTGCTGTGCCGGGCGTATGGTAGTGAGCAAGATAGATACTGACTTTGTGTTCTTGGAGTACAGCTCATGTTTAAAGAGAAAGACAGACAGTGAATCTGCATTCTACACTGATGGTTAGACTTACTAAAACCTCATCTGGGGTCAGTGAAGCCTGAGGGGTGACTAGAAGCTAGATTTACAAATTCCCAAAATGATCCAATGAGATAGAGCTATGATTCCATTTTCAGATGAAGAACTGGAGGCATGCGTCACACAGCTGCAGTAGTGGCAGAGCTAGTATGTGTGATAGGGGTGTGTGTGGACTCTCGGGAAGCACAGGGAGGAGACATTTGGTCCAGCCAAGCTGTCAGGGAAGATGATCTGGAGGAGACGACATCTGAGCAGAGCCTGGAAAGCAGGCAGGAATCTACCAAATGAGTGAGGGAATGATGTGACCACCAGGCAGGGCAAAGACACCAGGGCATGAAACATCACAGCATGTGCCTGGAATGTGAAGCCAGAGGGAGGGTACATCAGGACCGAGGCGGGGGAAGCAGCCTATGGAGGTCTTGTGTGGCGAGCTTAGGAGTTGGACCCTATTCTGCAGGCCATGATGTGCCACCGAAGGGCTGCAGGCAGATGCATAATGCAGTCAGATCTTGCTTGAAAAAACCACTCTGGCCCGGCCATGTGGAGGATGGATTTGAGGAGGACCAGATGGGAAGCGGGGGGACCAATGAGCAGGCTATTGCAGTATTCCAGGAGAGAGATGAGGAGGGCTTCAACTAGGGCAATGGTACTGGGAATGGACAAGAGGGAACACGAGAGAAATATGTTTGTGGTAAAAATGGTCAGAACTCTGACTGGCTGGATGTGGAGCAGCACAAGAAGGTCCCAGGTCAGGCTGTACTGCCTGGACAAATGACTGTGCTAATCTGGGACACAGGAGTGCAAAGCGGAGTTGCTGGGGGTGTAGATGCAGTCCTTCCAGGAAGGAAGGTGGTCATAGTTCTCTCTCAGGGTCTTTTCCAGCCAGAGCTGTTTATGCTGGACTGGAGAGACCTGTCAGCTGGGGACATTCAAGGCCTGAGAGCAATGCAGATCTTCAGAAACAGGCTGGGTTCACCTGAAACAAACTCAACAACTCCTTTGGTTATAGGGGGATACATTTTCAAAATAAAGGTGAGCAAATCCCAGCATAGCAGGCCACAGAAGCAAAAGGATTATAGAACTGCTGATCACAGTTGAGATATAGGAGGAGAGATTAACTCTTGGGTCTCATCCCCCATCATTCTTCTTCCCACCCCCTTCCTGTCCCCCAATCAGCACACGTGTGCACACACATACGCTCAAGCATGCATACGCGCATGTGCATACGCTTTATCATCCTTAAACTTCTCACCTTCCCCCAGACACACCAGGCCTGCCCCACTTCCTCTTTGCACCTGCTGTTCTCCCTGCCTGCAGAGTCTTTCCTCCAAGTTCTCCACTGGGCAAAATTGTTTTCTTCTTTCCACACCAATCCAGATGCCTGGCCTCTCTGATGCCCAGCCCCACTACCCCACGTGGGGTTAATTGTCCTGCCCTCAGTGTCCTCTCCACACTTCCCCCCGCCCCACCCCTGTCAAAGAGCACTTTGTATTGTGTTTCCCTGAGTTCTTTCTTCACTGCCAAGCTGAACTCTTGAAGTCTTGTCAATCTTGGTATCCCCGGCAGTGGCACAAGTTCTGGTCCATCACTGGTGCTCAAAAACTGTTTGAGGAATGAGCACATTCCCTGAAGATGGACTAGAATATACCTTCCCAGGACATGATCTCAAGTTCTTCACTTAAATGAAGGGTGACGTATTTACTCTCTGGACACTCACATGCCAGTGGGAAATAAAGCCTGAAAACACATGAGACAAAGGCTGTAAAGGTGGTGCCTACCTTCACTCTCAGTTCTACATGAATAGGTCAATTATTTTTCTGAAATTGGCCCTTATATTTATCCCCACTTTACAGATAAGGGTTCAACCCTCAGGGAAGGCAACAGCTGTTTTGGACTAAAATGATCAAAGACTTGTTTAACATCTTTCAAGGGAAATGAGTAGGTAAATGAGAACACCAGCTGTCTGGGGTTTGGTTCTTACAGAGATTCCCCACGCTGACCACAGTTGGTGGGCCCAGATGAAGCCCCCCAGAGAGCAAAACCTTCAGTTGTTTGTCAGGTGGCCTGTGCAGTCCTCTGGGATTCTTATTGGCTTCAGGAGCAGGAGGAGGACTGACCACTATGAACCAATTTATTAGCCTCCCAAGAATTATCTCTGCCTGCCTCAGGCTGGGCACCTCAACTTAACAAAGTTGGTGCTCACAAGCAGGGCAATAGACAAGGGCCAGGAGTAGCTGGAGACTGGAATCATCATCATTATGAAATCAATAACAGCAATGACAGCAACAGAAACTCTTCCCTGACATTTACTATGTGCCACACAGTGTTCTAAGCCTTTCTCTGGATTCGTATTTTATAGTCCTTACAATGCTTCTCTGAAGCAGGTACTGTCATCCCCATTTATCAGATGAAGAAACAGAGGTGCAGAGAAGTTCAGCAATTGGCTTAAGATCAGATAGCAGAGCTGGGATTTGAAACCAAACAGTGTGATTCCAGAGCTGCTATTCTTAAATATTACGCTGCAGGGAAGTGCAGAAGGCAAACCAGTACCTTGACCTTCCATGGAAGGGCACACTAGGAAATAAGAAGCCAGCATTTGCTCTTACTCTGACCCCCATACACTTCCAGGCTGTCCAACTCCAGGCAGGAATGAATGTCTGCTCTTTGCTAGGTTAGAGCTCTGCAGAGTCCAGAAAGTACAAGTGAGCTGGAGAATGCTGGGCGGATGAGCTGGGTGCCCCTTTTCCCTCGGCCTTGCAGCAATGGCCTTCAGATTGCTGCCTCTCCTGGGTGCCAGGATTGCTGCTGTCTGTAGCCTAATCTCCATTCTGGTGGTTTTGGTTGCTATGGTAATTGAATTCACTTAAAGTTGTCTCCAATCTAGTCTGTCTACTTCTTTCTGCCCATAACCTGGAAGGGCACAGGCCCAGGATGGAGGGCAAGAAGGATAAGGGATTGCTGCCCTGGGAAGCCTACATGCTTTTCCTGATCCAGAGATCTTCCTCAGTGGCAAACAGAAGAGAAAATCGCAAAGAAATGTTTTTTGCAAGTCTCTCTCCATCTTCCTCTTTGCTGCCTTAGCTCCTTTCTGCATAGACCCATTGGAGTTAGATGGGCTGGAAAGGCAGGGACTGGCACAAGGTACTCTGAGAGCCTCTTCCATTCTTCAGTGTTTTGTTATTCATTCAACAAACACTTATTGAAGGTTAACTGTATTCTAGGCTGCTTGCCTAGACAGGGGTCTCTCTGGGGCCAGCTCAGGATCCAGAGCCACAGGGAATGTCCCCTGACAGCACATGTCTGTGTGGCTACCACTCTGAGATTTCAGGAGAATGGCCAGCTAGGCCAGACCCTGACAGGAAGATTAGGGACCGTGGGACATCTCCCTTTCCTCCTTTCTCTGCTAGAGGGAGATTCATCACACAGCTTAGGGCTGCTGAGCAAGTGGAGAGGAATCAGAGATCCTAGAAACTAAGCTGCAGAGGAATAGGACCATCCCTAGATGGGACCTGAGGTGCAAATAATACTCATTTTCTCCACCATTCTAATGCAAAAAGAGTTTTGACACATAAGACAAACGACAAGGATGGAAACCCATACCAAAGAGCTGCCTGAGGGGTGTGTAGGAATGACATTCCCTTCCCCTGACCACTGCCACTTTGCTTGGATGATAAGGGAGTGGGGATAAGAAGGTTATAGTAGATTATAGGTGACTGTGTGTTCGCAAGTCTCAGTCAGAGAAATCTCTGTGCAGAGTCAAGGCAGGGAGTGAACTAAAATAAGGAACCTGGAACATCAGTGTGGGGGAGTTCTGTTTGGGACAGGTGAGTGAGGTGCCTGGTGTATTCAAGGTCAGGTGCCCGATAGGCAGAAAGAAGTGTATTTCTAGCACTTGGGAGAGAGTTGCTCGTTAGAAATGCGCATGTGAGAATCATCAGCCTAGAGGTGACAGCTGAAGTTGCGAGAAAAGACGACATTGCCCAGGAAGAAGATGCAGAGGAGGGATGTGAGAGGAGGCAAGCACAGCTCCTTGGAGAGTGGTCAGAGGCAGGGCAGTTAGTTTCTTTTAGGAAGCAGGGGAGCGGCCTGGAGTCAGTGATTGGTAGGAAATAGTTAGTAGTACACGTATTGTGTGGGCTTCAGGGAAGAAGATGCTGAGGGAGTTGTGGAAAGTCGGGCTAGTGCAGTGGCTGTCAAATATGAAAATGCATCATGATGACTAGAGACCTTATTACAACACAGCGGGCTGGATCCCACCCCCAGAGTCTCTAATTCATTAGGTTGGAGTGGAACCCGGGAATTCACCTTCCTTCCTTCCTTCCCTTTTCCTTTCTTTCTTTCTTTCTTTCTTTCTTTCTTTCTTTCTTTCTTTCTTTCTTTCTTTCTTTCTTTCTTTCTTTCTTTCTTTCCTTCTTTCTTTCTTTTTCTTTCTTTCTTTCTTTCTTTCTTTCTTTTCTTTCTCTTTCTTGTCTTCTTTTTCTTCTTTCTTTTCTTTCTCTCTTTTTCTTTCTTTCTCTCTCTCTTTCTTTCTTTTCTTTTTTTTTTTTTTTTTTTTTTTTTTTTTTAACAGAGTCTCCCTCTGTCCCCCAGACTGGAGCAATCGTGGATCCTGGCTCACTGCAACCTTGACTTCCTGGACTCAAGGAATCCTCCCACCTCTGCCTCCTAATGTGCTGGGATTACAAGCCAGGCATGAGCCACCAGCTGGGCTAGAATTTACATTTCTAACAGGTTCCAAAATGCAAGTTGATGCTGCTGGTCTAGGGACACACCTTGTGAACCAGTAAAGTGATAAACCTGCACTTGAGAAGGTTCAAATTTCATTTCACCCACCCTTTATTGTGGCCCAAATGGGACAGGATGAGAGGAGATGCTGGGCTTTGGTTAAAGAGCAGAGATGGAGAAAAAGATGGAGAGTGCAAGGCAGTTCCTTGGAAATAGAGTGGATACTGAGGGAACATGATGACACAGAAGAGGGATGGCCTGAGGGACACAGCCACGGCCATGACTGTGGGTCTGTGATTTTGAGTTGTGTAAAGAGATCAATGGTGAGTCTGACAGATGGGAATACGGGGATTACAACCAGCCCCACGGTTCTGTTTAGAGTCCTGGATGAAAGCCTAGAGTCTCCCTTCTAGAGCGCCTCATCCCTCAGCCCTCTCCTTAGCCCCTCTCTTCTAACCTTCTAGGATTATTGCCAGACTCTGGGCCCCAGGCTTTCCCAAGCAGAACAGAGGCAGCTGCCTCATATCCTGGGTCATCTCTCACTGGGGTTGCTCTGTGGACAAGAAGACCTGGTACTTTTTGCATTTTCTTTCCAAGACTCCAGATCAGGCACTTTGAGAATGCTGTGAGGAGGCTCCTGACCTCAATGCCAAACACCCTCTTGAGACTGAGCCACCCTGCCAGGGGGGAGGTGCAGAACTTGAATCTTATTTTCTCTCAGCGGAGCGAGTCCATAAAGAAAATCCAATTCATCGATGTCCAAGAGAACATTACCAAGATAGACGAGACACCATGGGCAGTATTTAATTATGAGCAGGCACAGCAAATAGGAGGGACGCAATAAAAATGCTAATCAGGGAGGAAAAAAAACAGACTTCGTTTTCGGCTAAGCTCATCTCTTCCCCCTCCATTTCCAGCCCCCAAATGAGTGCCGCAGACCAGGTTCTGAATGTGACTCCGTGACAGGTGAGTCCATTTTAGGCCCCCCACCCCCACCGGCTTCTTCCTGCCTCCATTGTCCCAATCTCCTAGTTCCTAGAAGATCCAGCCCAAAAAGAGGGAGACTGGCTTTCCCTTGCAAGCACACAGTTTCCGCTTCAGCCAGGGAGAACTGGCAGGGAACTTAGAGAGAGAATGAAGTTATTATTCAGGGCTCAATTCCATGTCCCAGGGAGCACTTTAGGAAGGAACAATCTCCCCCTCTCAGTGGCATATCCAGAACTTGCATGAGAAGGGAGGGAGACCAGCTAAGTGCACCCTGACAAACCTGAATTTAATGTGTTGGGTTTAGTCTCTGGCCTGTTCCTAAGTGGCTCAGTCAATCCAACTGCAAGCCACTTAAGATGAGCTTGGGGGACATTCAGCCAGGCCCAAAGCAGATTCTCAATTCCTTTCAACTTGGCTGAGCTTGATGCTGAAATATGGTTTAGGAATTGCAGGCCATTACTGTCTCACCCCGATTTGGCAGACTCCTCATGTAGCCAGATCCTTTGGGTCACTATATCCTTCCTTACTAAAGCTCAACTTTTCACACTGCTGCCAGGCAGATTTATTTCTCTAGTTTTGCTTGGTTGCTGGGCTGCCTGGATCCCAAGCCTCATGCTGCTTTTGGGTAAAATTTGCTTGTTTTTGCAGCCCTCAGTATCCCAACTCAGTCCAGGCTCTTTCCCTAGGTTTGTTTCTTCTGTTTACTGGGCATACCATTCATCCTGGCTGGTTTCCATGCAATTTCCTTGTCACTTGATTAATCTCTCTGTGGTCTTCTCAAATCTGTATGCAGCTTGAGGTCTTCCCAACATCACCAAGACAGGACCTGGGCTTGAGGACCATCTGGCATCTCTGTATCACCTCCCTTCCCTCCATGACTCAGGGAGAAAGAACCCAGGCCTTAAACTCCTAGTTATGGCCCCTTCCTGGAAAAATATCTGTTAAATTAAAAGTTCACATACCAGCTTAGTTACTTAACTGGTATGGAATCCTAGACAAGCTACTTAACTTCTCTGTGCCTCAGTTTCCTCATCTAACCAATGGAGATAACATTATCTTCCTCATGTTTATTATAAGAATTCAGTGCAAACACATTTAAAGTGATTAGAAGAGTGCCAGTCACATAATAAACATTCAGAAGGGTTTAGGTATCATCATCGTCATCATCATCATTATTATTATTGTTATGACATTTATTATTAAAGTCAATGATTATCTTATTTGCCCGTATGTCCAGGTACTTGGTAGAGTGGCATAAATAAACATGCAATAATCATTGAATGAATGAATGAATGAATGTTCATTTAAGCTAATTCTTTCAAAGACATTACCCGTCCCAGGAAAATCTAAAGAGAGGACCTATGATGACAAGGCTTTACACATAAGTGGCTAATGGTGTGATTTCAGGCATGTGTGGGAAAGGGATTTTGAGTTCTTTTCACAATCTCCTTCATATTGAGTCACATAGTTACTAGAAACATAACTAGGCCTGATTTTCTGGTCACCCATGAATCTTCTATGGGTGATCAGGACAGAATCTTGATTGGAAAAAAGTTATGCAATTCAGAGGCGATAGGTAAACCAAGGTCTGAGAGCTGTGCCGGTCCCCACACTGGTATTACACCCTGCCATGGACAGTGTGCTTTCATAGGGGTCATCCCACATGCTTCTCAACAGATGAATGAGTAGGTTGGGACCTTTATTCCTCTTTCTTTTCTTTTCTTTTTCTTTCTTTCTTTCTTTCTTTCTTTCTTTCTTTCTTTCTTTCTTTCTTTCTTTCTTTCTTTCCTTCCTTCCTTCCTTCCTTCCTTCTTTCTTTCGTTCTTTCCTCTCCTTTTCTTTTCTTTGAAAATATATTCCTATTTTAACATGGTTCAACTAAATGTCACCAATTCCCTGAGTAACATTCCAGAGATATTTTATGCATATACAAGCAAATACACACATATATTATCTCTCCCCTCTCCGTGAATTGAAAGCTTGCTTTACACACCGTCATGCACCTTGCATTTTTTCATTTAATATTATACTCTGGAGCTTATTCTATATCAGTATATGTAGGCTTACATCATTCTTTTTGGTGGCTGCATAGTATTATATTATAGAAATTAGTTTGTTCAACCAATTGATGTTGTTTCTAATTGTTAACCATTACAAATAAAACTGTAATGAATAACCTGTGGGTAAGTATACCTGTAGGATATATGGGAGTGTATGTGAAGATAAATTTCTAAAACAGAAATTGTTTGGACAAAGGCTTTATTCATTTGTAAATGTGATAGTTATTGACAAATTGCCTTTCATAAATAGCCACCTTTTTTTTAGTTATAACAAAACAGGAGCTTAAAGAGGGTAAGTGAGTTGACTAAAGTTGTACGGATTATACATAAAGCAACTGGGATGATAACTAAGGTTTGTTGAGCATTAGGGCTCTCTGGGCCCATGAACTCAAAGAAATGGGAACATGTAAGATATATCCTACAGATTGCTGAGCTCTAATACAATCTACACCTTCATATATTAAACATTGAGCACTGTGGATTCAACTTTGAGAAAACCACGGTCCCTACCCGCAAGCAATCTCAAGTCTAGAAGGGGAGAGAGACAAAAAAAAAAAAAAAAAAAGAAGTAATTTCTGTTTCGCATGGTGGGATAAGGCTGAGATACAAGGAGATATAATGAGAACATGGGAAGGGATCCTGATCAGCTTTGGCTTCCTGGAGGAGGAGGCATTGTAGGTGACATTGAATAATCTAAAAATACCCTTTGTAACATTAATTATGACTTGCCTCTTGTTCAACTCTCACTATTTCCTATACCAACCTTCTATCAAAGTTATTAATAAGTGGCAAAATAAGTTGCTTTGTGAAAGCATGGTGTAGTTGCAATAATAGTAAGAGAGGCTACTGTATTCTGAGTTCCCACTGTATGCCAGACACTGCTTTCTGGCTCCGTCTTAACTAGCAGTGTGATGTTGGTCAGGTAACATCTCTCATGTGTGACTAAGGCCCCATTACTGAAATGAAAAGTTGACCAGATGATCCCTAGCTTCCCAGCCCCAGCAGTTCTCTCACATGCTATGGCTCTATCTCTTCTAAAATCACTGAAGCCTCTGCTGGGAGATAATAGACAAGGAAATGGCTAGGAGAGGGGGCATCAGGGAAAAGGAGTAAAAGGACTAGAGATAGTCCTCAAACTGGCAAATCAGACTTGAGAAATTCAATTTTGAGAGAAGATGATGCATATGCCACGTAAATATTAATACTGAAAACACCTTACCGTTATATTTTTTAAGTGCTTTCATATGTTATTTCATGTGTTCTTCATAACAATAATGTGAAGGAGGGAGTTAGGGAGGTGGGGAAACTGAGGCAGGGCCAAGGGAGGCTAATCAGCCTAAGTCCCATGGTGAGGCAGTGGTGCAGCCTGGGCTAGAACCCTGGACTTTTATCCTGATACATGACTAGTTGAAGTTAGTTGAAGTTCTGTTTTTCCGTAAGGCAAAATTCTGGTTGGGAGCAATCCAAAATCCCGAAGACCTCCAGAAGGCTGCACTTAAATGGCCTTTGTGGTGCTGCTCCCACCTCCTTCACTGTCCTCCCAGCAGCATAAGAAGCCTTTTCCTGGGTGCTGGAGCCAGACTTTTCTTTCCAAAGAATGAGTCAAGTGAAGGGTTTTGGTGACTCAGCACCAATTGATCTGGCTGCTGGACCTGCTCTGGCCTTTGAATCAGCTGAGTAGGATTTCTGCCTGGCTCTAGTGACCAGGCTGGACATCCCTGATAATCTGCTTCACCCCCTTGCTCCTCTGAGCCTGGGTCCTGCCTTGCTGTTCTGAGTCCTCCCTCTCTAGGAGTTCAGCCCTGCCCTTGAACCTATCCTGATGCTGATTTCAGAACCTCCACCCTGAACCACTATACACTGCTTGTTTCTAGATCCCCTTTTCTGTGCTCTGTTCAATAACTAGACACCAAGTACTGGACCTCCCTGATGCTGACCACCAGTTAGGGTGTCTGTCTAGCTCCCATGATGTGTTTTCCAAATAATTATCTTTGCTTAGTGAGCTGACTGCCTCCCATTGCTGCTAGGTTTGCCCCTATGCTACTCACCCACCACAACGGATAATGCTCCAATTCCAGTCTGGGTGATCTGGCAGTCTGGCTGTCTGGAGGCTCTAAACTCTGTTTCGGTAGCCACCCTCCACCTCCACCCCATCAAAGCTGGAAGCCAGTAGGCTGGTATCCTGAAGCAAGATCCCACTCTTTGTGGGGCCCTATGGACCCATCTATGGAAGTGCCTGCTAGGTTCCCTTTCCTTACAGGTATGAATAAGAACACAGCCACTTTGGGCCCCTGGAGGGACGGCTCTGTCTGAAAACAGACGTGATTACTATTTCCATCACCATTATAATCCTTTAATCACACATTTGCAGCAGAGAGCCTGGGCAAGGTGAGTCCATTTATATAAACAGCAGGAAAAAAGGAGGCTCTGTGTTATATGCCAACCAGGCTTAGTGGAAACGTAGCAATCGCTAGCCTTTCATGAGCAGAAAAATGAATAATCTAGGTTTTTATCCCCAAACAGCTCACATTCAAGCCACCAGACTTGCGCTCATATTATGAAGGCTTTGACAAAACCATATTACACCCTTTTATGCTGGCCTGAGCTCTCGGCTGTCAGTGGGCTGGAAGGCATGGAAGGACAGGTCTCTCTGGGCACCTGACAGTCCCGGAACAAAGACTCTCCTATGTGTTTGGCCCTAGGTTGCTGGAACTATCAATCCTATCTTCCTACCATGAATGGGATAAAGAGTCTAAGGAAGATTCCAAAACGATTGTTTGGAATGAGTCCTTAACAGATACAGGGGTTTTTTCCCCCTCCTTTTGAGATGGTGAGAGGATGAGAGAAACAGGTACTCAAACTCTAGAAAGGGAGCTTCTTCAGGTGAAACTGTAGTGTTTCCCTATTTGCCCAGGTGGCAGAGGCAGAGAGGGGGCCCCTGGTGACAGTGCAGTGGCACAGTTCACTCTAAGAAGGGCATTCAGGCTGGGAATATGCCCCGACTCTCTTAATTTTAGATAATTGCCTAAGTAGAGGTGAGTCTTTCCCTCCAAAGATTGGTTGTCTTGTATGTAAGACTCTCTTTTCTGCTTTTGAATGGGGCTTTATGATTTGCTATTGCTGTGTAACAGAGCACCCCAGAACTTGGCACTTACAAGAGTAATTATTTATTTAGCTCACAGGTATGGGCCACCTGCAGTCAGCTGGTCTCAGCCAGACTTGGCTGGACAGTTGGAATCCAGCTCTGTACCATGTATCTCTCATCCTCCCTCTGGGACCAATGGGGATGTCAAAAGCACCTGAAGATGAGCAGGAGCATACAAAGCCTCTTAAAACCTAGGCTCAGAACTGTCACACCGTCACATGGCCAGTGACAAAGCTAAGAAGAGGGAAAGCGACCACTCATTTATGGGAAGAACTGCAGAGTCACAGGGCAAGGGTCATGAATAGAGGGGGTGAAGAAATTGGCCTAATGACAAGTCTGCAGAACCCAGAAAGACGTCAGAATTGTGCTTTCTCCCTTGAAGCTCTTGCAGAGGACTCCCCGTTCATACCCCTTCTGCTTGGAATGGATGAGATGATGGTGGATCTTCTGAAGAAGGACCCGGCCAACCCAGAGTAACTTGGCCTGATGACTCCCTCTCCATCTTTCCTGTGCTGGTTCAAATGTGGGCACAGACAGGATAGAAAGACAAAGAGTTTGCAGTAAGCCAAATGATTACTTCAGTCTCATAGTGGTTAGGTCCTGATGAGTTGTAGTTTTCATGTCTGAAATTTCCCCAGGAAAATAAAGTGGCCAAAGGTATATACGACAAGGAGCGAAAAACAAACACTGCTCCAATTCGGGTCACGTGACCCATGTTACTGCTGAACGGGAAGCGTGAACCAGCGGGTTGAGTAATGCTGTGCCCAGCTTCAACGGCAGACCATCATGTGGAGCCGAGATCTTGTAAATGATCTGAACAGAGATTTCACAGAAGCTCAGTAAAAGAACTTGGCCTTGCTACAACCCTGGACTCTTCAAGCCAACAGAGGTCCAAAACACACTGTTGAGTTTCCATCCGTGCAGAATGGCTGCGAATGGGGCTGTGGCGACAGCAACTCACAGTTTTCCAGAACTCCATGCATGAAACTCCTTTCCCAGCCCTGCGGCCTTCCCCATCCCCCAATTAAATAAGCGCTTGTTGTTTTATTCCCTGCCATAAAGCATATTATTTCACGATGTCTCATTTACTAGAGGTTACCAAAAGAAAGCTAAATTGGGATTTTGTTCAGCTGCTGATGACTCTTCCCTATTACCCTAACTCATTTTCAATGGCATTTCAACACTTTGATAATGAATTAGCTCTACCATTTCTGGCACAAAGAAAAGAGAGTTTAAATTAATTTTCAGCAAGGGATACTATTGGTCCAGACAGCTTCCCTCCCACTGTGTTAACATCAGTGTCTTGTCTTGTTAAATGCCGATAAACAAGTGTAACACTCTAACAAGCCACAAATTGGCTTATTGACACCTCCGTCAGCTGTTCTTTGCTTCCCAAATCCCCTGCTTTATAGGCATACGGTGGTTATACAAAACAGGGGTTCTAATGGAACATCAGAATGAAGAGATGCTACTGGCATCTGGGTTCCCTGGCTGCTCATTTTTGTTCTGTCTGACTTTCATCTAACAGTAGATTGTATTAATTTGGCCTCTTCGCCCCGTGCGGTTCATTTGAGGCACATGTATTTTTGGTTTCTACAGAGAGGGGCTGGGCCCATTCCCCTTCCCAGTTCTCCCCAGCTCTCTCAAGCAACGTTTCCATTGGCTTTTACACTGGGTGCTCCTCACCATGTCAGTAAGTCAGACCCCTGAGGACAAAATTGCCAGTAGTCCTTTAATCTGTTCACTTCATGTGCTGCTGGGACCTGAGGACAACAGGACACAGAAGAGCAGGTGATATCTAGTATGGTGCCCCACCAGATTGTCAGGAGACAGAATGACTGCATGGCCAATTACCATTCAACAGGTTCAAAGAGGATAACGCAAGGGAGATTGACCTTAACCCACAGCAAGAGAACTTTAGTTGAAAGATCAGGAAGAACTTCATGAGAGTAAAGATGGTTATGGCTATGACCAATGACTGGCACATGGTACATGGTCAGGCCACTAAGGCTCCCTGCCCAACTCCTCTTCGAGATCCCAGGAACAGAATAGACAGCAACCTGGTCACCTGGGACTGGCTCAGATGTCCCCAGAGGAGGGGGGTTAGATGAGATGACTCATTCTTTGGTGTGAGAGCTCCATAATATCCCTGGTATTCAAAATCAAACACTATTTTTAAAGTTCACATTATTTTGAATGTACATAGGAGATCTCTTCTCCATAATTCTTCTATGGGCATAGCAGTGTGATCAGTGATCAGTAGAATTAACAATAGGAAAGGAATATGAAAATAACATTTCAGGGTGCCAATCTCCAGGAAGATAGCTTTCCTGCCCCTGTCCAAGCCTGCCCTTCATGCAGCATGGTTGGGGACGGTGCTTCACATTCTTGCAATTCTTTGCAGGGGCATAGAACACAAAGGAAATGTTATAGGACCAGCAGGTTCATATGCTTACTGCACAGAAACAGACCAATCACACTGAAACAGCAGGGTTTGAAGCAGAGAAAGGACTTAATCATTGCAGGGCATGGAACAAGGAGATGGGAGGAGACCCTCAAATCCATCTCCCCGAGTTCTGGGCTGGGGTCTTTAAGAGGATCATGAAGAGTGGGGGGCTAGAAAATTGGGGTATTGAATGATCAGAGCAAGGGGGATGAAATCATCAGAACATGGAAACTGCTTTTTCTTTGATGACTCAGCTTCAGCTGGCATCAGTGGGGTTCTTCAGACCAGCTGGTGTCAGTGGGGTCCTCCACATCATCTGGAACCAGTGGGGTCCTTCAGACCAGCTGGTGTCAGTAGAGCAGTTAAGGGAACCTGTAATCTTGTAACAGGGTCTACATGATTCTAGGACAGTAGGCAAACAACTCTGAGCAAGCAGGTCAGTGAGCAAGCTGACCTAATGATCAATGCTGAATGTGCTGCCAGCTTGGTTTATTTTTGTTCCCCCCACCCCACCCCACCCCACCCACTTTTTCCCTGAATAATTTCATAAATTTATAGGGACAGTTTCAGAAACAGGAAATTGACTTAGGTTTATATGTTTGTGGGTGTGTCAGGCATTGGATGCTGAGGAGGCTAGCATGGGGTGGGTGGAGAGAGCTGGTAAAGAACGAAGTTTGGCCCACTCAAGGTAGCTTTTTTGGTCATGGCTTCTTTTGAAGCTTTCCTTTGCAAGTTCTTCCTCCGTGCTGTAGGGCTCCAGGACCTCTCTCTTCTCCCATCTACCCTCACTCTATAGATAATCTCATCTAGTCTTGTGGCTCTAAATATCTGACAACTTCTATGTTGTTTTTATCTCCTTCCATACCTCTTCCCTGAACTCTTATTGCTTGTCTCCATTGGATGGCTAATGGAGATCTCAGCCTTAACATGTCCCAATGAAAACCCCTCTGATTTCTCCCTCTAAACCAGCTCCTCCTATAGCCTTTCCCACATCATAATTAGCAACTTCATTTTTCCAGATACTCAAGCCAGAAATCTTGGTGTTCCCTTTGATTCCTTTCTTTCATACCCGATATCCAATCCATCAACCAATCTTATTGGCTCTTCCTTTAAAATATACCCAGAATCCAACACTTCTCATTACTTCGGTCCCTGCTATCCTAGTCCACATCACCAGTGTCTGACATGGGCTTCCTTGGTCCACCCTTGCATCAATCCCTACAGTCTTCTCAACAACCACTCTGAGTGATCCTCTGAAATTATGTGTCAAATCATGTCACTCCTGCTCAAACTCCTCATTCAAGGAAAAGTCCAAATCCTTAAATGCCTCTAAAGTCACAGAAAACTTGGCCCCGTAGCCCCCTTGGCCTCACCCCCCAACCCTCTGCTCACTTTGTTCCTGACTGTGCTGGCCTCCTTGCCTTTCCTCCTTGCCTTTCAAGTTGGCTGGGTAGACTCCTGCCTTACAGCCTTTGCAATTGCTGTTCCCTCTGCAGGGAATACTCTTCCCCTGGGTATGACAAGGCTCCCTACCCACTCCAACTCTTTTAGGCTTTTCACTATAAGGCCTTCCCTGATCACCTCATATAATGTTGTTCCCCATCCCCAGAACTGACAATTTCTTTATCCATTTTCTGCTTTTTTCTATATTAATACCATCATATTTTATTATATATTTGTCTGCCTTCTCCACTAGAATATAAGTTTCATTAGGGCAGAATTATTTAAGAGGGTTTGTTCTGTTTCTTTACTGCTATATCCCAGCATATAGTAAGTACGTAACGATGGCTATGAATGAATGAACAAATGTATGAGTATCGTTATCCTTCTAAATCCTAGCTGTCATCTGGAACCTTGGTCAACACGGTGGCATGATAGGAGGAAAGTCCGAGAGAGGGGTCCTCTGTCACCTCTTCAGAGCTATTTCTTCAGTCCAGCATATTCTTCCCTCTCTTTATCTAACTCCAGCTCATCCTCGAGGAGTCAATTTAAATTGCTTTTTTAGCCTGGGGTACTAAATTAGCAATATTAAATGCTTCTGCAGTTCTGGGTGTTTCTTTGCGTAGCACTTTGCATGCTTAGGGTTTTATAATAAATCATTCATAGCTGTTGTTTAATGTCTGTTTTCCCTATTAGACTGTGAGGGTCTTTGTTCATAGCTGGGTCCCCGGCACACAGCACATGGCTTGGCACATGTGTGTGCTCAGTTAGGAACAGTTGACAGTTGAGAGAACATGGGACTTTAAATGTTCAATTAAAGCCTAAAGACAAGGTGTCAGAGGGCAGACCCTCACAAACAGTTATGGAGAGGCAGACACCATTCCAGGGATGAGCCAAGGCCAGGTTCCCCCAGAGTTGTGAGAGGAGCCAGGGTCTGTGTTGGACCTCCACCTGCTCTGAGTGGGCAGCTGTTGTCACATGATGGGTTCACCTTGCAAATCCAGCTCTCAAGATACCCCCTGTTTGCCTTCAGTCAGGATGCACTGATAGGTAAGGAGGGCTTTACTCATACCCTTAACCTTGAGTTTCACACTGGCAGGCGGTCCACAAGGGGTATTAACTAAGAGGGAAATGAGTGCATTTTTCTCTCCGTTAAAAACCCACATGATTTTAGAGCCAGAAGAGACCATTTAACCTTGTGCTCTCATTTCACAGAAAAGAAAACTGAGGCTCAGAGAGTTGAAATGACTTGCCCAAGGTCACACAAATAATTAATAGAATAAAGCTAAATATCCGGGAGCCCTGAAGCCAACACGTGTTTTTTCCACTATGCAATGATCATGCTTCTTTTTCTTCTTCCCCTGCAATAAAACTTTTTTAAACAAAAAGCTCGACAATAACTTTAAAAAATAAAAGAGAGTATCTTTAAAAGTAAGCTTTAAAAATGTCATCTAAGTACAATTTATTACCATAATTAACCCTTAAATATAGATTTCAATCTATCCTGATTTCTTTCCCTTAGGCTTGAGTAAAAGATTTCTTTTAGCTCACCCTGACTCCTTATTTCTCAGCTTTGCAATTTCAGACCAGGCCCAAGATTGCCATTTCCACATAACTTCCTGACTTAAGCCTCTCTCAGGTGTGGACAGATTATTTCTCACAGCTGAGCCATGTCCTCTGGACTCGGTCCCTGTCTCTCTCTCTCTCTCCCTCCCTCTCTCTCTCTCTCTCCCTCTCCCTCTCTTTCTCTCTCTCTTCCTCCCTCCCTGCATTCCCTTCTAATGCTCCTGAATATGAGATTTCCTTTTCTCCAAAGTTTCCACCTGCTTCATTAACACTTCCATTACAGATATATTTGGTTTTGCTTGAATTTGCTGATAATTTGAATATAACCCATAAATTTTCTCCATGACACTCCCTTATAGCTGCATCTCAAACTTGGTTTAGATACAAATCTATATGACCAATATTTATTACTGAGGATGGCATAAAGAGGTAAGAAACGTCATCACTTGGCTGATGGGCAGTTCCAGCTAGTAGGGACACACAGACATGGCCAGTTGATTACAAGTCAGTAATATCACGTCTCACCACTCCAGTGCTGGCTTCCTGGGCCAAGCTCACCTCATCTTCTGCCTGAATCACCACAATAGCCTCCTCACTGGTCTCCTGTTCCACCGTTGTCTCCATCTTCCATAGTCTATTCTCAATAAAGCAGCTAATCCGATCTACTTCAAATGGAAATCTGGCCCTGTCCCTCCTCAGCCCCAAGCCCTGTAATGCGTCCCCATTCCTCAGAGTGAAAGCTGAAGTCTTTATGCCAGCCTGAGGGCCCCTGTAAACTATCATTTACCCCCACTCTGTTCTCTTTGTTAATTCTCTGATTTCCTTTTCTATTACTCATTACTTTCCTAGTCTTCACCCTCTGTGCTCTCTCCATATCAGCCTCTTTGCTATTTGCTACAAGCAGAATGTTTACTCCCAAATTCATATGTTGAAACATAATCCCCAGCGTGGTGTTATTTGGGGGTGGGGCTTTGGGGAGTTGATTCATCATGAGGGCCCTGGGTCGTGATGAGATTAGAGGGCCTGTAGAAAAGAGGGCCCAGAGAGCTCCTTGGCACCTTCACCATGTGAGGACACAGCAAACAGATGGCCATCTATGAACCAGGATGTGGGCCCTCACCAGATACAGGATCTGCCAGGACCGTGATCTTGGACTTCCCAGCCTCTGGAACCATGAGAAATAAATTTTTGTTGTTTTATAAGTCACCCAGCCTATGGTATTTTGTTCTCACAGTTCAAATGAACAAAGACATGATTCTTCAGCACACCAGACACCCCAGCTTTAGAGACTTTCTATTGGCTGTTCCACCTGATAACCCCCCTTACCTCCTTCAAGCCTTTGCTCCAGTCACACTGCCTCTCCACCCTGTACTCTCAGTCCCCTTAAGCTGCTCTTCCTTTTTTCCACTGGACCCACCACCTTCTAGCATTCAATAAAATCTACTATTTGTGATGTTTACTGTTGCTTGTCTATCTTCCCAGCTGTGATGTTAACTCTCTGAGGGTAGGGATCCATTTTGTTCCCTTTTGTTCCCCAACACTAGGACAGTGCCTGGCACAGAGCAGGTACCCAAGAAATACCTGTTGAATGAGATTGTTCAATTACTTGGTCCCAGTAGTAGCTGACACTTTTTGAGCACTTACTTTGTGCCAGGCACGGTTTTAAGCTTTGTACATGTATGAACTTACTCAACAGATAGTAAGTGCGAAGCTGTGGCTGTTTTAATCCCGTCTAAGCTGTGAAATGCTACTTTCTGGTTTTGCAAGTGATTTTCAACTGGGTGAAACTTGTCAATCAGGACAAGGTAAAGGGGGAGGGGGCTAAAAGGAGAAAGAGAGGGACTAAAAGGAGAAGAGGGAGTTAAAAGGCGGAAGGAGGGTAAGTGTAGTTTGAAACACTGATCCAGTAAGCCAATTGTTTTTATAATATTAATTGCAGAAATTAAGCTTTAAAATATTCTACTGTGCCAGTTGGTTTAGGATGGGGTGGAATAAACAAGATAAACTAAGAAAGAATTGTAGGTGGCTTGAATGAAAATGGGGTCCTGCAATGTAGCATGCACACTATAGGTAAATAGAAGCACAAAGGGTAAGAAGGTTGATAAGACGCAATTAATGTTTTTCTGTGATGCTCATTGTTAACAGAAATTTGAAGATTACATTGGAGCTAGACTTTTAAAATACACATGGAATCTGAGCTTTCCAAGTCTCTCTAGCCCATGGCTCTCATTCATGGCAATAGTTCTTATTTCTTGGACTCATCTCTGCCTGCCCACCTAAGGCCCTGGCCCCTGTGGACTCCCTACTTCCTGGTATGGCTGGAAACCCTGAGTTTTGGGCTTTTTCTTGAGTGAAGTCGGGTGGGGAGAGCCCTCGCATACTATAAAATTGGTCACATGAGTGCTGCTATGCCCACAGAGCTGTGCTGTCCAGAAGGAAGGTCACATGGGGCTCCTGGGCCATTGACATGCAGCTGATCTACATTGAGACACGCCATAGTGTAAAATGCTCACTGCATTTCAAAGTCAGTACAAAAAAAGTAAAGTGTCTCAGTACTATCTTTTTCATACGGATTACATATTGACTTGATAATATTTTGGATACTGAGTTTAATTTTTTGTTTGTTTTGCCTTTTCAAATGTGGTTACTAGAAAATTTAAAGTTACATTTGTGGTTTGCACTTGTGGCAGGCATTGTATTTCCATATTTCTGTGTTTCTGCATACAGCCCTGCCATACATGCTGCCATTTCTCCTAGGCTCCACTGGATCAGTGCCCACCCTTGCTGCCACATCTTCTCCAAATTGCTGGGTGTCTCTCACTTCTGCCGAGTGGGGTCTCTGTTCCCCTGGTAGGTCCTGTATCATCTACCAGGCACAGCCACCAATCCTACGTGGTGTTCCTGACCCCCTCCCAGGTACTATACCACTAACATCCTTGAGTTCTCGGGGTCTCAGAGTGGCCCAGTGCTCTCTGGCAAGGTGGGAGAGAGCACCTCCCTCCCCCTTTCATTTTCCAGTTAAACGAGTCCCAGAGTAGAGAAAGCTATTTGTGCTCTAATACTTAAGAGTACATCGAAAGCTTTTTCTTTTTAAAATTTACTGTAATCTTTGCAGAAAACGTGGAGGTGGGCCAGCATCAGGTTTTTACTTTGTTTTCTTGTGTATTTATCATTTGATTTGATTTGATTTCTTACCCTAAAAATCAACTTTAATAAGGTATAATTTGCATGCAATAGAAGGTATTCATTTTAAGTGTGTAGTTTGATGAGTCTTGATAAAGGACAAACCTGTATAACACCACCTTAATTAATAAAGATACAGAAGGTTTTCATTATTCCACAAAGTCTCCTTGTGCCAGAGAAGATTTGAGGGCCAATTTAAAGCTGTATTCAGAAATTTACCTTCTCATAACTTTACCAGGCCTGCTTCTCTTGCCCTGAATGATGACCTTCAGCATGGAGACTCCTCCAATCCTCCTCTGTTCAGGACAGGAGCCTCTGCCAGCCACATAGATGCAGGAATTCACTTAACAGAGAGTCCGTGCTAAGCTGTGACTGTTAATCCCTTCTAAGCTGTGAAATGCTTCTTTCTGGTTTTGCAAGCGATTCTCAACCAGGTGAAACTTTATAGTTCTCCAGACTTTCTGAATCCTGGCCCAGCAGGTTTTTTTGTTTTGTTTTGTTTTTGCTTTTGTTCATTGAAATACAAAGTGACTTTGACACATTGATCAACCTAAGGAAGCTTTAAGGAGGAGAGAGAGAGAGAGAGAGAGAGAGAGAGAGAGAGAGAGAGTGTTTTACTGAATAAATGGAAGAGCAATAGTTGGTAGGTCCGAGAGAGAGCAGTAACAGTCCAGGACCCTGCATGATCTGCCACCTGCAGGCATCTTCAATCTCATTCACTCTACTTTGTCCTCCCTTACTACATTCTAGTTACACTGGATCTTGTTCCAGTTCTTCAACTGTCAAGATCATCACTTCCCTAGGACCTTTGCATAAGCCATTCCCACTGGCTGGAAAACTCTTTGTCCTCTATGGGCTTACTTGAGTCCTTTTTGTCCTTCAGGTCTCAGCTTCAATGGTGCTACTCATAGAGGACTTCTCAGTCCACCCAATCTACATGTAGGTCCCTCATATTATTCATTTTTCGTTTAACATTTATCAGGCCAGGCACAGTGGCTCACACCTGTAATCCCAGCACTTTGGGAGGCCAAGGCGGGTGGATCACAAGGTCAGGAGTTCAAGACCAGCCTGGCCAACATGGTGAAACACTGTCTCTACTAAAAATACAAAAATTAGCCGGACACAGTGGCAGGCACCTGTAATCCCAGCTACTTGGGAGGCTAAGGCAGGAGAATTTCTTCAACCTGGGAGGCAGAGGTTGCAGTGAGCCAAGTAACCCTCCAGCCTGGGTGACAGAGCAAGACTCTGTCTCAAAAAAAAACAAAACAGAACAAAACAAAATCTGTCCCAGTTTATTATATATTAATTTTCTTGTTGCATGTTTAATATCTGTCACTCATATTAGACTGTGACCTTTATGAAAGTGGAAACTGTTTTATATTTATGTTTTTATATTTTATATTGTATTATTTGTTCATACTTCTTCCTTCCTTTCCTACACTTGCATGACTTAACTGTGAGTGGAGAATTCTTCCCTGTCTCATTGACTTTCAGCTTGGCCCTGTGGCTTGCTTTGTCTAATGGTATGCTAGTAGAAGTAAAGTAAACTACATCTGACCAAAGACTTTAAATATGCTCATGTGGTTTGGCTTGATATCTTGAAGATATTTCTCCTTGCCATAAGAAGAGCTTCCCTACATAGCTGTTTCTTCTTCCTGTGACCTGAAATGAAGACCTGAGAAGCAGACCTGAACCCAATCCTGAGTCCTGAAGAAGAGCTATCCCAGCCAACCTGTAGCTCTGTGAGCAAGAAAAACAAATATCTGTTGTTGATAGTCACTGACATTTGGGGGTTCTTTCATATGTAGCATTGTTGCAGCAACAACTGGCTGCTACATGGGCCTATTGCATAAAAGGCACTCTGTAAATATTTGTTGAGAGAAGAGCCCAAAGCCTCTTTAGGACGAATCTCAGGGAACTTCAGATTTGGTCCCCAAAACCACACTAGAATTTAAGGTGTCCCAACCAAAGCTCTAGACAGAGGAGACATATTTGGAAAGTAGAACATTGAGCCATGTATTAAGATTTAGGCATAGAATCTTGAAAGTGCAGAACCATAAAACATAAACAGATCCAATCCAGCAGAAAAGAGTAAATTACTTGCAGTCAGCTATTTGGGGATAGAGGGGAGATAATTTTCCACATCTTTTTTTTTTTTTTTTTTTTTGTCCCCATGCCCTTTCCACAACTCTGTGTTGATTCTAATGAAATCTGATGAAGAAAAAGAGGAAGGGGCATATGTGGGATGGCATGTCAGTGCAAATGAAGATCAGGACTGAGGAATATCACCTTGTGTCACTCCCAACAATATCTCCATGGGGTCAGGGCTGTGGGGCATGCAGTGAGGACTGGAGCAAGAATAGTCCCCTGTGGTTTGAATCTTAAATCATCCCTTTGAAACAGGGCAAGTTACTGAGGTCCTTCCAAAGACCCAGTGCCATTGACTGAAGCCCAAATATGCTCAGATTTTCAGGAAACCAAGTCTCCTGCATGGACCAATCCTGTTCTGACTCACTCCTGCATCCCTACCCAACGTGTATTCAGGGCATTTCATTAGTGCAACTCAGAGACACTCATCTCTTTTCCAGAAGCTGATTCTTCTTCCTTCAGGCAGCATGCACCAGGCAGAGATTCCAGAGAGGTACTGCTTCCTCTGAAAGAGGAGGCCATCCCATTAGCTGCTGCTGTTGCTGTTCTCCTTAGCACCTTCCCAGCCTGTATGACTGCACACTGGATATGCTTGTTCACCAATGACCTTGTCAAATGTTTCCAAGAAAGACCATGGCTGAGGGAAGGAAAAATACATGTATATAAGTATTTGCCACTTTCCCAGGCTCTTCAGAGCCTGGGATCCCAAGGGGCCCAGCAGTGCCTTAGAGTTAAACTCTTCCCATTTTCAATCCATCACTGTTAACTCGTCCTCCTTTCCCCACATTTCTCGCACCCTCCACCACATATTCCTCTTGCCAGAGGCCTGTGGAAAGAATATGCCAATGGAGAGTACCAGGGTTAAAGAAATTTGACATCTTGCTTGGGGGTCAATTCTGTTATCCACAAGACTCCATCCAGTTTGAGAGGCCACGATGGTGTCCAGGCCATGTTGAACAGGAGCCCCTACCTGGTGATATCTTGGGACTTGCTCTAGGAACTGCAGTTAAGGGACTCTAGAATGGGCCGAGGTCTGGAATCAGATCTGTCTACTGAGGTGTGGAAGACTTCAAAGGAACAAAATGAGAGGCTTGATGTCCTGCCAAGTAGATTCAATGTTGATGTCTATGGTAAGATAGATTTGGCTTAGGGAAATGGGGTCTTTTGTGTCTCAGCCTCCACCATGTCTGCACATCTCATCCTGGGTGGAGGTTCACGCTGGGAGCTGAACACCCCCAAGAGACACAGCTAAGGCTTCACAAACCAAGGCTGGTGTGGGCAGCTGAGTTTTTGTCCACAGAACTGAAAGTGAGGTCCAGGCATCAGTATCTATCCCACGCCCAGTCCCTCTGCTTGGGAAGAATGACCTGCGTGCTCAGGGTCCTTTGGTGGCACAAGAGACTGAGAGCAAGATGACTCTGACCAAGGGACAACTGGTTTGCAAGGGGACCTTCTCTTTTCTGTGTTAGGGGCACAGAGGGAGTATGCTGTTAGGAAGTGGACAGTAGTGGCCTGAGCTTCTGGGAACTCTGCCTACTCTCTTAGTCTCTGGTCATTTGCCTGACATCACCACACTCTGCCAAGCAAATGAGGAGTACCCCCCAACACTGGGCAGACAATGAACCTTCTCTCTTTCTCTCTCTCTTCCTCATATAATTGCTGGGCTTCCCACTGTAGGCAGGAGGGTGATGCTCTTTGCAGAGTGCAGTCTCACTGCATCCTGGCCATAGTTCGAATTCTTGGTGGAGCCTCAGCTTTTGGCACTGAAGAAACTGAAACAGAGCAGGCTGGAGGTGGAAAAACACCACAGCTTAATACATTTTGAAGGACAGTGAAAAAAGACCTTGGCCCCAAATCAGATTGTTCCTGATCTAAAATTAAAAGCAACTTAAGCCTTAGCATTCAAGAAGAGAGGCAGATAATGGTTGTGAGGGTGGGGAGAGCGATTGCTTTTTTTTTTTTCCACTTCGTGGCTGGGAGCAGACCTTTCCAAGATTTCTCTGGACAGGATTATTTACTGTCTTTTAAAAAAAACTTTGCACTTTGCATGAAGATTTGCAAATGCCAGGCACACGGCATGCCGGGTGCCCAGCCAAACCTCTTGTGGTTAGCCTTGAAATGAGATCATTTCACAGTAAGAAGGAGGTCAGGTTGCAAAGAGGAGAATTCGTTTGGCTGCATCAATATGTAGGCTGCAGCAAAGCCACTGAACAAAATTGGACACAGATCTGAACTCCTAAAGCATCCACTCCCTCCTATACATTCACTTCTTTCACCTTGCCAGCCACTTAGAATGATACCATATGATCGAATTCCATTTTGTAATGCAGATGGATCATAAGAAACTTCTATACACTCTTCTGAATTCAAAATGTATACGTGTGAGAGGGTCACACCTATCTCTTAAATTATCCTGTATTTGCCAAGCCAACATGAAACAAAAGGTCTTCCTTTGTCAACCCAACTATCAGAGGAGGAGCTTTATCTACCCTCCTCCCCCAGTATGATTCAATCAGGATTTATTGGGCACCTTCTGTGTCCCCAGGGCAGAGCCAAATACCCCAGGAGCAGCAAAAGCACATGTGGTCAGTTCTGTGACCTAAATGCATTTGGATCCTTGTTAGAGAAATAAATGAATATGAAATGATTAGAGTTTCCAAGACAATTCATGAAAATGAGTGGGAATCTAACAGAGCCAGGACCCTACAGGGTAGAAAGCAGCTAGGACAGGGAAAGGGCTTCATGTGCCAGGGTTGTTGAGGAGACTCAATAAAGAGGCAGGACTCAGGATGGGACCATTTCCTTTCCTATTTCTTCATCTATGCTGATTTCTGTTTTGTCTCTGATAAAATTCCACCATGCATCATACCCATGGAATAATACTTAATTCAAACTTCGGCCTCCTGAGGTACCCTAGAAGGCTCTGATAAAAAAAAAATGCCTGGGCTTTTGGTCCTCCATAAAGGAAAGTTAGTGAGTGTTGCCTTTGCATTCCAGAGAGCTAAGCATAGCACCTCACTAAATAAAGGGATTTTGTTAGGCATCAGACAGACCAGGGATTAAACGTAGCTCTGTTACTTCAGCTTTGAGCAACATTTTTACCTTCTGGGAGTCTCAGATTCTCAGTTATAAAATGGGGATAATAACAACACTTATTTCCTAGGGCTGTGGTGAGGATTTGACGAAGTAAGCATTTTATGTGCATGAGCGTAGTATCTGACCCAGTAGTTATTCAATAGCTACGTACTATTGTTATTCTCCTTCATTTTTGAATTCCAAAACCCTTTTGGGAACAGAGTGTCCTAGTGTCCAATCTATAAGTGGTAACAAACAAATAAGTAGAATGTCAAAGAGTTTATAGACTGTACTCACCTGTTGACTATCACTTCAGACTATTTGGTTTTTCTATTCATGGGGATCCTGGCAGGGAATCAATTTATGGCTCTTTTCCTAAAGGAAACAGAGGTTCACAAATGACCCCCTCTGGTCATTTACCCCTATTTGTCGATTCTGGCCTTTTAATGGAAAGGGCACTGAAATAAACTGTAAGGTATATTCTGTTTCCCTTTGGTTTGTTTGTTTGGAAGCAAAAAAGAAGAGACAAACTTGGAGCACATTTCAGATCCATAAAAGACAAATTAATTATCCCCAAGCAGAAGCTGACCTTTAGCTGGCCCCAGCTCCAATGCCTGAGCCACAGCTGCACCTGCTTTGAAGATGACAATATCCACTTGCTAAATACTAATAATTAGTCACCAAAGCAGGGTAAAGAATGCAGAGCAAAGTGAACCTGCAATTACTGTACTCATGCGCATCCCCTGCGCCCTTGGAGGGCCAATTACCCCAGCACATTACCATAATTGGACTGACATGTTAACAGCATCTTCCAGTCTTTGAAATTGTCACTGTCCCCCTTTCCTGCTCCCACACCCCGCAAGCCTGTGGACTGTTTGCGCTGCGCTTTATGGCTAGGACTGGCTAAAGATGTCAAAGTTGTGCATCCTCTGAGGGTGCAAGGGATCGAGCAGATGCTCATGTGCAGGCCAAGCATGTACACAGAGGATTCTGGGATGAAGGTCACTGCTACTCCCATCCCTCAGCTTCTCCTTCCCTCATATATCTCTTACTGAAAAATAATTTGCAAGTGGCTCCCCTGACCAATGGTAAATGCCACATTTCTCCATCTGGAATTCCAGTCCTTCCTGGGGACTACCTGTGTCACTTATACTCTACTCAGCAGTAGCCTGAGCCTTGGAAGACTGTGGTGGGTGGCCTGATCAAGTGGCCCAGGCTGCTCCAGAAAGGGTGCTCCCAACTCATAGTCATAAACAAGGACAGCTATCCATGGAGCCGCAGAGCCTGCAAATGAGAACCGGGTTGCTTTGGGCTCCTAATAGGTGGCAGGAGGGCTTGGGCAGGGGCAGGTTGGCAGCATGGGGCTCTGCCAAGAGCCCTGCCCTCAGGGGGCTCCATGCTGGTGCTAGGCAGCCTCCCTCCAGCAGCCCCCACCCTGGCCTCTGATTTTATGAGGTGATCAGTGTCCTATCGATCTGGAGAAGGCCGCGGAGCACTCACGCTGGTGAGGAAGCGGATTCCTGGGGTTGACCTTTTCTAAGCAAAACTCAGTTAAAAAAATTATTTTTGCCTTCTTCCACATCCTTTTCATCGGATTTCTTTCAGTAAGAACCTTTTTTCTTACAAGTCACTGCAACCTTCCAGAGAAAGAAGACTTGGTTTCCGGCTGCATTTCCACACCCTGGGGTACTGGGCCCCTGGAAATGAGTCCCTGGGCTTTCTTCTCTGCAGCCTCAGATCAGGGAGCTGTCATGAGAAGGGGCCTGGGGGTAGCAATGCTGTCTCAGGGCGGGAGCTGGTCTGGCTGGGATAGAAGGACTGGGAACAGGGGTACGGTGAGAGGGAACCCTGTGTCTACCATGCTGCCCAGGGCCTCTGTGTTGCACAGAATCACGGGGCACATTCACATTGTATTCAGTGTGCATGATACCTCCTGGAACTCCACAGAAGACACAGCAAATGGTGGACCCAGAGCTGGGCAATGTCGTGGCCTTGATCACACACACACACACACGCGTGCACATGCGCGTGCACACACACACACACGCAAGCACCGTATGACTCTGCTGTCTCCCAGAGCTGCTCTGGACCACACAGGCCCCAGGCTGTCTGTTGTTGGTGCTGCTCATGCATGAAACTGTCCACAGGGACAACTTCTGCTCTAATAAGCACCGCAGTGGACCCTTCCCACACCCATCACAGGCACACACAAATGTACTCCTTGGTTACCTTCGCCATTACAATACTATTTGCATATACCATTCCAGGGTTATGGCCCTATGGAGTAGAGTGGATGAATCCAGTCAGTGTTCAGTCTTTTGAACTCTAAGGTCTGCTTAAAGTAAAACAGGATTTACTCTTGACTCATTAGATGTTTTGTCTTCACTGTTTTCATTGGTCACTCACACTCAGAGAGCAGATGGAAAGCCACACACGTGTACCCACAACAAGACAAAAGCAGCCACCAACACAAAGATATGCAATATCCATAGGTACATACACGTTCCTAGAGGCAGTCAGCCTCTGTACAGAGATACAATGATGTACACAACAGAGTCATAAACCAAAACAGTCATCAAAGCAGGAAAAGCACACATTTATGTCACACAAACACACATTTATATGTAAACCCAACATACACACTCAAAAAGGTAGCTACAGGGACTCATCCGTATGCACAACCTTCTTGGGCTATAAATGTGAACCTGAACCTGAAATATGCCTGAAAGTTTGTTCCATCATTTTATCATTATCGCTTTTGGGTAGAACGCTGTGGTAGGCATTCCCTTCTGGGTGGCCAACCATTTATTGCTATAAATATGTGGGGTCAGTTGAGTACTTTTGTAGGGTGATTTACGGCACGCTGCCTGACTCCCAACGTGGGCTCCTATCTGCCCATCTCATTCCCTTGAAGAGGTCAAGAGTTTCAGTATCTTTCTACAATCGACTGCACACAGCTGTGAGCTCCAGGGGCCAAGGGATTCTCGGCAGTATTTTCTTTTGCCTTGAATATGTGTTCTGTTCTTCTCAGAAGGGAGACGGGTCCAGGCGCTCTGTTTCTGCTCCCACATAAGGAAGGTATAATTCAGACGCAGTTGCAGCAGGTAATTCTTTACAGCTGAAAGGGAGAAGTGCTTGGAACAGAGGCACTGGATGCTGGAGAAGAAGAAACAGCCCATGTGTCTCAAAGTGGGATCTGACGTCACTGAGCTTGATTGCTTTGCCTCTAACTTATCCCCAAATCGGCCTTAGTGGCAAGAGACCAGCTCCTCTTAAGATGGGTCTCTAAGAGCTCCCAGAATGCTGTATGGATGTGACGGGCCCACACTGAAGATGAGGCCAGTGTGACCTGGTCATGGCTGGGGAGGGAGAAAAGATTAGGGGAAAGAGAGGAATCCCACAGCTGTTATTTTTTTAAATCCCCGTATACATTTAGGCTTACATATCAATAGTTTAGTCTGATATAAAGTGAAGCTGGGCTTCAGAATGGTGGCAAAAGCCCTGGGGAGGGGAATGCCGAAGGGAGAAACCAGGGAAAAACTTCTGGAGAGCAGGCGGATCTAGACAGAAGCTCAGGAATCCATCCCTGGGGAAGAGAACATGTGGTATCTCCCCATTTCCCTGACAGCCCCCAGCACACAGAATGGCTGCTCTAGGGAGACAAATGATCCCCATTAATTCCCTCAGATAATGAGCCAGTTGGTGCCATCATTAATTATACTAATTAACACACACAGACCTTTGAGTTTGGCACACACTTCCTGCCACCCCAAATATTTCGTGGGACTCTCTCTCTGCCTGGGTTGACTACTTGGCCGATACATAGGCCCCCAAGATCCTGTGGAAACAAACCACAGGCACAGCCAGCTGACTTGAAGCATTCATGGCCAGGCACAGAAACTTAGACCTGTAATCCCAGCACTTTGGGAGGCCAAGCAGGGAGAGTTGCTTGAGCCCAGGAGTCTAAGACCAGCCTAGGAAACCTAGT
Organism: Macaca fascicularis; assembly: GCF_037993035.2. NCBI lineage: Eukaryota > Metazoa > Chordata > Mammalia > Primates > Cercopithecidae > Macaca > Macaca fascicularis. The sequence goes on along the minus strand of NC_088375.1, from coordinate 122,331,862 downwards.
GAGACCCTGTCTCTATAAAACAATAAATAAATGAGTTAGCTGGGTGTGGTGGCATGCACCTGTAGTACCGGGAGGCTGAGGTGGGAGATACGCTTGATCCTGGGAGATCGAGGCCTCTGTGAGTCATGATCATGCCACTGCACTCCAGCCTGGGCAACACAGCAAGACTGTCTCTCAAAAAAAAAAAAAAAAAAAAGCATTCGTCTTAATCTTCTGCTTCGTTAAAGTTATCCATTTAACTAACAAGTAATGAGCACCAATCGAAGAGACAGTCAAGTAATCGACTAACACAAAGCACAAAGTGCTATGTAGGCTCTTACGTGCACATGTACTTTACCATTTATAAAGCATTTCACAAGCCTCATCTCATTTAATCTTCACAACCCTGTGAGGAAGGTGCTATCATCTTGCCCATTTTATAGATAAGAAAACCACGGTTGAGAGCCATTATGTGACTTGCTGCCCAAGGAGACTCGAGGTGGGACTTGAATCCAGGCCTCTGACTCTGGGCTTTTCCCTTTATAGCCCAGGAAAGTAGAGGAAACTCTGTAGCTCAGTCTGACTGGTGGTTTTGAAGACAGCTTTTCCAAGGTACCTGAAGTGTATTTTAGTAGGTGAAGCAGGTTGAATCAGTGGAAAGGTGAAAGGGCATTTCAAGATGAAGGGGTAGCATTAACAAGGCCCAGGATGGCAGAGCCTAGAGCATTCCATAATCAGCCTCATTTTGCAGGCTGTGTTGCAAAGTACACAGAAGAATGGATTTGTGAGGCAGAATGGAGGTAAATTTAACACATCCTAAAATTCCAAAAGGCAAAAAGTGATTCTGGGATATTTCTCTGTGGCCAAATGGAAAATCAGGATGGGTTTAGAAAAGACCAGATGAAAATTTATCCTCTGCATTTGTCATGCTGTCAGGGCTGCAAGCAACAGCAGAAGATTTCATTGTTCAGACCTCTTTTTCCATCGTCCACTTTATCATTCTGCACTCTGTTTTTCCACAAGCTAAATATGCCTTCTCCTGTCTAAACACTCGGTTCCAGGCCCCTCTCTCTGTCGAGCGACCTGCCTTCTCCATCTCCTGGGCTGCGCTGTGTGCGGGGCTCTGGCCCTGCTCCAGTTGTGTCTGCTCTTGCCTCCTTGGCTGCCTGCCAGTATAGCCCTTATAGCCCCTTGGTACAAAAGACCTCTTGCTCAGCTGTTTTAGTCCCCAGAAATCAGGCTGCCCTGACCCCAAGACATCCAAAGTCCAAATAATGAGAAAGAGAGAGAGAGAGAGAGAGAGAGAGAGAGAGAGAGAGAGAGAGAGATAGTTGGGGCAGGGTGAGATTCATTACTTCAAGAAGCAGTCGTCATATGTAAGTGCTCCCCCAGGCTTGTATTCCTACCCTTACTGCACCCTTATCACCTCCTTGCTTTTTGAGAGCTGAACACTTCCCAGTTCTACCCTTTGGCCCCACACCCACAATGTGTCTCACTCAGAAAGTATTGGTGCTCACCCAATGCCTAGCAGGGTCAAGTCATGTTTATTGAATAAATCAAGGTCTCATACACCACAGCACTTGGGCAGGCTGTTTAACAAGGCACCTGTGCTGGGTTCTTGCTATATCCCATGCCACAGTATTCATACTTAAAGGTGCTTCAGAGCCTCCCGGAACCACTGCTTCCCACCCTCAGCCACCAGTGCCACCAGATGCACATCTGCTTAATTATAATTCATGAAGTGCTTGGCTATTAATAAAACCTAATTAATCCAGTCATACCACCCTGCGATGCCATCAGGGATCCAGAGCCCATTGGCCACCTCAGCAGCAGCGCTGAGCAGAAAGGAGTTAAGAGACTGACCCCAGATCTGGCCTCCCTCCACCAGAGAGCTTTGAAAGCAGTTCTTCAGGTACCCCAAACTCGGAGGCTGATGGATTTCATGCCTAGCTGGTGCTTGGCACTGTCCCCATGCCCTGCAAGCATAGTCGTATGTTATTGTGCTATGCCTGCCTCCCCATCAGACTGGAAGCTTCTTTGAGAATAGGGTTGTACTTACTGGTCTTGGTAGCCACCCACCCAGCCCTCCCTCTGCCACTCTCTCTAGCCTGGCCCTCTGGTTTAGGATTGACTTGTGTGTGCGTGCAGTGTTAAAGTGTGGCATGGGGGAGTTGAGGGTGAGAGGGTGCCTGAGGAATCACCCTTCCTTTATCTCAGTCTGGGGGAGCAGTGTGGGATATGGAGACAGCACCAGCTCTGAAGCCAGATAGATCTCAATTGCAGGCCTAGTACTTCCATTCCTAGCTGTGTGGCTTTGGACAAGTTCCTTAACCTTTCTGTGCCTCAGTGACATCATGTGCAAAATAAGGATTGCAGCACCTGCATTGTAAATGGTTGTGAGGGTTACATCATTTTTTCAAAATTTTGTGTTGTTGTTGACATAATATATAGAGAAATGTCTCATCTCAAGTATTCAGTTGAATGAATTTTCGTAAAATGAACACACTTCTCCGACCAGCATCCAGAATAAGAAACAAACAATATCAGTATGCTGAAGACCTTGCTTGGGCTCTCTGTAAATAAAGCAATTTCTGCGAAATGTTTAGTCAGGTGCTTGGCACACATGTTATAGACAGTTAGTAATTATTACTACTGTCACCTCTTCCTCATTTCCAAACACCTTTATTCTACCACCAGCACAACTGCATTAGTCAGGGTGCCCAGAGAAACAGAACCAACAGAGTTCTGTTTAATAAATATAAAGAGATTTACTATCAGGAATTGGCTCACATGATTATGGAGGCTGAGAAATCCCACAATCTGCCATCTGCAGGCTGGACACCCAGGAGAGGTGGTGGTATAGTTCTGGTCCAAGTCCAAAGGCTGGAGTACCAGGAGAGTGGATGGCATAAGTTCCAGTCTAAGCGCCAAAGAAGAACAATGCCCCAGCTCTAAAACAGTCAAAAAGGAATTTTTCTTTACTCCTCCTTTTTGTTTTATGCAGACCTTCAGTGGATCAAATGAGGCCCACCCACATTGAAGAGAGCAATCTACCTATTCAAAGGTTAATCTCATCCAGGAATACCCTCACAGACATACCCAGAACAATGTTTAACCAAATACCTGGGCACCCCATAGCCCAGTCAAGTCCACACATAAAATTAACTATCACAACAACAAAGCCCCTATCAAAAACATCATTAGTACCCTGGTGGCAAGAGCTTTTAGGAACATCTACTGCCATTACAATGACCGGCTCTTTCATAAAAGTTGGTGCCATTTGATTAAGGTTTTGCAGATGGGCAGAATGAGATCTAGGTCTCTGTCTTGGGGCCAGGCACTCTGGTTGTTTCCCAGTGCTTTAGGGGAATGATTTGCAGACTTCTAGAACTGTAAGAAGCCTGGAGGTCATCACATCTGAGCACCTCCCAATGCACGAATGGCACTCTGGCCTTGCAACACAGACATGAACTTTCAGCCTTATCTATGCATAGTCCTGGGATAGCTCTAGAATCCTTGCAGCAGTTGCCTGCTAATTTCTTAGAGCCCAGTGATGAAAAGACTGAGATAGGAAGGTTCTTCCAAGCAGAACCATGAATCCCAGCAGCCACAGTGGATATGGTACCAATGGAAACAGTTTTTGTGGGGAAGCAGACATTCCTGGGGGAGATGCTTGGTGCTAGGACTATCTGGTCCACTGGGCTCTGAAGAGAGGACACAGCTCCATGCTCCCTTTCTGCAGAATAGTAGAAGCCTACATGGGGTGAGGTAATGGGTTTCTCTCTTACTCTACCTTTAAGTAGCAGAATAGTAAACCAGAAAGGGACTTAGTAGGCTTGAAATTATACCAAGAAAGTCCAGGCATTCTTTTAAATCCAGAAGGCTTTGGATTTAAAGCCCTATGGAAAGGGAGCCCATAAGGAAGAGTGCCCCAGCAGGTGGGTGTGTTCCAAGAGGAGACAGAGTCGGGTCTGATATAAGGAAGGACATTCCCCGCTGTGAGAGCTGGCCAGTTAAGGTAAGCTCCCATGAGATAGTGAACCCCATCACTGAAGATGCTCATACGCAGGCCACACGACTGCCCCAGAAAAGGTGTTGCAGAGGGAATCCATGCTTTGGAAAAGTGATGGGTGTTCTTTACCTTAAAATTCTCTCCCCATTGGGATCCCGCATCTGGGACCTGTGGTGCTGACTCAGGTATACACATAGGAGGATATGCATGATCTCAGGGCAGATGGAACTTCAATGGCCGTGTGGCCTGAACTCTACCCAGCAGAGAACTGTCCTCCATAGTCCTCCTGCACCGTCTCCACCTGCTTCCACTTACCAGAATGGGCTCCGTTCCCAGCGTGGTCACTTATGAAGTGGGAATTCAAAAATGTGTATTGACTTAATGACTTTGCATAACCCACCTAACCTCACTGAATCTTGGTTTCTTCATCCATAAGAACAGGGGGAAATAACACCTCTGTTCAGTTCCTGAGGACAGCATGAACTATCTGAACAGACCCAGTATAACAGGCACTCACCGTAAAGTGATGGGGCTTGATAGGGCTTCCTCCTCAGTGCCATTACCTGGTTTAAGTGGTACCAGGTTTCCATTCTGCTACGGTAGGAGGAGGGGGGCAGGCCTCAGCAAAGAAGCTCCTACCATTTTCATGGATGGAGTTAGAGGTCAAGTGGGGAGACTGATAAAACAGAAATGCCAGTCATTTACCCCTACCTCCTTAATCTACACCAGACTTTCTTTTTCTCTTTCCTCTTTCCTTCCATCCTTCCTCCCTTTATTCTCATGCTCTCCCTTTTTTCTTCTTCTATAGACCATTTCACAACTTGTAATGGTACATTTAATTTTTTATTGTCCAGAGTCCCAACTTGCCTGTGAGTTCTCCAAGGGCAGTGTTGTCCATACTACCTTCATAGAATGACAACGAGGTGAGTACCAGTTGAATAAACCAATTAACCAGTCTCCCAAACTTGAAGAAGCCCAACACCATTGAGGCTGACCTATTGGCAGCTGGACTGGTCTTCCCACCTGAAAGTTGTGCCTTGGGATAAACTAAACCTGCCACTGATTTATTCCCCCTAGATCCCAGCTCTGTCTGCCACCCTCCACCCGTCTCCCTTGGCACAGAGTTGATGGCTATCTCAATTATTACAAGTCCAGAGTTGATCGTTATCTCAATTCTCCAAAGTCCTCTTTCCTTTGAGCTAAACATTAGAAGTTCCCCCTGCCTTGACCTCTGCCCCTCCTTTGCCTCTCATTTATAGAGCCCTGACCAGCAGGTACCCACAGGCAGGCTTCCCTTGACTGCATGTGATCATTGCCAAGCACTTGTCATTTCTTTAAAAGGGTCTGGCCATTTACATTACATTTGTCACCCTCCCCCAAAACACACACACACACACACACACACACACACACACTCACACACACGTACACCAAGGGCAAAGTCTCTTGATGCCCCTGATGCCCATATATATCTGTTTTCAAAATAGTTTTCTGTTTGACCTTTAAAACAGAAAGGTCATGTTTGCAATTATGCTTGGAAAATTATAAAGCTCTGTGCAAATGGAAAAGATTTATCTCAACATTTGGACTGACATTTGTGACATTTGATACACGCTAGGAGAAAAAACCCTTTAAATCAGGGCAGACTTCCTGGAGGAGGAGACAAGAAGCAGCAGTATGGTTTCATGTGAAGTGAGCTATTTGTGTTTCATAATAGCTAATAGAGTCCTGTGTTGGGGAAAGGCTTCTGTTTCATGCCAAGTGGTTGGAATTCACTTATTGACCAATAAATCCCTTTGAAGGGCTTCCAGAATTAATACAGTGATGAGATTTCTGCCTTTTCCATATACATGAGTTCAGTAATAACTGTAATTATTATGAAGTTATAATAAAACGTAATGTGTTACGCTGTTAATTCAATGGCAATAAGGATAAAGTATGAGGACTTCCCTGTCTCTGCGTTCATCATTTTTCCCCTTAATTATGGAATAATTCCCCAGGCTGAAAGTCAGGAGGAAGAGGCCCCATCCTGCCTTGATAGGGCTTCCTCCTCAGTGCCATTACCTGATTTAAGTGGTGCCAGGCTTCCTTTCTGCTAGGGTAGGAGGAGGGATCCGGGTCTCGACAAAGGAGCTCTCACCATTTTCATGGATTCAGTTAGACATCAAGTGGGGAGATTACAGGCCCTTCAGTCTCTTCACCTGCTTCCAGACAGATCTGTCTGAACTGCCTCATAACTCAAGGTGCCATGCTGCATTCATTTCTTCAATAATCATATTAACCACTGCTCTGGAAAGGTGCCAGCCGGATGCTAAGGATATAGAGGTGTATGTGTCAGACATAGACCCTGCCCTCAGGGAACTTAGAATCTACTAGGGGAGAATACAGACCCTTTTCTGTCTCCAAAATCTCTGGATAATGGGGTTCCAGCACTAGTCATGCCTGTCTGTCCTGTCAATTCCCAAGTCCTACTTCTGCTGAAGGTAAGGCCGGCTTCTCAAAGAAGAGCGAGGAATGACAGAGGAGCCCAATTCAGGCCTCTCCCTTCACTGTGCTTTAAGAGGCTTTCCCTCAAGAGGGGGTATTTTCTATTCACTAGCCTCACATGCTCTGAGGGACAGAATTGGGAAGTCAATGTCAGCCAGGTGGAGAAAGCCAGGACCCTTGTCTTGAAGATTGTCTTCTCCAAGGCAGTAGGGACATTAAACGAGAAAATGTGCAAAACTATTCTTGATGCAATGAAGGCAGAAGAGATGGTATATCTCTGGGTGATGGATTATCTCCGCACTTCTGAGGATGTTACAAAATGATAATGATCTTGTTTCTCTCTCCTGGTGTTACACAGCTATCAGGGCCTGGAGGAAGCCTAGGTCCAAGTTGTATGTCAATTATGCTTCTCAAAGGAGGGAGGGAAAGCCCAGCAAATTGACCTCATGTCTAGCGTGAAGGGTCACTATGGAGAGTGAAGACTGGCTGAAAATTCCTTAGTGATCCTTATGGAAAGCAAACCCCAGTTGGCTTCTTTTCTTCTCCCTATCTCCCCCAGATTTGTTCTTCACCCTTCCCTTGATGTCAGACACTGACCACTCCCTATTTCTCCAGCCACCCATCTCTCAGCATTTCCTATTCAGCCCAGATAGATTGGCTCTTCTAGTTACACTGTCACCAACATCAATTTCCTTGCCCTCATCTTTCTGCGCATCACCTCCCTAATCTCCTCTAATCATGGGACAGTGGAAGGGTCCAGATTTTTTCACTTCTGCTCACAATTTTTTGAAGTTTCTAGGAAAAAATCTCACATCCATGCTGACAAGCTCCCTTATGAATTAAAGTTTTCCAACTGCAGCTGACTCTGGGCTGCTTGGCAGTACTCTGACACTTAGCGTTGTGGCAGCTTTAGAAGTTGACATTCTTTTCAACACTCCTTCTACTCTTGCTCGTGGCCTTTATTGCCACTTACACCCTCCACTGCCTTGAGCCCAGCATTCTTCTTGGATTTAGGACACCCCCAAACCTGACCGTATCTGAGCAGACCAAAGGTGTTGCCTGTCTCAAGCCGAGAACCAATGAGATTCCATCTCCTGAAATTTAGAAAATTTAGCACCACAGAGGGTGCAATTAGTTCATGTTGGATCCTGGAGCTAAACAACTGCAGAGAACCAGAGAAAGCTATAGAGAGGCAGGTGCTCTAAGAGAAATAGAGATGGAAATTGTTTGCCTCCCAATAAATCCCCACTTGTACTTAGCTACTCTAGATAGCTTAAGTTTTCTGTTCCAAAAAGTCACATCTGCTTCCTTAGTCTCAGCAAATGACCTCACCTCCACTTCACCAATGAGGCTGAGACCATCAAACTCAAACGTACCCCAGCTTCAATCCTTTGGTCTCAAAGAATATTTGTCCACTCACTAACTCACTTATTCTCCCTGTCCACCTATCAGAGAAGGATGGGCACTGGCCCTCTTCCACACTTGATTCCATTCCCTCATGCCTTTGGATCCATTGGGAATAGTTCCCTTCTCTCTTATCACCAGTCCTCTGGCTTCCTTCCAAAAGTCTATGAACATGTTAAACATTTCAATCCTAAACATCAAAGCACCACCCTTTGACCCTGCTTCCCTCCTGAACCACCAATTCATCTTCTTCCTCTCCTTTTGTTTTAAAAGGGAGGGAAGCATGGGAGGGTGGAAAGAGCACAGGATTGACAGTCAGCAAACAGGATTTGGGGCTCAGCTCTACAATGTAATTAGTGACAAGTTTCCTAACCTCTCTGAACTTGTTTCCTCAGCTGGAAAAATGGTGATGATGAAAATACCACCCATTTGCAGACTCACTGGGAGGGTTAAGTGGATTAATTTATCTGGGTAAAAGGAGCCTAACACATAAGAACTACTCAATGAATGTTAGTCAGAGAGTAATTTATCTCATCACTTTTACTTTTTACCTTTTGTTTAACCCTCAATCATTTACCATCTGGCTCTGCCTCTCCTTTCCTGAGCATACTGTCTTGTAGCTACTCAAGTCAAGGTCACCAATACTTCTTATTTGCTGCCCCCAGGGTGGCTTCTTTCCTGTTTCTCCTCTGCCTCCCTCTCTGTAGCTGCTGAGTGTGACTCTTCATGCCTCCCTCTTCTGCTTTTCTCCCCCGGCTTCCCTCGCCTAACTCCCGACAGCCCTTCATCAATGCTTCTTTGCTAGTGCCTCTTGTTCTTGCCCTAGGTCTGTGTAATCTTCTCCCTTTTCAGCTCGTGCTGCACCTCCCTTCATGGCCTCGAGGATCCCTAATGAATGAACAAGCATCAGGTCTTTATCTCTGGCCCTCCCTTCTGTGCAGAATCCCCCTCTAACCGACACCACATGAATGTGTTCCCATGACAAAAACTCATCTCTTCCTTCCTTCTACCATACAAATCTGCTCCCTAGGTATGTCTCCTACCTTGGCATCATCAGGCAACCAAACCAGAAAAACCCAAACCTCTGTTACCCAAGCCAGAAAAACCCATGCTCATTTTCTACATCTCCCCCTGCCCCAATCAGCCACCTTGTGTTTGAGTTCTGTAAAATATGTTTCAAGTTGGTTTCCTTTTTTTTTTTTTTTTTTTTTTTGAGACGGAGTCTCGCTCTGTCGCCCAGGCTGGAGTGCAGTGGCCGGATCTCGGCTCACTGCAAGCTCCGCCTCCCGGATTTATGCCATTCTCCTGCCTCAGCCTCCCGAGTAGCTGGGACTACAGGTGCCCGCCACCTCGCCCGGCTAGTTTTTTGTATTTTTTAGTAGAGACGGGGTTTCACCGTGTTAGCCAGGATGGTCTCAATCTCCTGACCTCATGATCTGCCCGTCTCAGCCTCCCAAAGTGCTGGGATTACAGGCTTGAGCCACCGTGCCTGGCTGGTTTCCTTTTTATGCCCCATGCCATTGTCCTCATCTAGTATTTGTTGGCTCCTGCTGGATCCTCCAAATGGTGTGGCATGCAATCTTCTCTCAACGCTGCTCTTTATTTTCTTCTCAGAGCATTTAACATGTGTGCACACACACGCACATACACCAACAGAGAGTAGCTATGAATTCTGGCTCCAGCTTATTTTTCCACCTCCATTTCCTTGCATTCCCACAGATGAACCTCACCTTCCAGCCACAGTGGATTCCTTTCTCACCTCCAAGTCTTTGTCTCTGCTGTCCTCTTGGGCTTGGATTATCCTCTCCCCAACTCCCACTCTTATGCCTGGAAACAACCAATGCATCTCCAAGCCTCTACTCAAAGTTCCTCTCCACTGTAGAGCCTTCTCTGATGCAGCTGCCTCTCCATTCACATAGAGAGGAATACTCTCTGTGTTCCTTTTATATCCTGGAGTCTCTTCACTGTTTTCTCTGCCTGGAAAATTTTTGCTCTAGTTCTTCACAGGACCAGTTCCTTCTCTGGGATCAACCCAAATGTCATAGCTATTCTACCTAGAGAAGATCCCCATCCCTATTCTTTTCCCTCTGCAGTTCCTCTCTATCACAGAGCCTTGTTTAATTTCCTTCCTTGCACTTATTAGAAATTCTGAGTATGTGATGTGGCCAGTTAGGCTCTCTGGGAAGCCAGTTCTGAGCTGGAGTTTAGCTGGTAGGTTGTCTGTTGAAGAGGACCCTAGAATTAACATCCGGGGAAGGGAGGGGGAGGACGCAGGAATAGGCACAGGAAGGTCAGTCTTGCCGTGCCTGCACTGATGGCAGGCTTGGCGGACCCCACAGGAAACTCGAGATAAAACGTCCTATGTTGGCTTGAAATGACTGGGCTTTTACACCCTGTCTCCTTCAGTCATTTGATGGGGCCACTCTCAGAAGGCCGTGACCTTGAGCAAGGAGCTCTCCTCACCCAGTGTTAGAGGTCCTCCCAGTTTCTACAGAACTTTTGCTTACTTCTGCATTTTGTCAAACTTTTTTTTAAAAAAATTCTGGAGCCAGGAATAGATGTAAAAGTACGAAGAAACCCCCAATTTGGGGGGATAATTAAAACCCTGGTTTCCTTTTTCGGTAATCGTCAGAATCTCTTGGCTCCAGGGCTTTCCTTCAAGTCCCCATCTCCACTAGCCTCATCTCTGGCCTCTGGACAAGGTACAGAAGACAAACAGGACCTGGCTTCCCTCCAACTTGCTGCCCCTCAGGCCTGGTGTTGGGTCTGACTCCTGCTTCTTTCTCTAACTCAGAGCCCTGCAGTGTGTTATCCGTGGCTTAGAGGAAGATCAGCAGGGAGGGATAAGCCCCAGGCCCTCAGCTCCGAGGGGAGAGTTAGGGCCTCAGCTCCAGGAAATTCTCCTTTCTCTCTCTCTCCCCCTGGCATATGGAGGCAATAAGGATTATACCCAAGCTCTGAGTAGTTCCAGTGCTTATTGAGCAAAGGAGGGAGGAGAAAATCCTCTTTTCTTCCTACCCCCTTCAAAGCTGATGAGAAATCAGACAAGCTTGGTGCAGAAGCTCCCGGCCACCTTCCTCCTTTCTCATCTCTGTGGCATGCCTGGCCTCTCTCTTTAAATCTGTACTGGCAAGTGCCTCTGAACATCTCTCTGGTTACTCTCCAGGCCCCACCTCACCTTGGAACCTCCAGAGGAGTGTGTCAGATGATGTCCCAAGGGGTGAGATCACAGGCAGGTGACTTCTCAGCAGCCTGGATAGGATGAGAGAGGAGGCTGAGCCTGGGGCAGGACTGTGGCAGAAGTCAGGCTATGCTGTCAGGCTCACATGGCAACTTTCATGTCCCTGGACCTGCCCGGGCCATGCTGCTTACCCGTAGCCCAATATTCATATCAGATGGAAGCTCCTGGGTAACCCCCACATGCAGCCGGACTCAGTAAGTGTTGCATTACAACCAGACACAGCCACACACACCCCACATTCACAAATCCCAAACATCAATGAGCACTGTCTTTTTCCCTTGAAGGTTGAATGGAGAGACAGAGATTAACTTGCACATCAAATGCCAAAACTTCACAGACATCCCTTTTACCATCTCTGTACTCATTCCCCAAATTTATTCTCCCTACAGCAGCAACTTCACCTCTCTAGGTTGCTGTCACTGTCCCTCAAACCCCTCTCCTCACAGCCCTCTCCCACTACATAGATTTCCACACAAGCCTCTCAAAACCTGCTAGGATATTCAACTCAGAGAGGCCAAAGGGAGCCAATGAGAAAACAATGTACTTAGCTGGGTTCTTGGCCTGGAGGAACTAAACTCATTCTTCCTCAAAGGAGGGCATTTGAAGGGCCTCCAAAACTCTAGATTCAAAGTGCCCCTCACCCACTCCTGATGGTTCTCTAAGACCCCCACTGCCGCATCCTTGGACTAGAATCAGAAATGGAGAGTTGAGTCTCAGTTCCACCACTTTTTTTGCCATAAGGTCTGGGGTAACAACAGGCACTTTGAGCATTTCACCCTGTGTTCCCACTGAGTTTGTCTCAAGAGTTAGTGGGGACAAGTGGTGACCCTGCAGGTGTCTGCATGAAGTGTTTGAGTGCACGATGGAGTAGGCAGAGTCCCTGCCAGGGTTTCCGGCAGGAAGAGCTGGAAGGAGAAGGGAGGGTGGGATAGGGATAGACAGGCCACTGCAGAGACCAGGGGAGTGGAGTCACACCTGATCTCGTCCCACCCTGCCACACCAGGACCGAAGATGGAGTTGTCGCCCTGGTTGCTCTGTCTGTGAGAGGAGGCGCTGGATTAGCCTCCAAGTTGCCAGCCTGGCCCCTGACTTGAGTATCAATGAGGGCAAGATGAAATCTCCCCTTCAGGCCTTTCCTATCCTGTGGCTCCTGTACATCCTTGGGCACATGTGGGCTAATTAACCTGAGCGCTTCGAGCTGCTGATCTCGGCTGTGTGCACCTGTGTGTAAAACTCTCAGGTCTGCATGGCCTGAAGTTACTCAGTCTTGTGTGAGGGAGCCTCACTCCCTCTTAGACAGAAGCTCCTGGGTGGCTGAGATCATCTTCCTCCCTTGGGGTAGGAGATTCCAGAGGACAGAGGGGAGGAGAGAGTACCAAGTGCAAGGCAGCTCTGTGCTCTCTCCCCCAGTCCACCGATACCTGACTGCCGCAGTGTGTCTACAGGTCTCTAGGACAATAGCACTGCCCATCTGGATCTGCAGGAGATGGAGGAAGAGGGCCCATGGGGCAGAATCGTGGAGTTTGGAGGGGCTCTCAGTGGATGCTGCTATGGGTCTTCTCCCTTTCCCGATGTTTACCTCTACTTCCCCTGTTCAAACCTACACCAAGTAGAGATTTGGTGTCAACAACTAGTAAGCCTTACAATTTTTTACTGGGGAAAAAATGAATCAAAGGCCATCATTTGCAAATAGTTTAAAGTTCCTGTGTTTCCTTTTCCAGGGATGCCTGCATCTGAGCCTGCTCTGTCACTATGGGGTAAAGAGCATGATCTCGGTGAAAGGAATTCCAGGTTTCAGTGATGGGAAGGGGAAGTAAATGTTTGGCTAGGAATATTTGTCTACTGCAGGGTAGGCCTACAACAGCTATGCTGGCCCCAGTGGGAAATGTACTCTGGAGATCAGCAGAAAGGTCCAAGGAGGGGATGGGGCGTAAGCAGAACTGCCTAAAAAACAAGGTGACAAGGCCACAGAGGTGGAATGTTGTGGTAGAAAGAGCTCAGGATAGAGTCAATAGACCTGAATGCTAGTCCCAGCTGAGCCATTCTATAGGTCTTAAATTCCTGATTTTAAATAATAAACAGGAAGATCTTTTGGATTATTTTTCATACCTAACATGTATGGTCACATAGAAGGGAAGCTGAGGTGTCCAGTGAGCAGGGATCAGTGAGAGCTCTGCCAAGGATGTAACAGAAGCTTCCTTGGAGCAGGCCCCAGCCTATGGAGGACCAAGGATGGGCGTCTGGAGGCTCAGGAATGCCGTTCATCCTTCCAGAGACACTGCGGGAGCCACGACAGTGTGAGCCAGGGCAACCCCAGGCACAAAATATCTCTGCACTGAGGGCCTCCAGGAAAGGGGACCAGGCAGGGTAAGTCAGACGCCTATCTGGCCTCTCTCCTGAAAGTTTCCTTCTTTCAGAAATGCCATGGCCAGGGAACTAATAATGATCTCATGTGTAATACCATCTAGATAAAATTCAAAGAAAGGTAAAAAATCGGGACAATGATGACCCATTCAGAGAGGAAAGGGGCCCAAGAGAGCCTTCTGGGGTGCTGGAGGTGTGCTGTATTTGATCTGGGGGTGGTTACATGGGTGTGTACATATCAAAATGCATGGAGCTGTCCACTGAGATTTGTGTAGTTTACTGCATGTAAATTACAACTCAAGGAAAGATTAATAACAGAAGAGATTAGAAACGGTTCCAGGCCAGGAAGAGCAATGCCTGAGACAAAGAAAAGTGAGGGGAGAGTGGGAAGTGAGTTGCCACAAGGAAAGAGCTAGACATACAGGGGAGGTGGGCCTGAGATGCAGGCATGGAGAAGACAGAGGAACAGGGGGAGGTAAGGAGAGGAGCAAGGGAGAAGAAAGAGTAACAACAACCAGTGCTTGGCATGGTCAGGGCAATATGGCTGCTTGGCTTGAGGCATCAGTTTGCCTTAAGGTCCCTGGAACCACTCCTTTGTTTTTTAAAGATGGGAGTTTTGAGGGCATTGGCATGTCCAGGAGATTAGCAGAGACACCTAACAGGTCTTTGGCAAGTTGCCGGACTAGTGTTTGTTGCCACATAGGGTGACAGGGGTCGGAACAGATCTCTGATATTTCTACAAATAGATGGCCTTGAGACTCATCGTCCTGCAGCAGTGCTGAGTTGAAAGTAAAAGGATTTCTCCTTGAATTTTTCAGCTTCTGCTGTCAGGAAAAACCCTGCTCATCTAACATTAGAGCTTGCAGATGGCTGAGATGTGACATGCGCCACTTAGAGCGAGACGACATTGATGTACAGTGTTAATATTACACTCTAAGTGGCTTCTGTATGTTATCCAAAAACGGAGAATAAAGCTGAGCAATTCATTTCTTCTTTTAAAAAAATGGGTGGTTATTAAAAATGACTATTCAGAGGCTCAAAGTCATAAAATGGACCCTGTATCATTGGTGTGGGCAGCCTTCTCACTGTCAGGGAGCATATGGCCAGTGTGTGTCCTCATTTGTCTTAGAAGAATCAGGAAGATGGAACTCCTTGAGGGAACTTTCTGGGGGCCCTGGGCAGCCTCTTCCGCTCCCCGCATCCCCAACCCTTGCCCAGTGGAGTGCAGCCAAACTTGGTGTCCCAGCCAGGCCCACCTCTAGTTTCCATTTTACCTACCAGCCAAGAGTGAGGACCATGGAGTCCAGCTGCCTGAGTTAGAATTCTCTCCCCATTACTTACTCACTGTGGTACCATAGTACCTTGGTTTTCTCATCTGTAAAACAGAAAAACAATATCTATCTTTCAGGGTTATTATGAAGATTAAATGACTTAAAACGTGTAAAGCATTTAGACATTCACATGCCTGGGACATTTTAAATGCTCAATAAATGTTGTTTTTATGATCGTTAGCATAATCATAATCCCTGAGCATGCATATTCCCCAGTAGCCCTGGTGTTTTTTGCTTCTGCAGACCCGACAGGCTGAGATGTCCTCTGCCTCTTCATTTCCCCTGAGCAGATGCCTCCTTTGCGGCTTAGTTTGAGTCCAGTTGACTGCATCATCTTCCCTCTCTCCTTGCCCTCTAATAGTACAAAGAATTGAGAGTGGATTTCTTTCCATAGTGTCTACCTGCACAGCGGAAGTATTGGGAGTTTTGGCAGCTAAAGATGTTGTTTCTATAGTGAACCACCTGGGAAAGACAGTAAATTCAGTAAATGCCTCAGTTCGGTGAGTGCCCAGCCAGGGCTAGATGCTGTGTAAATAAGACCCAGGCCCAGAGGGTGGAGTTGAGCAGTTACAGCAAAACCTAGACCTTTTTACAGAATATCTGTATTCTTCTCTTTTATCTCCTCACATGCACACTAACTTCTTGACGGCAGAGCCTGAGTCTTATTTATATAGCATATAGCCCTGGCTGGGCACTCCCTGCACTGAGGCGTTTACTGCATTTGTTGTCTTCTCCTGGGTGGTTCACTCCAGAAACCCCAGTCCTAGCTGGAAGCCAAAACTCCCAAAAGTTTTCCTGTGGCAGTAGACAATGCGGAAATAAATCCAGTCTGCTGAAACCAGGCAACGGGAGCCCTTTTGGGAAGAGGTAATATACTTCCCTTCATATGATACCCAGACTTCTCCCCTCAACTGTGTCTGCCAGATATCTCCACTTGGATATGTAACTGGCATCTCAAACATAGCACGTCCAAAACAGAACTCCTGGTGCTCCTACTCAAACCTGATTGTCTTGTATTCTTCTCCATCTCCATCAAGAGAGCTTGATCCTTCCATCTGCTTAAACCAAAAATCCTGGAGCCAACCTGGACTCCTTCCTTTCTTTCACAATCCATATGGAATCCATTAACAATTCTGTGCACTCTACTATCCAAATATGTCCTCACCCAACCACTTCCTACAGTGATGTGCTGAGCACTGATTGTTAAATATTCATGAAACTTGCAATCTAGCTGTTAAACTATAAGTACTCAAAGTCTGCTGTGGTGGGACTATTTACCCCATAGAAATTGGCAGGTGCTACAAATCAGGGCTTTTATTTTTATTTGTAATATCTTTTCCAGAGAACTGGTTCACCAGAACTCCACTGATTTCCCACCCCTTCCACTGCTACTCCCACTCCAAACCTCCATCCTATCTACCGGGATCATTGCAATAGCCTCCTGTCTACCTGGTCTTCCTGCTTTTACTCTTGTCACCATGCAGTCTACCCTCAACATAGCAATTCTTTTAAAACACAAATCATATTATGACTAGGCTATGCTTAAAACTCTCCAGTGCCTTCCCATCTTACTCAGAGTAGAATCCTAGTTTGTAACCATGGCTAACAAGGTTCTACACATCTGACCCTCCATCACTTCTCTGATCTCGCTTCTTCACTGTAGTCACATGGGCCCCCTTGATGATCCTTGGACATGCCCTGCATTCCCTGCCTCAGGGCCTTTGCACTTGCTGTTTCTTCTGCCAGGCAATCTCTTACCCTGGGTGAGTTCATGGCTTTCTTGGCCATTTCCTTCAGTTGTCTTTTTATGAGACAGAGAGCAATCTGTCTGATTACCCTATCAAAATCAGCTTCCCCTCACCCTGCCATTGTTTTCTATTCCCTACACAATCCTTCACTTCTCTATAAAATGTCTATTGCTACTTGAAACGTACACGTTTATTAGTTTATGTGGCTATTGTTTATCTCTCCACTTCTATCCTGGTTAGAATACAAGCTTCATGAAGGCAGAGACCTTGTTTTGTTCATTTCTATGCCATTAGTGCCTGGAACAATGTTTGGCACATAGTATGTGCTCCATAAATATATGTCAAATGAATGATGCTGCCCACACCCCTGAGCTGTCCCTCTGGACAGAAGGGATCATGACAGCAAAGTGGAGCAATTGCTAATGCTGTACAAAGGGACCACCTTCATCTCCTTCCCAAGGACTCCAGTTCTCCTGAGCAGCTCTTACAGCTATCAGGGATTGAAAGACAACACTTAACTGAGCAAATATCATTCAAAGTGCTCAGATCCCTGATGAGGATAAATTCCTCAGTAAAACAAAACTTAAAGATATAGGTTTGAAATCAAGCTGAACATAAGCTATTCCACCAGCATTTACAAGGGACTATTTTCCTAAGATAGAGCTAAAGTTTCAGGCTGAATCGATAAGAAATCAAATGTTTGATTTCTTCCTCTTCCTCTCTATGGGCCAGACTCCAAGTGAAAAAAAAGACACATGTATATGAATATATATTAGAGAATATATGTGTATACATATAATTTTATGTGTCAACTTGAATATATATATTCAATGACTATATGTAATTTTATATGTCAACTTACATATATATATACACACACAATCTGTGTATGTGTGTATTTAATTTTATGTGTCAACCTGACAGGGCCTTGAGGTGCCCAGATATTTGGTCAAACATTATTGTGGGTGTGTCCATGAGGGAGTTTTGGGATGAGATGAACATTCGGACTGGCAGACTGAGTAAAGCAGGTTGCCCTCCCTAATGTGAGTGGGCCTCATCTAATCCCTCAAAGGTCTGAATAGGACAAAAAGGCTGACCCTTTCCTGAGTAAGGGAATTTCTCCTGCCTGACAGCTTGAGTTGGGAAAATTGGTCTTTTCCTGCATTCAGACGCAAGCTGAAATACTGGCTCTTCTTGGTCTGAAGCCTGCTGGCTTTCATACTGAATCTTACAACATCAGCTTTCCTGGTTCTCAGACCTTTGGACTTAGCCTGGAGCCATACATCAGCTCTCCCGGGTCTCCAGCTTGCCAACTGCAGACGTCTCAGTCTCCATAATCACGTGAGCCAAAGGTTTATATAGTAAACCTTTATATACACATACACACCCCCCACACACCATATTGGTTCTTTTTCTCTGGAAAACCCTGACTAACACTATTTATACACAAAATGTGTGTGTATACATGTGTGCATGTGTGTGTGTGTATAAATATAATTTGTGAGGCTATGGCTGATGGGCTGGGGGATGTTTGCAGGCAGACAGAGATGATCATAGATGTTCTTTAGGCAGAAGTTCCTGGTAAAATAAGGCATAGTTGTTCACCTTCTTGCTCTCCTTTTCTTCACCAGCAGCTGTCTTACTGCCACCTGACAGGGAATCCAGAAAGCAGGAGAGTTGGACTTGGCCTCCAAGGCAGTGTGTGCAGTTCAAGGTCTTTGTCCCATCTGTAGATTCAAAGCCACCTCAATTCAGGATACACAGAGCATGGAGGTGGGGCAAGATTAGGTTGTTGGCCTTTTCCTGGTCAGTGTGACTTTACGTAGGTGGAGGGAAAGAAGGATGAGCAATGCAGAGTCTGTTGTTTCACTGACTCTCACATATTGGCATCACCTTCTCCAAGTCACCCAAGATGGAAATTCCAGAGGCGTCTCTCACTCCTCCTCACCCTACCCGCTTCTCTATCATCAAGTCCTAGTGTGTGAGGCTGTTCTTGCATTGCTATAAAGCAATACTAGAGGCTGGGTAATTTATAAAGACAATAGTTTAATTGGCTCACAGTTCTGCCAGCTGTACAGGAAGGATGGCACCAGGCATCTGCTCAGCTTCAAAGGGAGGCCTCAGGGAGCTTTTACTCATTGCAGAAAGCAAAGTCGGAGCAGGTGCTTCACATGGTGACAGCCGGAGTGAGAGAGCGAGGCAGGGTGATGCCACACATTTTAAACAACCAGATTTCACGAGACCTCACTGTAGCAACGACAGCACCAAGACATGCGGGATCTACCCTCATGGCCCGAACACCTCCCGCGAGGCCTCACCTCAGACATTGGGGATTACATTTCAACATGAGATTTAGAGAGGACAACACTTAAACGTAGCAACATCAGCATTCCTTCACAGAGTCATAAGAAAGGGTTAGCCACCACTACCTGTGGGTAAGGGTACTAGTAGAAAGAAGAAGAAAAATTTTTATTTTTAATTTTAGAGCTTTCTGTACTGTTTGAATATTCTAAACTTAAACATAAATTACCCACTTACATATCCACAAACATCAAAAAGATAATCAGAATAAATGTGTTTATGTCTGTGTGCATGTATACATACACACATGTCTATATGATGTGTTAATATAAATTATTGTGTCTATGAAAAGCCTCTTTTTCGTTTGCAATGTCCTTTCAATCTGCTTTCCTTTGCCACCTGAGGAGGGACCACATCACTTCTTGCCTGCCTTCCACAAACCTCTCCCTCCCAATCACTCCTGCACACTGCTTCCCTCAAACACTATTTTAAGGGATTCTGGGTCATTTTCTTTCTCAAAATAATACAAGGAGATGACTGTCAAATGTGAGATTGCCTAGCTTGGTGCCTGCTGCTTAGGAGGTCCTCAGTGAATGCTAGTTTCCTTTTTACTTTATAATTCTTCAGAGGGTCTCACTGACCAAAGAGCAAAGCCTGCCTCTTCCTAGTTGCTACCCTGGGATGCCTTCCTGTCCCAGTTAACACTGGGCACACTGTGCTCCAGCCATGCAGAAAAGCTCTGGGATGCCCTTTCCTGGCTACAGAAACTCTGCCCGACCCTTTGGGACCATCTCAAATGCCATTTCAGCCACCAAGATTCCTAACAGCACCCCACTCTGTACCACCACAGGACTTACGGCTCTGTGTTTTCTTTGTTTAAAAAAAGTCACTTTTGGAAATCATATACTGATACCTTTTGAAATGCTTCCCCCATTTCTCCTTTTTCCTTTACCTCCACTTCCCATGTCTCTCTCCCATTTGCAATTTGTTAATTCGTTCATTAGCTGTGTATCGAGTGCCTACTGTGTGCCAGGCCCTGTGCTGGCCACTGCCCTGTAGGTGATGAACCAGTCACCAGTCTCCTTCCTCTTCCTCTCTAGCTGGGGAGGCTTTGGGGTGAGGGGCACTCTCAGAGAAGCTGAGAGCTGAGCAGAGACTTGCGTAAGGCAAGGGATCAGCCATGACAATATCTCGGGGAAGAGCTCAGGCAGTCGAGCCTGCGGAGGGAACGGGCTTGGCAGGTTAGAGACTAGTAGAAGCTGGTGTGGTAAGAGAGGAGTGCATGGCAGGCAGAGTGTAGGAGATGAGGCCAGAGAGGTGGTCAGGGCCAGGTCACGGGAGAGGAGGGCCATGATTTGATTTTCATTTTTAAATAATCCCTTGGGGTTTTAAGTATGGACTAGACTTTAGGAGATGGGCGGGGGGGCAAGAATGGAATCAGGGGAGCAATAGGAAAATGAGGTGAGAGACAATGGAGCTTTGGAACAGGGTGCAGGTAATAGTGGCAGATTGGAGATATCCCTTGAAAGAAGCCCAGCAAGGCTTGCTTGTGAACTGGCTGGGAGAAAAAAGGGAAAATCAAGAAATACATTTTTTTTTTAACCTTAATAGTGAGGCCATTTATTGAGATGGGGAAGACTGGGTTAGAAAGGGATGAGGCGAGGGCACTGGAGGTAAGAGTTACATTTTGGACACATTGAGCCTGAGATGCCTATTAGACACACCCAAGAGGAAACTTTAAGAAGGCAGTATATAAGTCTGGCTTCCAAGAGAAAGATTCAGGATGGAATTGGCTGACTCAACTGACTAAGTAAAAAATTCAAATAAATACAAAGTCCTTATCATTCATTCAGTAAACATTTATTGAGCACGTACTATTACTGTTAGGTCGAACCATATGAAATAACCATCTTTGTATGCCAAAAATGGTCAAACATTGGCCAATTTCATATGGTTTAAGCTAACATATCCAAAGTGCCAGGCCAAGCAAGGGTTGTGAGGGATGAAGATGTGTGAAGTACAGCATCTGCTCTCCAGAGGCTGACATTCCAGAGTGGGAAATAACATTTTCTTTTAAATCTAGTAATAATAACAAGCACTTATATACCAGTTACTATATCCAGGTGCTATAATAGGCACATGGCACATATTGTCATTTAATCATCACAACTTTATGAGATAGCCACTATTATTATTTCTTTAAAATGGTAAACAAACAAAAAATACTGCTTAACCAAGCTGTAGTGAAAGATGGCTACAAATTCTTTGCCACTTATCCTATGGAAAGGGCCTATCTGCCCCCACCCCCCAACCTCCCTCAAATCCTGCGACTGGCTTTGATCAATAGAATGAGATACAAGGGGTGCTATGTAATCTTTAAGGCCAGGCTTTAAGAGATCTGTAGGTTTTACCTTTGACCTCTAGGAGCATTCCCTGGTAGAAGCCAGCTGCCATGTTAGAATTCTGACAACCATGCCCATAGGAAGCCCAGGCTTACCACACACAGAGAGGGATGCCACGTGGAGGAGCTGAGGTGCCTGAATGACCCCACCTGACACCTCCTAGAACAGAATAAACTCCAAGCTGAACCCTACCCAATTCTGACCCATAGAATTTTAAGGAAATAAACTAGCTGTTCTTTGATGTTATTAGGTTTTAGGGTGGTTTTCTATATAGCAGTAGGTAACCAGAACATAAGCAAAAGTAGCTAAGCTGGGATTTGAATCCATGTTGTCTGATTCCACAATTCGTGCTCTAAACTACTGTATATACTACCTTTCTAATACATGGGGTGTCTATGATAAGCACTGTTGAGTGATGAGACCGTAAAGTCTAGTGATTTTTCCCTGAGAGTGATGTTGACACAGCTAGTCAAATAAATTAATATTCTCATCTAGCAGATACATTTGGAACAAGTTTATACACCAAAGTATGCATAAATCCACATAATCTCATCACTGAAACCATAAAATACATAATTGTATCTTATCATTAACATCCAGTGAGAAGTAGTGAGTATATTCACTTTTTAATGCTGCATAACAAACTGAGCAACCTAAAACAACATATATTTATTAGTTCCGTTTCTGTGGGTGTGGAATCAGGCATTGATTATATGAGTTTTCTGCTCAGGGACTCACAAGGCTGCAATTGAGGTACTAGCTGGGCTGTACTCCTCTGGGAAGCTTGGGGTCCTCTTCCAAGCTCATGTGGCAGATTTCAATTCCTTGCAGATGAGACTGAAGTCCCCATTTTCTTGCTGGCTGTTACTCAGGGCCTGCTGGCAGTTCCTAGAGGCTGCCTGCAGCTCCCTGTCATATGGCCTCTCACAGACCCTCACATCGAGGTGGCTTCCTTCCCTCAGGCCAGCAGGAGACTCTCTCTCTCTCTCCAGCCTGCTAAGACAGAGTCCTGTATAACAAAACTATGCAATCATAGGAGTGACATCTCATCACCTTTGCCATATCATATTGGCAAAAAGCCAAATCAATGAAATAGACAATCTATATTGTGGAAGAGGTGACAGATACAAATTTATGCCACATGATCTAGGACTTGAGAGGAAGCATGCTGTGTGTCATTGCCTCTTCTATTACATGGTGGAATGAATTCTGGGTTAGAAATCAGAGTTCCTTAATGGACACTGAGGACTACTACAGGAGGAAGAGAGGTGGGGAGCGAGGGTTAAAAAAGTAGCTATTGGGCACTATGCTCATGACCTAGGGTTGTATCCCAGCCCTCAGCATCACACAATATACCCATGTAACAACCTGCACATGCACCCTCTGAATCTAAAATAAAAGTTGAAATTTTTTAAAAGAAATCAGAGTTCCTGGTTTTAGTTCGGGTTCAGTCACCTACAATTTGTGTAATTTGGGGTAAGTTATTTAATCTTTGAGATTTGTTTTTGCTTCCTCATAAAATGTGGTAGGTGATGTATACAAAAGAGTGTTATAATAACAGTAAAGTTTACAAGGCTTTGCAAGCTCAAGTACTAAGCACGTTTAAAGGCATAATCAACACTTCCCATCTTCCCTCCCTTCCCCATTGTCCTTTCACTCCTCAGCACAAAACAGCCAGCAGCAAGCCTGTCACACAGTACTATGGGTGGGAACGAAGAGAGGAGAGCCATGAAAAGGCATATCAGACACTTCCATCTGGCACCCGAGGATGTAGGGTGGGTGCACGAAGCAGGTAGAGGAGATGGCCTGCATGTGTGGGAGATGGGCTACATTAGCTAATAAGTAAATAGATTGAACAAATAAGTATGTATATTAAGAATAATGAGAACCAGATTTCCCATTTTGGGAAACGGTACTAACAAACATGAAAAGAGGAGAGGCTGGAAAGAACGCTAAAGAGTTGGATTGGAATTGGAGGAATCAGTATGAACTTGTGGTTTCTATATACAAATAGTACAAATGTGTGTATGTGTGTTGATACATACATACATGTATTTCCTAGTTCTGTCTACTGCACAGGCCTAGAAGCAATGACATCACAGCACAAAGAGCATACCACATGTTCCTATCAGTACCATCCACCACTGAAAGGAACTAGTACTTCTTAGAGAAACAATTGATTCCAGGCTGGGACAGGGTAAGTACAGGGTGATCCTGGAGTATCTTTTGTGCCGGAAAGCAAAGAAGCTGAAGGAGTGATGGGGACACATCAAAAGGACACAGGAGCTACCTTGAAGGGGTTCTGGCCGGCTAAATCTGGGATAATTTGAGCATCAAAACGTCCCTATTGAACAAAATAGGACTTCATAAGTAAATGATAAGAAAAAGCTTTTTAAAGTATAATGTCAAATAAGTGAGTATGAAATCATGGAAATCAAATATTACCATTTGGCAACCACCATAGTGATATTTGATCATAGATGGAGGCGAAGGCTGGTGGGTAGAGGTTAGATGAGGAACAGGATATTGGCATTATATGTAATACTAAAGAATTATAAAGGGAAAGTGGTGATTTTAAGATGGAAAACTTAATGACATGACTAGGGAGCCAACTCATGTTGAAACAGGTTGACATCGTGTGGCCCCAGGGTGACACACTGAGAAGAGCATGGTGTCACTTCTGCAGTATTCCTGCCAGGAAATCCTACCTGACTCTGCCAAGATGAAACATGAGACCGCCTATGCTAAGGGACATCTTAGAGAATGTAAGACTTGTCCTCTTGAAAGTGGCTGAGGACGTGAAAGAACTCTTCCAGATAGAGGAAACCAAAGAGACATAAGACCATGTGCAACACATGCTCCTTGACAGCATCCTGGACCCAAAAGGAAAGAGCCATTGCTGAATGGAGTCTGAGGATGGAGTGGTGGTATTGTACCAACGTTGACTTTCTGATTGGTGGGGTCGTCTGGTGGTTACGTGGAGAAGGTCCTTGTTTGGAGGAAACACACATTGGGGTATTTAGGAGTGATAGGACGTCATGTCTACAGCTGTTTCAAATGGTTTAGAAAATGACAGGTGGTAATGGGTATAGATAAACACAGATAAATAAACCAGCACACACATGCATAAAGCAAATGCAGAGAGCTAATAACAATGAGGGAATCTGGGTGGTGGAATATGGCACTGTACCTACATACCTACAGCTTTGCAGTAAGTTAGAGGTTATTTCAAAATAAATTTATTTTTGTAATGCAGGGAAAAAGGAGTAACCTAATCATCTTTCTTCCCCAAGGAGATTTCAATTCCTTGAGAAAAAGTCTCTGTCTTTTACTCCTGCTGATTCCCTGGCATACAGGGAATCCTTGACATAGACTTGCTGCAGGCAGGCCAAGGCAAAAATTCAGTGCTCACCCTTGCAGAGTTCTGGCTCTCCAACTGCAAGTTTTCATGGGTTGAATTGCATGTCACATAACTGATCAATGAGGGATTACAATTTGCTTTCACAGGCCGCTATTGGTTTCACCTCAATTGGCCTCAGGAGCAACATGACTAGTGAAATCTTAAGTGAGGGAAGAAATTGATGGTGAATGGTGCAGAATCGTAGAGATGTTCTGCCTCAGTGGCTGGCCAGTCCATGGCCTGGCAAGCGTCTGCTGACCATCTGTGGCTGGGAGCCAGGCTGCCATTTCCTTTGATGGTCTAGATAGAATCTTGTTGATTTGGGTCTGGATGTATGTTTTGTTCAGGATTCAGCGACATTTAAGTTTGATGTTGTCAGTTTTGATAAGTGTGTACTTTCGGCTTTCGATAACAAAATACACACAATGAGCTATACAAGCACCTTTATTATTGACATTTCTGCAGAAATAATTCTGTTCTATAAGTCTCAAATTCTCTAGATTCTCATCCCTTTTGTTCCTCAGAAATAATTGTTCATGGGACACGATTTTTTGATGTTTCTTTTCTAAAGACTGGGGCACTAGGCTAGAACATTCCAGAATTTCGGACTCTCAGAGTCGAAAGGGAACTTACAGGTTGTCAGAGCACAGTGTCTGATCTAGAATGCAGACTGACTTCTGCTCCATGGACCCGAGGGTTGCCGAGCCACAGATGCCACTTTCCCCAGAAGGAATGGGAGCATGAGCCAGCAAAAAGTTGCCTTTCTCAGCTGTAACCAGAGTTACAAAGCACTGAGCCTCCCAAATCTCCAAGCCCATGCAGGAATTCTACCAACACAGCCTATGGGGTCCCAGCTTCTGCATAAACCCCCAGTGATGGGGATCTCTGTGTCTCCCAAAAACCTCCTGCTGAGGCTCTCGAATCTACTACTCTGCTGAGGTCTTGGTGTTTGCTCCTTCTCTCCCCTCCTCACCCTTATACTTCGCTCAGTCCTCCACTTCTCAGCATACCCAGCCTGGGCAGGCCAGATCCGGAGACATATTCTCCCTCAGCTGCCCTGCAAAGGGTGCTGTGGCTGTCGCTTGCCTGTAGTCCCTTTGACGGCTTTGTGTTCTGTGCTATAAATAAATGATTTTGAATGCTTATCTGCTTGCCTCTGTCTGCTTTTCAAGTTATTTTTGGGTGACAGGCCTCTTCTGTGTTAGGTGGGGGCCTGCGTTATTGAAGACCATGCATGCCTTGTCAAAGGGAAATAAGGTCATTTGAGTGTGTGGTGGAGGCTGAGGTGGGTGTGTAGTGGGTGCGGGGCTTGTCAGTTCACATTCAGAGCAGTGCTTGTGTCCTCTTGCTAAAGTGTACCAGGCAAACCAGGGGGACCCCAATATAGTCCAAGCCACTCCCCACAGGTAATCCTGAGCTCAGGCTTTCTCATCTCATTTAACTCTCCATCCACAGGCACTTCTTTCTTAAAACCAGCAATGTGGAACGTGCGAAGGACCCTGAACTAAGAGTGCGAGCCCTGGGTGACTACCTTGGCCTGCAACTTCCTGGCTGGGTGGCCTTGAGTGAGTCACTACTTCTCTATGTCTCCAATTTTTTAAATCCAGAAGTGGGACTGCTGGTTGCTGCCCTGCTTGATTAGAGGGCTAGAAGGTGGGCTTTCATCTACCCCGGACTACAGGCAGCAGAGGCCCCAGAACACGGCCAGGACTGAGACTAGTCCCCACCTCCCCTCTCCCTGGGAGGCCCTTGGTGGCCAGCAGCCAGGACCTCAGGGATATTTCTGGCTTCAGCTGTATCCTTTTGACTTCAAGATCCATGCAAGACACTAAAATAGAGAAACCCTGATTTACTGAGGGTTCACTTAAGATCAAAACTAAGAGGAAGCTTGAGACCACAGCTCCTCCTAACAGGATGTCCTCCTCCAATTCCTGCCTGCCCTCCAGAGCCCTGTGTCCCCGCCTGACTGACTATTGACTTCCCTCAGCACTTACTTTTTCTTCCAGAGGACCCTCCTCAGCCCCTTCCTCCTTATCCAAGACGCTCCTGCCACTGCCTTCAGGCCCCTCACCACCTCCATCACAAGCATCTCTCTCTCAAATCCCTGCGTCTCTTCCTCCATGTTTTTCAGGCTTCCAGTGCCTGAAGACAGAGCTGAACTCTGAAGACATTTAGATCTTTAGCCATCAGTCTGAGGAGAAATCTGCATTTATTATGGTTTTCTGAGTCTAACGAGAGAGAATAATCGATTCATCCACTCAAACAGTTTTGTAAAGCACAGCACCAAAGTTTGCTTTAATACTTAGGAAAATGCCCACTGGCTTCCCTCTTTGAGGACTTGTTCTCCTGCCTCTGTCCCTGCCACAGCAGGTTCCCCATGGAAATGGGCTGGGCTCCAGCTCCAGGCCGCTGGGGTTACCTTCAAAGCCCTGGATACTCACCTCCCCTCAGGTCCTTTGCTGTTGCTGCTGCCGCCAAGCCGTTTCCAGGGCATGGCAACCGGACTCCCTGACAGGTCTCCCGGTTCCCAGCCAGCCACGGCTCCTCGTCAGTCTGTTGCCAGCTGTTGCCCCACCTTCCTTGCCCCTCCACCCCGATCCTCCAGCCTGCTTCATTATCCAGACCATTTCTGCTTTTCACCCTCCACTGATTCCCCACAGGCTTCAATTAATAATTTTAAATGGTCACCAATTTTCCTCAAGCCTTGGGCAGTAATGAAAATTTAGGTCTAAATTAAAATTTGCTAATTTAAAAGCATTTGCCCACTAATCGGCTGCTGAAGTGCAATCACTTGGCAGCTGCATCTCAGGGCTGTCCTCTCACGGCCTCCTGCCTCTGTCCCTGGAAGGGTTAACCCAGTGGTTCTCAACTCAGGGGATTTTGCCCCTCAGGGGACATCAGGCAATGTCTAGAGACACTTTTGGTTGTCTTGGAGAGGGAGTTGCTACTGGCATTAGTGGGTAGAGGCCAGGGATACTGCTAAACACCCTACAAAGCATAGGACAGTCCCCCACAACAAAGAATTATCTGGTGCTGAGTTTAAGAAACCCTAGATATGGAAAACTCCCAGGCTTTTCCTCGAGAAACCTTTCCTTGAACAACCCTGCATTCTCCAGAACAGGCCTTGAAGCTTTTGTTTCTAGGGGTCTGGAGTCTTCGATGTACAACATGATCTCCCTAGATGTTCTAGATCTGTTTTCTTTGGCCTGTATAATGTTTGTTTGTTTGAATTGATCCAATATTTAAGACCATCAAGATATTTTGCAAGAAAAATCTGAGTTTACAGTTTGTCTTTAAAAATGGAAGATAGGTTAACATTTGTCCCTAATTCCCAGTGGACGGCATTCAGCGGGAGTTGAGTAGTAGCTCCCCATGCCCCTTGACATCTGTCCCATTCACCTCAGTCTTCACCACTCTCTATTACTCTCTGACTTTGAGTATTACTTGCTATTTATCATCGTGTTTACACTGCTGTTTTCTCATGGTAGAGGAATACTTCTCCATATACCTCAATTAAAAGTGGGAAAATAAAAGATAGACCGGGCTGCACCCAGAGCCGTCAGTCATTTTTATTACCTGTCTTGCTCTGTGGGCATTTGGCTGTGTCATCCCATGTGGTTCCTGCCCGGGCCAGTGACTGAACTTTCTGACCCTGGTCAAGTCCTTCCCAGGTCAGCTCTGTAGACTCACAAGAGGCTGGCAGGTGGGTAGGAGGTAATTCTTATACTCTTTTCTCAGTTATAAGTTTCCTGCTGGGACATGGGGCTCATGAGGATTGGAGTTCCCAGTATATCCACACCAAACATCCCACAGGGAGCTGCAAAAGAGAGGCAAAGAGCAAATCTCATCACTTTGGGTCAAGGACCCTGGTGCCCTACTCCCAACTTCTAACAGAGGGGTCGGCAGACTATGGCCCATAGGCTTATGCAGGCATGCTTCCTGCATTTATAAATCACGTTTTACTTGTGCAATCACTCCGTTTAAGAACCTATTGTCTATGGCTGCTTTCCTGCTACACTGGCAGAATTCAGTAGTTGCAACAGAATATATGGCCCACAAGCCTAAAATAGTTACTATCTGGTTTTTCATAGAAATAGTTTGCAGACCCCTGTTCTAACATTTCAGTACTTCCCATTCATATACACCTAGCAGTTCACAAAGCACTTTTTTGATCCTTCCAACAATCTCATGAGGTGGGCAGGGCAAGGATTATGAAAGGTACAAACAAACACTTTTGAGCGTCAATTGGGTGCCGAGTGCTGAGCTCTGGTTTTTCACCTGCACTTCCTCACAGCAGCCTTGTGAAGTGATTATTTTAACTTTACAGATGACACAACAGAAGCTCAGAGAGGTTAACTGATAGGCCCAAGTTCACCCTGGACTCTGCCTGGCTCTATGCCAGGCATCTCTGTTTCCCAGCTTGCTTAAGGCAGCAGTCTTGACCCTTCGCTTCATAGTGGTGGAGGGTTACCATGTGTGGCACTCTGCAGAACCACTCCTGGGATGGGTGCTGGAGCTGCAGCCTTCTCTCCCTCAACTCTCACACTGGCGCTCCCTAGCAAGTGGAGAGCTGCTGCATCAAAGGCCAGCCAACTGCAGTTTATTCTTGCCCCCTCCTCAAATTGCCAAATGTTGGGCTGCCCCAGGCACAGTATCCAGACAGTGCCTGACAGCTACTCACCTGGAGCTAGTGCTGCCAGGTAGAAACAGATGCTGTGAATGCCAACCTTAGCTACTTCCTAACCTGGACTGTTGGGGATGACAGGATGAAAATGCTAGAGACCTGGGGGAGGGTATTAGGAAGGAGGACAAAGGGAGGGGTCTGAGCTGAGAGGAACACAGCCCGAATGGCCATGAGGGAGTAGGAGGCCAATGGCCAAGGAATTGAGGCAAACAAAAAACAACTGTGTGTTTCATTGCATGCTGCCCAATAACCTGTGAAGGGTAACAGAGTCAAAGCTTTAAGGAGCTGTAATCCTGCCTGTAGGACAGGCCACATGGAATCTGCATACCCCTGTTGAGTATTTATGCTACATTAACTGCATGCATTTGGGTTTCCATGTGCAACGGTGTGTGTCTTGGCATCTGTGTTTTGTATGAGCCAGTAGACCTAGCCAAACCCACGGGACCAGAAGATGGTTTCATGCATGGGAAATTATGTGAGACACCAAAAGGAAGCATCTTCTAGCCCAGCCTACCACAATACCTGATGTCCTATTTTAGATTCATATTCTGTCTAGTACAGTAACTGGCACCGGGTAGATGCTCAGTCAATGTTAAATTGAACCCTTTCTTTCAACTAGGTACAATATTTTTACAGAGATCTTCATATATTCTCTTAAAGTCAAATACAAAGCTTATCTATTCTTTTCATTATTATCCATGTGTCCAGTAAAAATTGAGTGCCTACTGTGTTAATTACTTTCTTCTTCTAAAATGCAAGAATAGGTTGGCACAAGGGAATAACAGTAAAAAGTCCAGGATAATAAGTGCAAGAGTCTCAAATTGTGTGTTTACGAGACATGAAGCTGGTAAGATGAGGTGGAAGCTGTGGAAGAAGGGCTTTGAAGGCCGGGCTGGGAAGTTTGGACTTGAGCCTACAGGCATTCAGTAGGGGCTGTGGCTACTTATGCATAAACAACAAAAGTAGGGATTTCAGAAGGCCGGTTGGGCATTGGCATCAGAGAGTCTGCAGGAAGAGATGTAGATGGGAGGCATATGTCACTGGGAGTAATAAAGGATATTGCTTTAATACCCAGCCTTTCCTGAACACTCATCTTGGGCTCCCTACAAAGCATGTTGGGCACTGTATCTCCTGGAATACTTTCAACAACCTGTGAGACAGGTTTTCATGTCTCCATTTGCTGGATGGGCAACTGAAGCTCAGAGCTGGGAGATGCAGAGCTACTCTGCAGTGGCAGCATGCCTGGGGAAGAAGGGATATATGGCAGAGCTTGGTGGACGGATACATGGGAGATAAAGCTAAACATGGATGCCCGGGGCTGTTCCAGTGCTAGGGCCAGGGAAAGGGAGAGAATGGTGGGTCCAGACCCCAAACTCTGCCTTGGGTACCCCTCTTGAAGGACACACAGGGCCACTTACCTTCCCTGGCAGAAGGCTGCCACCTTCCCAAATCCACAATGGCTTTGGTGATTGAGCCAGGGTGTTCAAGGGGACACTGATGTTATAATTCAATGACAAAGCAGGTTGTCTCTTTCTTACTAATTGGTCATCTTTCTTACTAATTGCTATGTAAGGCCATGGACTGTTCTTTAGTCTGAGCTTCTCTTTGCCTTTGCCCAGTGCAGTAGCTATTCACAGGTACAATCATAGTACACTACAGCCTCGAACTCCTGGGCTCAAGTGATCCTCCCAGTAGCTGGGACTACAGGCATGCACCACTACACCGGCCTCTTTGCCTTTTGAAAATTGTGTAAACCCACTCCCTTCCCCATTCCCACGACGCATTTCTCACCACAGACTTTCCATACCATGATGATGAAGGCTAGGTTTGGTGAGAAGTCTTCTTGCTTCCAGAGATCAATGATCTCTCTCTCTCTCTCTGTCTCTGTCTCTCTCTGTGTGTGTGTGTGTGTGTGTGTGTGTGTGTGTGTCCCCGGCAAAATGCCATCCC
Organism: Macaca fascicularis; assembly: GCF_037993035.2. Taxonomy (NCBI): domain Eukaryota; kingdom Metazoa; phylum Chordata; class Mammalia; order Primates; family Cercopithecidae; genus Macaca; species Macaca fascicularis. The sequence goes on along the minus strand of NC_088375.1, from coordinate 122,300,559 downwards.
TTTATTCACTGGGCCTGGGGAGTCCAACATGATGTAAACCAAAATAAAATGAAATGGCTTCATTATCTGCCAGAGAAAGATGATTAAACTGGTCTACTTTGTGTCCTGATGAGCTGTCTCTGAACTGTGTGTCCATTATCGCTTTCTGTCTGGATTAGAATGACAGAATGAACTGTCTGTGGGTTAATTAGTTTCTTGGAAAGTTTATTCATTTCTCCCTTTCCCTGTTCTGTAGTCATAGAGCAATTCATACTGAGTCAAAATGCTCAGCTTCTGTTCCACATGATCAGAGCCAAACATGCATCAACTTGACGTCCATCACAGCCGATGAATAGCCAGGTGGGGTCCCTCCCCCTTCTTCCACAGCCTTGTCACCAACACTGCCAACAGAGCCTCCACCAGGCATGGACAATTGCATCTTAGTGGGCCTGATCCACAGCTACTTCCCCTTGGCTCCTTGGAGAGGATGGACAGAGTTGACAATGCACTTGCCCTTCTTCTTTTTACTTCCATTGAAATCCATCATTGTCTTCAGAGTTTAACCAGTCACTATGGCGAGGAAGATTAGCTGTGCATCCATTCTGATCATAAAGTTGGTGCAAATCTTCTTCCCTCACCACAGTTCTAACTACAGCTTTCTTTTTGTTTTGTCAAAATATTTTGTTTAATAAATACATTTTATTTTGTAATTACTCTAGTAATTAAAGCTTATAAAATGTTCTCAAAGATCCTAAAGTTGCACTGACTGGTGTTAGAAGAGAGGAGAAGTCACCTATCTTTTTAGAAGAAAATACAACAAATTAGATGAAATAAATGAATTCCTTATAAAGCCAAACTTAGTATGCTCACAAAACAAAATATAGAAAATATGAAATGTTGACAGTAACCATTACAAGAATGTATTTTTTAAAAGCTGACTGAGAAAAATATATATAACATAAAAAGTAAAAATATATGTGATTGATCCAAAAAGAGCAGAAAGAGAAAAGTTTTTAAAAAATATCTAACATTTTTAGATATCAAGCTAACTACAGGTTTCTTAAATGTAATAATTAAGGCCCAGAGGTGCAGAGGATGGTGCCTTTTTGCTTTCTGAGTTCAAAGGTGCTTATACATGTGTATAGTTTCTTTTTTTTGGTTGCTTGCATATCTGTTAATGTGAACTTTTTTATTTTTATTTGTAGCCATCTTGTAGGTGTGTGTGTTCTGCCCCAGTTGTATCACAAATTCCTGTGGGACAAGGCCCACATCTAATTATCTTCTGCTTCCAACACTGCCTAACATGTGTGGTACACAGCTGAGTAGGCAGATGCTCCAATGTGTTCCCTACCTCACCAAGCCTGAAAGTATCACATGGAGGCTCAGGGCAAGGTTCTGGAGCAGATGCTGGGGCAAATCCTGGCTCTTCCACCTACTTAGCTATGTGAACTGGTCAACTCATTTCAGTTCCTTGTTGCCTCCCTGTTTGCACATGCATACAATAGAGAAAATAATGGTGACCTCATTGGTTCCTTGTGCAGATTTCGTGGGTCCCCAGCCTTTTTGGTACGAGGGACCAGTTTCATGAAAGAAATTTTTCCACAGATGGTGGGGGTTGGAAGGAGGAAATGGTTTCAGGATGAAACTGTTCCACCTCAGATCATCAGGCATTAGATTCTCATAAGGAGTGTGCAACCTAGATCCCTCGCATGCACAGTTCACAACAGGGTTCCCGCTCCTATGAGAATCGAATGCCCCCACTGATCTGACAGGGGGCCAAGCTCAGGCGGTGATGCTGGCTGGCCCACCACTCACCTCCTGCTGTGCGGTCAGGTTCCTAACATTACTTCTTACCAGTCTCCAGCCCAGGGGAATGGGGACTCCTGGGCTAAGGCACAGGGGTTCGTAAAAGAGAACTTCACACACAGTAAACACTTAAATCCATGCTTACATGAATCTACAGACCTCAGAATCCTGTAGACACAGAGCACTGTGCTCCCTCCCTTTGGCCCTCCCCTCCTTCTGGATGTACCATATATGACTTGGCCAGTGAAGTGGCCAGGCTGCAGAGGACACGGTGAGCCCAGCACGGCCCCAGCATGGCTCATTCTTTCTGCCTTCTTAACCTGGGGGAGGAATGTCACCCACAAAGGCCTGGAGAGACCTTGGGAACTCTGACTTGTTCTCAGAGTTCTAGCTACTCCAGGAAATCACCCGCCCAGGCAGTTCTTTACATTTCTACTCATTCCTCCTCTCTGTGCCCCTGAAACCAATCTGCTGTTCCCTCTGAAGTCCACCCCTGCCAGCACCTATGAAAGCCTCATTAATTGGAAAGAAAAGAACCATGACTCAGCAATGGTGGCCCTGGAACCTGATTGAAATTCCCGACAGATACTTATTACAAAAGCATTTCTCTTTATATAAGAATTTAATCAGGCTGAGGTGTGATAAGCAGGGAGGCAGCCACTAAACAAGGCTGTTAATGCGGCGGAATCGTCTCCTGCTGATGGATGCAGCGTAGGCATGGCCGTTCGTTAGAAATTAAAGTGGAACCGAAATCCATTTGCTGCCTGGTGGCATGGAGCACAGTTGTTACAGCTTAACACAGCCATTTCCTGTGTACTGCCAGGCCGACATATGTAAAGCGGCCTCCCGCCCCTGTGCCAACTGTAATTCAGAGAAAATATCACTTTAATAAGCTTTCTCCACAACCATGGGCAATTGACCTTAGAGACACTCGATTTTCCTGGAGCCACAGGTTGGAGGCAGCAGGAAGAAAGGGATAGAAGGCAGCTGAGGAAGAGAGAGCCAAGCTTCTTCTGGGGATGAAAGGAAAGACTATGCCTTTGAAAAGAAGGCAAGCTCTTCCCACCCCTGTTGCTTGGAATAACTTTCCACTCAATAATGCCACAGTGGTTTCCTCTCCTCCATCAAAGCCTCGCTAATACTCCTCTGTGTGTTTCTTATATCATTGTTATCCTAAAGGCAAGGGGATATTGACAGAAGGAGAGGGACACCGTTGCTAAGACCCCAGGAGCAAGCATTGCTAGCCCGGGGACTCATGAATATGCTCATTCCAGGCAAGGAAACAACCGGTCAAGCTCAAGGGCAGGGCCTTCACCTGCTATTAATGTAGGCGTTCTGGGACTCAACTGAGTCTTGGCCCAACTGAGTCCTGAGCACATCCGCTGCCTTCAAAAGCACAGCAGGTGGCTTATTTGTCTTTGTATCACCAGTCACTAAAATAATGTCGAGCACATGGTAGGTGCCCAATAAGGTAAATTTTGTGATGAAATGGATGAATATATGAGCCAAGCAGAATTTTTAGGGTTGGTTATTTTCTCTCCATAAAATTCTTCACTCTTCTAAGCATCACCCAGTGTTCTCTCAAACACTCAGAGTCTCTAATACATTTAAAATCCAATTTGACTCAATCTGCTCATCTCTCCTCTTGAACACAATCAGATTTATATGTGACTTTTTAGGGCAGTCCTATTTCATAAAGTAATAGGTTCTTGTATTAAAGTTCTTGATGGAATCTCAACATGTAGAAGCGTAGATAGCACATCACCATCTGTACCTCCAGGTTGTGACAAGAGAAAGTCAGGGAGTACATTTTCCTAGGAATCCCTCCATTCCCAAGTGCAGGGTGCTAGCTGGAAGGCAGATTTTCCGACAATTACCCAATGCCAGACTTTTTCAGTGAGTTTCCTGAGCTTTGGTACAAGGCCAGGAAACCTCCAGGAACAAAAGCAGAAACAAAAGGAAGGCTGTCAGCACCTTCCCTGCTGACAAATCAAATGTCCATCATAAAAGTCTATTAGGATCCACTTATTAAGACAGAAGCAACTGTATCATTTGCAAGCAACAACAATTCATTAGTCTAAACGCATCTGAATGTCATCCCCATCTAAGGACTCACCACACAATTAATTACAGCACAAAGTTGGAAGAACAAACTATAGCTCATAAAATCAAATAGCATTCTGATTCATGATACTCAGGTTTAATCTTGGTCTCAGAAATTTAGAACGAGGGTCCATGCCTGCAAGTACAAATCCATAGAGACTTTTCAGGGAGGTCTTGCATTGTGTGGTGAGTTTTTGCTTGCCAATCTGACTTCCTCTCTGCTTTGAGCTGCTCCAAAGGAATCACTGTGCTAAGCCTTAAGTGATAGGCCATGTATAGTCCTGGCTTCCAGGGAGCTAAGAGTTAAGCATCAGAGAAAAGCCAGATATAAAGAGCCACAATACAAGGAAGAGAGTGGACCATGTTGTACAAGGCACAGGCAAAGTGAGCTGGGGCAACTTGGAGCACCTCTAGCTGGAAAATCAGAGGGAATTCAAGGAGGAGATGGTCTTCAAGCTTAGTCTTTAATGCCTAGCTTCTGGCTGCACCTACGCATCTGCCAACTGCTCCGCATGACACAGGAGCCAGAGGAATGGCTGCTGGGGCTGCTCACTCTATGTCCAGAGGCCGCTGTAAGTTCAGCCAAACTCCCAAGGCCCACCCCTCCAGATCATCTCTGGTTTCCTTTTCAGAAGAGCTTGCCCTTCACCCATGTCAACCTTCTGGCTGCTTCTGGACTCAGCCTCTGGCTCCCTCTGAGACATAGTAGGAAGCCTGTCTGGAGAATTAGCAACCAGCAGCATGAAACTGTTCTCAAAAGATGTTCACTCAATTTATATGATGTATTCCTATTGTACAATAAGTTCTACAAAGCATGTACACTTATCAAGTTATTTTCTTTCCTATCACACTTTATGTCACATCTTAAATACTTTACCTCATGGCTGAAATATATTGGGTTTTGTTTTTCTTTGGGTTTTTAGAGCATTTTGTGCTATAGAGTCAACATTCTTAACTGCTGAAATATTATTTATCAAAAGCAGGTGAGGTCTAGCCATGCTGGACATATTTTCTTCTACTGTGTCTGTCTTTTGACCAAGACTCCTGCAAACACACTAGAAGGCATTACCTCCTAGTTACACTTGGCCGAAGCCTTTCCCAGGCCTCATTACTGGAGAGCAAGCACATTTAAAGACGGGTAGGTTTAGACACCCATGGCATTAACGGCATTGCTGACAGAGGGGCATGGAGTTGTGCCTAAGTTCAGGTTCCCCAAGATTCAAGGTGCAAGGATCCTGTTAGGGAAAAGACCTGTGTGAAAGAAAAAAAGAAAGTGGTGGTGATGGTGGGGGAGTCAAGGAACCTGGGAGATATGTCAGACTGATGCAAATCTGACCCAGAGTGAAGGAGAGAGGGAGAGAAGATAGGGTGGAAGCCTGCTGGACTGCCAAGCAGTCTAAAGCCATTGGGGAGTGCTTGAGCCAAAGTAAGCCAATAAAGGAGTCACCAGTCTCCCAGGGTTGGGTCTACCTCAGTATCCCTGCTGTGCTTATCACTGGGCAGGAGCAGCCTGTAGAAAGCATGGTCTCAATGCAGAAGTGGCTGTCAATTCCCTAGTGCAGTGGCTGGGACCCTGTCAACTGCTCCTTCCGTAGAAGGAGGTCTGCTAGGCCCCTTCTCTGGCTGCCACAAGGTGAGAATTATACCTAAAGGAGGAACTTTTAATCAGAGGGCAGGATACCCTCGCAGCCCCCTTTCAAGGTGTAGGAAATGTCTCCAGCCCAAGGCACTCTCAGGAGACCCTGATGGCCCTCTGCCCTCCTCACATTCCCAAATACTCTTTCAGTTCAAACATCTTAGAGTCCACACTAGAGTTTACCTGACCATAGGATGGTTGGCTCTATTGAATGGAGTGCCCTTGGGTGGAGGAACAAATTAAACCTTTCCATCAGTTAGTCCTCAAGGTTAGATAAGCATCTGAATCATGTCCTGATCCCAAGTAAGAGGAGAACAAAAAAACCTTAGCATGGGAACCAGAGGAGAGAGATAGGGCACAGCACTCCCTACTCGGTCATTTTACCCAAGGTCAATCTTGCCTCTGATAAACCTCATGTAGCCAGTCGTGCTTGGTGAGCCCCATACTGGCATGGGGCTCAGGTTGTCAGTGAGTGGCAGGCCTCCTGGAGGAAATCTGAGAGAGGATGTAGAGGTTGGTTGTTTCCTTCCCTTTTTGAAATCCCATAGGCCCTTGTCCTCCACAGCTTTTCAGGCCTGAAAGTGAAGGTTGATTTAGCTGGCAGAAGTATGGATGAAGCCCAGGAGGCTTAGAGCCCTGAGGAAGGGAAAGGAAACTGGCATGGATTGGACATCTACTCTGCACCACAATCTCCATATGTGTTTATTCATTTGACATGCAGAGCCTGTGCAGTGCTATTATTATCCCTATTTTTCAGTGAGGCCACTGAATCTCAAAGAGGTTCACTCAAGACCACGCGTGCCAAAGCCAGGGTGCAAATATGGGCCAGTCTGAGTCCAAAGCCTCTGCTGCCATCCCAAACCTAGGCCCCAGGTGTTAGGGGGACTTTGAAAGTTAGGAAATCCTGTCCCACTGGGCAGGGAAGCCAGGAGTGAAGCTGGAGAGCCCACATGGAAAAGCAGGTCTTCCTGTCTCAGGCAGCCCACAGGAATGGTAGTGCTTGGGCTAGGTGGGTTACCCATACATACTTGTTGAACAAGGAAGAAGGAGAGAACCAGAGGATCCATAGTTTCCTTAAACTTCTTTGGAGCTCTCTGAACCCCCAACATTCTTCTCTGTTACTATTTGGGGGCTCATCTCATCTCCTTTTCTCGTCTCCTAGAAGGAAAGACCCACATTTGAATCATCTTTGTATCCCACGGTGCCTGGCATGTAATAGGTGCTCAGTAGATGTCTGTTGGACGAATAGACTAGTCTAGACTTTGAGGTGAGCCAGAATGGCAGGTCACATGAGGATAGGGAGGAGAGGCTGGGGTCAGGCCTTTTGCCCCACATTCACAGGGCCCACTTCTTGCCCAGGCTTTCCTTGTGAGCCACAGGGATGTCATCTGGGAAGTAAAGACACACTTTCTGCAACTGCTCTGAGGGTTTTCTATCAGTTTTTACACAAGTGCTTGAGCAGATCACAAGGTTCCATCAGGACTGGAACTCGAAGTAGGAATCATTTCTAGAGGTTCATTTAGCCTGGGCTTTCCTGCTGTCAAGAGCCCTACGTCACCAAGTGGAAGCTGCATCTCAGGTCCTGGACCTGTCTCATGTCACATGTGCCTGATGGCCTGGTGCTGTCTGTCCATGAAAAAGCATCAGTGAGGCAAAACTTGTCTCTAGAAGCCCCTGAGTGTCTGTCCTGTGTGACTTCTACCCTCCTCACTTCCCCACACACATTCAGATACACACCTTCATTCCCTAGGCTCAGCCCAGGGCCTCCTACCTGCCTTCCTACCTTACTCCGATTTTGGTAATGCTAGCACACACCTACCCAGCTCCGAGCAATTCTCAAACTCTCCCTTGAGGAACCAGTTGTCTAAATCTAGCAACTGACCAGCTCCCCTTGCTAAAGGGAAGAGGTCTCAAGGGTACTCTGAGGTGTGACAGAAAAGTCACAGGGTTTGGCATCAGATCCAGATTACATAGCTCTGCCTGAGGATTTATCTTAATGTGCTGCTGCCTTGGTCTCCTAAGGCACAGTACTGAGGCAAGAAAGTTTATGGTGCATTGGAGGAACAGAAGGAATATCATGAATAGAGCGGAAAGAGGTAAGTAGGGAGTGGAACCAAACAGGAGGAAAAAGGCCAGCTTTCAGTACGATCATATTCCAGAAGGAATTTCGTAAATTGTATCATGTTATATACATTCCAGAACAAAATGCCCCCCTTTCAGGATTTGAAAGCCCACAAGGAAGAATCCATGTACCCCAGCATCCCCTCCCTGGGTGAGTAATGACCTGTTCCCTCCCCTGCCTTTTTCTCAGACTCTCAACAGCCTCTCCCCCAACACTCTCCCTCTGCCCTAGGACCTCCGGCAGGATTCATTTATATCTCTAGCTCAGCCCTTGTCCTTGATCTCTGGACTCTATCTCAGCCTACATGACAACTCTTTTTGGATGTTCAAAGGCAGCTTAAAGTAAATATGTTACAAGCTCAATGCACTGGCTTTTCCTAACACACTTTGCCCTCCATCCCCAGCATTCCATTCTCAAGGAACGGCTCCACCATCCCTCCAGTTATACTTTTCAAAGACTTGAGCATGATCCTTGATCCTCTCCATTTTTTACTCTGCACATCCAAACCAATGCCAAGTCCTATACCTTCTATTTCCTAAATATTCCTCAGATTATATTGCTTCCCCTTTCCACGATATCATCTGGACTGCTGTAACAGCCTCCTCACTAGTCTTTCAACCCAAGTTCCGACACATCCTCGCTAGCATCGGTAGAGGACTTTCCCAAAAGCCCCATGCATCACCATCACACCTCTGAGTCAAAACACCTTCAGTGGCTTTCCAGTGCTCTAAGGATAAAAGCTAATGTTTTGAGTGTTGCCTGTCAGGCTTCCCTGGCTCGATCCCGGCCTTCTGCCCTGACATTGCCTGTCAGCATTCTCTTCATCACTCTCCAAGGAAGAGACAACACTGTTTCCTTGGTTTCTCCACCATGCCATTCCATCACATGCTGTTTCTCTGCTAGTCTCTATAGTCTAATGACAAAAGTACAGAGACTGGACACTTGTTATCCAAGGACCTATCAAGATACTTGGTCCCTGATAGATGCTCAGTACACGGAATTGGATACATGGAAAGTGAGATGTGTTGAGACACAGGCTGATGCTTTAAGTAGGGTCAGATTCTTCTAGCAAATTTATATTCCAGCAAGATGGTCTCCTGAAAAACTGTCCCAATGAAAGCAACATAAAAAGCTGGATGAATTATGTTGAAACACCTTCCTATATGAATTGCTGAGCTAGTAAGAAAGTAAGGATCTGCAGAAGCCAAATCAAAATGAAAGCCAAGGCCTTGGGAGATAAGCAAGAGCTTTGATCAGCACCTGCCCTTAGCATGTCTGCCAAACCCTGTGGACTTTAAGCTTCTGTCTTGGTGGCTGCTGAAGGCTCAGAAATCAGGAGATAAAGCCACAAGCCCATCCAGCTTGGGCAAGCTAATAAAACAGATTGCATAAAGCTAAGACTACAGAGAGTTGTCTCTTCAGTGAAAGAATAAATGAAAAATAATACCACTTGATGATGTCCCCCACCAACTCACTCCAGTCTAATCATGAGAAAATCCAAATAGAGGGATATTCTACAAATACTTGACCAGTATTCTTCAAAAGTATCAAGGTTATGAAAACCAAGGAAAGTCTAAGAAACTGTCACAGCCAAGAGGATCCTAAGGAGACACGGTGACAAAAGGTAGCGTGGTTTCCTAAATAAGATCCTGAGACAGAAAAAGAACGTTAGGTAAAAACTGAGGAAATATGAATAAATTATGGACTTTAGTTCATAATAATCTATCAATATTGCTTCGTTAATTGTGACAAATGTACCATACAAATATAAGATGTTAACAATAGAGGAAACTAGATGAAAAGTATGTGGAACTCTCTGTACTTAATTGAAACTTTCCTGTAAATCTATAACTATTCTGCAATACAAAACTGTATTAAAAGTAAAATAAACCCACTATGCAGAAGGGAACAGCAAGAAAACTTACAAGTCTTAACTTGATGTTTGGAGGAGTGGGAAAAATCTTCCCTGAGAATCATAACCATTCATTTGAGCTTGTGACTGAAATCCTCAGGCAGGAAATTTGATTTCAAATGGCATCCAGTTGGTAAAACTCCAAAGTGCCCAATAGATACAAACACAAATTTTCTCTGAAAGCATGCAATTTTGCCTGAGGCCTCAAATAATTTCCCCAGGTGAAGTCTCAAGAAACATGAAGTTATCATCAAAAATTATAAAACACATATGAAACAAAGTACTATAAGTGAAATCCAGCAGAAATAACAGCAGAATCAGAATCCTAAATATTTTAGACATTAACATTATCATAGAATGCAAAATAAGTGTGTTTAATATGCTCCCAGATACAAAAAGGAATCTTGAAAATAATGAACAAAGAAAAAGAGACTATAACAAATGACCAAGCATGTTTTTAAAAAGAACAAATAGAACTTCAATTAAAAATATAACTGAAGTTAAAAATTCAGTGGAAAATCAAATAGTATACAGATTCAATGCAGCTGAAGGAGAAATTGGTGAATTGAAAGATTCAGAACATAACCCTGGGAAACAAAGAGATTTGAAACACTATGAAATAAGGATGAAATCTGAAGAATAAGGTAAGATTCTAACTTTTACTGGCTTGACTGCAATAATAAAGAAATGTGGAGGGCTGGGTGCCATGACTCATGCCTGTAATCCCAGCACTTTGGGAGGCCAAGGCAGGTGGATCACGAGGTCAAGAGATTGAGACCATCCTCGCCAACATGTTGAAACCCCATGTCTACTAAAAATACAAAAATTAGCTGGGCATGGTGGCACATGCCTGTAATCCCAGCTACTCAGGAGGCTGAGGCAGGAGAATCACTTGAACCTGGGAGGCAAAGGTTGCAATGAGCCAAGATCGTGCCACTGCACTTCAGCCTGGCAACAGAGCAAGAATTCGCCTCCAAAAGAAAAAGAAAAAGAAAAAGAAAGAAATTGGGAGGAGGCACTGGTGAAAGAGTTAAGAGTTTCACCAAAACTCAGTTCCAGGAGTTCCGGCAAATGCTAAGTAGGAATGTCAAATGAAATCTTCACCCAGACAAAGCAGAGTGAATCTGTAAAACACAAAAGACAAAAAGGAAACAAAAACCCAGTCAGATCAGAAATAGGCAAAATTGATCTATGAAGACAGATATGAAAACAGTTTTTATCTTTAGGGAGGTGGGTAATGATTAAGGGAGGCTTCTAGAGTGCTGTAAGGTTTTGTTTTCACTTTTACAAATTCAGGTGATGACTGCATGGGTGCATTTACTTTGTAAAAATTTAGAAGACTGTACATTTATGATTCATGCACTTTAAAGTAAGAAATATTTATACTTTCAAAGAGAAAAGACAGATCACATTCAAAGGAATGATCATTAGACCAATGACTGGCTTCTTAACAGTAACAGTAGAAACTAGAAAATAGCAATATAATATCTTCAATGTGCTAAGAGAATGATTTGACTTCCATACCTTAAGAAATTACCTTTTGAGAATGGAAGATGAAATAAGTATATTTCCAGAAAAATGACTCTTACTAACAAAAATTTAAAAGAATGTACATTTGGCAGAATAAAAATGATCTCAAAGAAGGAATGATGAGATATGATATTGGAAGTATGTAGGTAAATCTAAATAAAAACAGACTGAATAAAGTAAAAATAATAATGTCTAAATTGTGAGGTTACAAACAGCTATAACTCAAAATACTAGACAAAAATAGTATATTAGCTGGAAAAGGAGTGGTGAGAGTTAAAGCATTCTAAGGTTCTTAAATCATTTGTGAGGAAGATAAAGATACTGATTAATTTTAGACACTGTTAAATCAAGTTTGCATATTAAAATATCTAGGATAACCACCAAAAATTAAACATAAAAAACAGTTTTCAGAGTAGTAGAGGAAAAGCTGAAAGAATAATAATATTAACAACACTTCAATCAATCCAAAAGATGACAAGAAAGGAGAAAGAATAAGAAAGAGTGGAACAAATAAAAAGTACAAAATAAAATGAGAGAAATAAACCTATCAGCCATCACAATAAACACAAATTGATAAATGCTCCAGTTAAAAGGAAAAGATTGCCAGGCTAGGTTTTTAAAGTCCCATTAAATGGTTTTTATAAGACCACAAAAATTGAAAGCAAAAACACGAAAAAAGATATACCAAGTAAATACTAGCAATAAAAAGCTGGTGAGACTATATCAATATCAGATTAAGTACATGGTAAGGTAAAGCATTAACTAATATAAAGAAGATTATTATACAATGATAAAAGCTTCAAATACATCAAATAAATATAATGAAATTAAAATTTAGAAATTATTGATAACAACAATGCTATATATAAAAACTTGTGGGATGCAGCTAACTTAGTAATTAGAGTGAAGTTTATAGCTTTGAAACTTACATTAGAAAAGAAAAAAGATTGAAAGAAATGAATTAGCTATGTCTCCAACTTAAGAAATGAGAAAAGAGCACTAACGTAGCTCCCGTACCCCATGATCCCCCACCAACCCTCACATACACAGCCACACAGTAGAAGGAAAAGACTGATTCCCAGAGAAACATAAAATAGAGAATTGGCATCTGATGAATCAACCTAAAGTCATGAATTTTCCCTTTTAGAGCTTGTCTTGGGAGTTCACTATTCCATGATAATGGTTATGTGGCCCTTGCAGAGTGCAGGGCAGATATTAGAGCTATTGATCCTGCAGTGGACAGACTCAAATGCTAGGAAAGCCTACTGAGGAAGGTGGCTGTTGCGTGTCCCTCCTTCTCTGGCCCTGGCTAGTGAGGCAATGGCAGGTGTGACATCTCACCACTGAATCCGTTTCCTTGGCTGCATCAGCTAGCTAATTTTGTGGTACCCACAAGTATTTAATGTACCCTGTGGCAGTTGGTCCAAAGCCTCTCCTGAATCTCTTCACTCTCAGTGGGCATTTTTAGAAATCAACAACAACAAGAACAATAACAACAAAACAGTTCTGTACCAGGAAAGACAAGAGGAATGAAGGAGAAGTCATCATCCAAAGTGTTGAGTGTGGATGTTAAACAGAGACCCTCTTTAGAGGCCCAAGGTCAAGGATGAATCATTTGAACTCTCTGAAGAGACTATTTGTCAGGAAGAGAGAAGCAATGTTCTCACCCCCGACAAAAAGAAAATGGAAACCAAAGTTCCAAGGCCAGAAGCCCTGCAGCCTCTATTGAGAAAGAATTGTTCTACCCAGGGACAGGCCCAGCAGATGGCAGCTTGGGCAGAGCCAGCATATACCCCCTCCCCTCCAACTTCAGGGGAGCACTGCGCCTCTTGTACTCATTCCAGCTATGAGCCTTTGCAGAATTCATTAAAGTATTTTAAAACCAGGAGAGAAAAATTAGCCCATATGTTTAGACTAGCTAAGCACACACAATCAAAAAATAAATAAATAAAAGCAGCAGGGAGAAGAGAACAAAACAACAAAATTAACTAAGCTTTGAGTGAATGTCTAATAAACCTGACATTTTTAACAGGCACGTTGAAATTTCCCCCATGTGCTGGTGACAATGATAATAATTGAATGCATAAAGGATAACAATCTATTAAAAACAGTGACAGTAACTAAAGTTGTTGAGAGTTTTCAAATTCATATTTCTGTTATAAATTCAAGGTCTGTGGCCTCTCCTCACATAGCTCACTGTGGCCTTGCCTCTGGTAAGGCTGTGGAAAAGACTCTGGACCCATGCGAGGAAGGGCCCACCAAATACCCCTGCTTGGGGGCCTAGGGCCACAGGGCCCACAAGAGTTAGGATCCCTCAGGATTAGGCCCTCTTGGTTGTAGGGTGCACTTTCTATGGGAACATCACCCTGTTCATGAGGCCCAGAAGCAGTCATATAGAACTTCCTGTTTGTAACCCAATGGATGCACTCTCTTCCCCTGCCCCACCTCAGTCCAGGACCTGAAGGAAACAGAAGATCATATGCTTTTTAATTGAGGCAAAATTCATAAAACATAAACGTATCAATTTTCAAGTGTACACACTTGATAGATTGATGGGTGAATAGATCGATGAATGGGTAAAGGAATAGGTGAGTGAGTAGCTAGGTGGATGGATGGTTGGGTGGGTGGATAGATGAATGAATGGATGGATGGAGGGATGGGTGGATGGGTGGATGGATGGGTGGATTGTTGTGTGAATGGATGGATGGTTAGATAGATAGATGGATGGGTGAAGGGATGGATGGGTGAAGGGATGGGTGGGTGAAGGGATGGGTGGATGGGTGGGTGAGTAGGTGGGTGGTGGAGGGTTGTGTGGATGGATGGGTAAATGGATGGATGGATAGATGGATGGGTGAAGGGATGGGTGGGTGAGGGATGGGTGGGTGAAGGGATGGGTGGATGGATTGGTGGATAAATGGATGGGTGGATAGACGGATGAATGGGTGTGTGGGTGGATGGATGGGTGGGTAGATGGATGGGTAAAAGGATAAGCAGATGGGTGGGTGAGTGGGTAGATGGATTGGTGAAGCGATGGGTGGATGGGTGAGTGGGTGGAGGTGGGTGGATAGGTGTGTGAATATATTTGTTAAATGGAAGAGCACTGAACCTAAGGTTCATAAACCAGGCTTCAGCCCCATCTTTGCCACAGGGTAGTTTTATGACATATAAGTTACTTCATCTCTGTGGGGCTTCATTTCCTCACATGAAAAACTAGTCCATTAGACTGGATGGTTTCTTGTGATCCCAGGAGACCCTTCTCCTCAATACTGTCTCTGGATAGAGGAGAATCCTGGCTAACTGTGATGTTACAGGTAATACCATCCAGAGGCAGAGAAATGGACAACCTGATTTATGGATGAACTCACCTCTATTATTGCTTCCCAATTTGCGTTGGGTTCACCAAGGACTTTCTTTTTTATCTCACTGAGTACTGTATCCTCTCATACCTACTTTCCATTACACCCCAGCCTTCCTCCCTCATTGACATACAATGTCTTTTAGGGATTCTGCCCCCGTTGTCTCCACCATAAGTTGCATTTTTTCCAAATTCAATTTTCTTCCTCTTGCAGAGCAATTGAACCCACAAGGCTAGACCCTGAGTAGAAAGGCCCACCTTTCTAACAGCCTGCATTCCTCAGTAGGCCAGCACAGCTCCCAGAACTGGCTGCCAGCAGAGGCCATTTCCCCCACACAGTTATCACCAATATCATGCACTTGTGGGTTATTTTATCAACAAACTTTCAGCAAGTGCCATGAAAATTAAAAAATGATTTGTTGGTATTGATATCCTTAAAATAAATTGCAAGCCAAGCTGAATAATACCAGAGGTCGGGGAAGGGTAGGGCTATCAAGAAAAACAGAAAACATTTTTTTTTCATGAAAGGTGAGGAGGAAGTTTTTTGCGCCATCCCAGAAGAAAAGTCCAGGTGGCACTAGCAGGAGGGGAGAAGGCCATTAGGTACTGGACTGAGCCCCACTGACATGGACGATCACATCAGTATGGAGAAAAGAAACTCTGAGGACCTTCCCACCGCTTTCTCCCTGATTATGAAGAGAAAAAGAGCAATTAAGTTAGACCTGGTAATCTGATCTATTACTATGCATCTTCCCTAAATCGGGGGTCTGGGTATGTTGCTCGCTGAGCTGGTCTCATGGGTCTCCACGACAGTAACAAGATGGAGGTGGTAACCGCTTTTGCTTCAGAGCGTTTTCTTGACAGTGCTCCCCCTTGTGGCCCGCAGATAACCTCCTTGAAGGATTCTCACTCAGATGACTCCCAGAGACACTCTCTGGGATGGAGTCTTGTCCTCGTAGTCAGTGCCACCAAAGGAAGGCCCTGCCTAGCCACCATGTCACCTAGTCCACACAGTCAGTTTGATTACAGAGGCAGCCCGCCTGATGCTTGAGGGCCAGGGTTGCTTGGATTGACCAGGTCTGTGTACACTAGCTCAAGTTTATGTACCTCTCTGAGCCTAGGATTTCTCATCTTTGAATTTGAATAATCTCATTTGTCTTCTGTGGTTGAAGAAAAAGTGCGTGAAAGCAGCAGCATAATGTTGGACACATAAATGCTTAATAAATGTGCATTTCTTCCTCATAGTTAAATCCTAATTCAGAAGTCTCTTCCCAGGGAAGTCTCCTGGGTGCTCAAGGGTGGTGATGGGAGGCCCAGCATCAGACTCCATCTGGAAAGGTGGGAGAGGGAGCCTTGAGCACTGGAGTATGCAGCAGGCTTGCAGTGAGAGTGTGAGAGTGGGTCTTCCCATTCTTACACCGTGGACATGCTTCCCTGTTACTTCTTAGGAAATTAGCATGTGATCCTCTACTAGTGATTTATCCCTTTGAGTGGACTTCAAGTCCATGTGCTCCTCCTTCTCCCAGAAAGTTTTCCTCCCTTTCCTTGTTGTTGCATCAGGCTTCATCTTCTGTTAGAGAAACGTCAGGCTTTCTGGAAAAGCAGATATGGAGTAAGGGGTCCTTCCCAGAGCTGCAAAAGTCATACCAAAAAGGAAGCTTCCTATTGTGCTTGTGGTCATAGTCAGGTGTGCAGGCTATGTTAGGTGGTGTTAGCAAGCAGAGATGGAGAAAGAGCATAACAGCCACACTGCCTGGCTTAGCAAGAAGCTCAGTCCCTCACCTCCCCTAACCTGATAACCTTTCTCCAGTGTAGAACTGACCCAAGCTTCCCATAACAACAAGAGGATACACAGAGCTCTGAAAATTCTCCACGTGCCCTCAGACATTAGGGTCCCAACCCCCTAGGAGCAGCCCACCTGGTTGTGTGGAAAGAGAATCAGATTGGTCATAAGAAGCTTTGACCTTTGTGTCTTTGGGGAAATTACTCTACCTCTCTGGGCCTCTTCCTCGTCTCTAAAATGAGAGGATTGGTTTGGCCAATCTTTGATGCACCTTGTGGATTCAGATAATCTGAGTCTACTTTGAGGGTATTCACTATGGGAAATATCAACTTCTTGTACACTCTTCTCAAGCTGATATAAATCAGTTACTCTTGCCCACAAATTGTGACCAGTGAACTATAGTGAGAGAGATGGGCCCCAGAGCTAGGAAGCTTATTCATTTATTCAATAACTACTTATTGAGCACCTGTTATATGCTAGACACTCCTCTAGATGCAACAACATCGAAGAAGTTCTTGCTCACACAGAGCTTACAGTCTGATGGGGAAGACTAGGAATAAGCAAATATGTAAATATGATGGGTCTGGTGGTAAACACACACACACACACACACACACACACACACACAAAACCACCACCACCACCACCAACAAAACACTATGGAGAAAACTAAGCAAGGTAAGGATACTCATTGCCCTGAGTATCCTGGGTGGTGGTAGGAGATCTGTCTTATGTAGGTAGTCAGGGAAGACCTCTCTGATAAGGAGATGTTTGAGCAGAGAACTGAAGGAAGGAAGGGGGAGATTTTACAGAAAGAAATTAGATAGGGGAGAAAAATAAAAAGAAAAGTCCAAATTCTCTTGGTAAGCTGTACCTCAGACGAGTGGGGCTTTTTTCTTTTGAAAGAGGCAATGCAAGTTTTAAGCTGAGTTCTGAATCCTCTCTAGGAGCAGTGTTGGCAAGGATCCTGACATGGCCATCTTGCTAACCCTTCTCTGCCTTCCCGTATCCTGGCTTTGGAGTCTGACTAACCTGAATCACGGGCTCTGTCACTTATTATCCATTTGACTTTGAACAAGTGACTAGCCTTTCGAAGTCATAATTCTGTCAACTGTATAACAATAAATAATGCCTACTTCCTAGGGCTGTAGAGAGGATTGTGTGAGCGATGCGTTCCAGGTTTACAAAGTTCATACTGCTCTTTCCCTCTTCTTAGGCAGGAATGCTCTCCTGGGGTCTCCAATCTCCTTAGGGAGGGTGAATGCCTTGGTTACAGGTCCAGGTCTCAGAGACCTACAGGTTTTCCAAGGGGCAAAACCACTTTCGGCCTGAAATGCTTTCCTGTCATCTCCAGCAACAATCCCAGCAGCACAGGACAGCTTCCTCCACAAGCAGAAACTGGGCAAGGCTTTTGCAAAGATCTGAGCCTGGCAGAGCCATCTAGAAGCCTAGAACAGGAGAACACTTGGACTTGCCACTCAGCTGTGACCACCCTGCAGCTCAGCAGAGCTCCATGGCAGGGGACAGGCTTGGGAGCTGCCTACAAATTTGATGGCACAAGAAGCAGTTTAAAGTTTTATTTTACAAAACAGAATAAATTAAAAATGCATTAGAAACGAGGCCTTTCTTAACGACAGGGTGTGCTAATGGGCTTGGAACCTGTGCTCCGTCCTCCTTTAAGCTCTTACTGACTGAGCTTTAATGTATTTTATTTCTTGAAAACAATCCCACAAGCGCTCAGTACAGTCAAAAAAACATTTCTAAAATCATTAGACCACTACACAGTAAATATTCCTCACAACCACAGCTCCCACCTGCTTGCAATGAGGCATTGATTTTATCTTTGCCTTGTTTTGCTCTCTCTTGCTTTTTGTTCTCTCCTCCCATCTCTCTACCTCCTCCCTGCAGATTCTCATTGGGAGTTCAAGCAAGGATTGGCAGAGCCTTCTATAAGATATATTTTCAAAAGGAGTAGAAGAATCTTTGTCAATATTCAGTCCAATGGAACCACCTCACTGCCAGCTGCAGGGCCTCCCGGTCTGATTTTTGGAGGGCAAGTAACCTTGTTTGCCCTGAGAATCCATTCCCATTCCTCAGCTGATATCCGAAATTCTACTGTCAGGACTACATGATCACACCATAGGAAAACTATTAATTTGTCCATTCAGAAATCCAGAATCCAGTTCTAACCCAGCTAATATCACTGTGTGACCATGAGCAAGTAATATCACTGCTATAACCCTTGGAATTGTCATCTATAAAATGGCAATGTTGGATAAATTATCCCCTAGTTGATACTTTGATCTCTTTAGTGGACGAGTTGGGTTTCAATCACACTCTGCCTAGTTACTAGCTATGTAACCATGGGCAAGTTGGTTAACTTTTGAAGTCTATTTTGCTTATTTTAAAAAGTGTATATATGCATGTGTTTGTATAAGACATATATATGAAAAGGATGTTTGAAATTTAAAATATATACCACATGTAGAGAACTCAGCAAAGTGCCCACAACATAGTAGGACTAAAAAAAATTAATGTTATCTTGCCTGCACCTGTAGTCATTCTTGTCCTCTTGCTGTAGGCACAGGAGCTGAGTCTTATGCTAGAAAGAGTTGAAGAGCATAGACATCCTGGAGCAGCAGCGGCTGCTCACAGAATGGGAAGAGGGAGTGTGAAGACAAACTTCCTACTTGGCATCTGGGCCTATGTCCCCAGATCTAGAGGAAATGGGAGTGGCTGCATCTTTTCAGGTGAATGTATTAACAGGGAAAAGGGGGTTTCCCAGACGAGAGTCACCAAACCCCCACTTTCTTAGATCCACATCCCTGCCACTCCCTTATTTGATCCCCAAAATCTTGTGAGGTGGAGAAGAGTTATTACATCCCCAATTTACAGATGAGTAAACTGAAACCCAAAGAGGTTTAACCTGAGGTTACATTGATACTAAGTGGCAGAACAAGGTCACACATCCAAACCCACTGATTCCACATGCACAGATATTAACCAAATTTCTCTTTATGCATAGCTCTTTAAGGACACAGCTATGACAGTGAGGCAGATCATCACAAGCACTGTGCCAAATGAAAGGTGCATTCTCAAACACTCTGTGCGTAATAGCTACCACTGCAAAGGGGATCACGATTTTTGGTAGTTTCTCGATTCCGTTAGGTGCCATCAATAAATAGGCATTAGCAAAGTAAGTTTTCAGAATTCGGCTGAGCTCCCAGCTAAGTGAGAAATCCTAGGGCAAGAGGCTGCAACTCTGTTCTGAATTGTATATTTCTTTCTCTTCATGATGTATAAACATTGTTCTAACTTACTGTTAAAAAGAGAGGTTTATAGAGAGCTAATGACATGCCAGGCACTCTGATAAGGGTTTATCATGCATGATCTCAGTCCTTGAAACAATTCTACAAGGTGGGGCAACATCATGCCCATTTTATAGAGGCACGAATGAAAGTGCTTTTAGGTCAAGTAACATAACCAAGGTCACACAGATAATAAAACATTTACAAGGGGCTTCTCCCTTGATTTCCTTGCTATAGAGATTAGAAAGTTAAAATACTGTTTTTTATACTTTCTCTTGCATAAGAAAGTCTGGTCAATAGAAAGTCTGGTCGGTAAGAGGTAGGTCGAACTTCCTAGGTGAATCTCCTGGAACAAATTTCTCTAAGAGACAGACTCATCTTCCATGCTCTTTGCCTATTCTTCCTGTCCGAAATGTGAACATGAAGCTTGGAACTGCAGCATCCATTTTATAATTCTGACGATGGAAACCACATGACACCAAGACATAGCAGGAAGGAAAAAGGAACTTGGGCCCTTAATGGCATTCCTGAGGAGATTCACAGCCTTCAACTGCCTAGCTCTGAACTTAGAAGAGGAAAAATTAATCCCTGATAGCTCATGAAACTTTTGTTTTCTCTTAGTTAGAACTATGCCTAATCCTAACTGATACATATAGTGATACTATTGTAATTTTTACTGTTATGGTTTCTTTCTGGTTTGTTCTTGAGGTCTCTCTCTTAAGAGTAACCACAAGCCAAGACAGACACTCTCCAAGAAAGCCCTAATTTGGGTAGAGGGGGAGGTGGAGTTACATTCAGGTGTGTTTGTCAAGTGAGCCACAATGAGGACATAAAACAAAAATGCATAAAACAGGAGAAATGTACAACTCACAGGTCCCCAAGAAGTTAGGGGTGCTGACTGGGGAACTGCTGGAAAGTCTGAAGGCAACAGGAAGCTCAACCAGTGGATGGAGAGTGAGAGGGAGTGAGGAAGTGAGAGAAGGAGAAAGGTGGAGGTGGAGGGGGAGTAGGAGAAAGAGAGAAAGAGAGAGAGAGAGAGAGCCTGTGGGACTATGCCTTTATTAATGTCCATGGGCACTATCCCTTAGGCTTTCCTGTGGGGGTTGTATATGGATTTGTTTTAAAAAAGCACATGCATAGGCGAGAACTTGTTATTTACATGACTCTAGTGTTGATCATTAGGTTGTACCTTGACCAGCAGCTGTGGGGTGTATCTGGCTTTCCACCATTGAAAGGAGGAATGAACAGGCTGTGTTGAAACAAACACACAGGGATGGGGAGCTTTAACTAGACCAAAGGCGACAAGGCAAAACTGGGTTTTGAATAACTGATGTCGGGTTTAAAGATAGATGTCAAAGCAGCAACTGTATTAAACAAGCTTATGACAGATACGAAATTCAAATCTGAGACTACCAGACTCTAGACTCAAGTTTTTAGCTATTATATCTGCCTCTTATCTAAATTCTACTGTTTTCCCAGTAGAAGAGGACAAAGCATTAGTGTTGAGTAGATAGGAGGGAAGGATTACTCAGTGCAGCTAGTGCATGTACCATTTCTCCCACCCTCTCTCCTCTATCACACCCGTAACCAACACAATACTAACCAGAGATTTCAAGGATTCAGATATCTGAAGGACCTTTTTCCACTATCTCACTCCTAGAAAGGATGGGTCACTCCACAGATGACATGAATGCTATTTCTACAGCTTAATATCACTTGGTCCAGGGGGAAGGAGAAAGGAGGAAAATCCCAAAACTTAGTTTCATTCATTACTTAAACAATGATTAGAAGAAAAGCATCAGTCCTGCTGATCCTTCGGAGGGTTGAGTGATGACCAAATGCAGTCAGTGATAGTTTTTTCGTTCACACATAGTAAGAGCAGCTGTTTTCAGCACCTTGGACAGGATTTATACTTTTCTGACTTTAAAACCTTGAGACAAAGCAGAGATCTCCTGAGGCTTTTCCAGATGACTAGTGGCATAACCTGCACTTTATGCTCTATTTCTGGAAACAAGGGAGCAGCTGGGGTCTGAATCAAGGATGTTGGCATCCAAGAGATTTTCTCAGCCTGTGTAGGGAGTTGTCCTGCCCTGCTTTCAACGAGCTACTAAGGTTACATAGCAAGTTTCAGAACTTGTGTAGTGCACCACTGCCAAGAAAGGCATAGATGAAAGAGAACACTGAGAACAGTGCCTGGCATATGCTAGGAGTTCAATATTATTGTTTAATAAATGAATCAATTCTGTATATCTATCACCAGTATTTGTACCAATATCCTATGACAGCTAAATAAGATAATGCTTGCTTAACAAAATGCTAAAATATAAGATATGCATAATAACTGTTAGCTATAATTCTAAGAAAACTACCTAAAATGTGAACAAAGATGCTTGTCACAGCATTGTTTATAATACAAAAGTAGAAACAACCTAAATATGTAAAAATATCATAATCCATATGATGGGGTAAAGGAGCCATGAAACGATGTTTTCAAAGTTCCTTTGTGAGAGGATGGTACTGATTGAGATGTTTACCCTTAGGAATAGTGCAGTTTACAGCAGAGACAGAGAACTGTCAAAAACAAAGTGATTAAATATTATAGGTGCTGAGTTTAAAGGGAATCTGATTTTTAATCTTGAGATTCCTCATACCAACAGAGTTGACAAAACTAGAACTGATTTAGTGGCTTTTTATTACTGAGACATAAAATAAAGCTACCTTTTAATGAAGAACAGTGTTATGAAGAAAGTTTATTCATTTTTATCTCTCCATGGAAGAAGAGATGAAGAAAATTTAACTTATTCTCATCTTCAAACAAAAAGAGGGGGTCCCAGTGGGTGTCTCCAAGAGGGAGAGACAAACATCTTATTCCAAGGTTCTGCCATAGCTGGCGACAGAACAGTGCAGGGGTAAGGAGAGGTTTTGTGGTATGGTCAAGTGATAAGGGGGCAAGAACATCACCTGGGTGCCCACTAGACATTTCTTTTCTTTCTTTTTTTTTTTTTTTTTTTTTTTGAGACAGAGTTCACTGTTATCACCCAGGCTGGAGTGTAATGGCGTGATCTTGGCTCACTGGAAACTCTGCCTCCCGGGTTCAAGCAATTCTCCTGCCTCAGCCTCCCAACTATCTGGGATTACAGGCATGTGCCACCATGCCTGGATAATTTTTGTATTTTTAGTAGAGACAGGGTTTCTGCATGTTGGCTAGGCTGGTCTTGAACTCCTGACCTCACGTGATCCACCCATCTCAGCCTCCCAAAGTGTTAGGATTACAGGTGTGAGCCACCACGCCCAGCCCCACAGACATTTCTTACACCCACTGGCCATAGAGAGTATATGAGCATAGCAGGAATGCTGAAGTTTGAGACAAAAGGGAGTAGCCTGGGGATGGTCCCCACATTAGTTAAGACTTGCCCATCCACATGGACCTGGTGACTAAGAGCCAGACTAGTGGTGATGACCAACAGGAAGGGGCAGCAACTTGCCAAGGGTAGTCATGTAGGTAGGTTTTTTTTTTTTTTTTTTTTCCTTTTACTCCCTTACATATCCCTATACAGCAGGGGGTAAAGGCAGGGAAAAGAGGGGCTATGCATAAGAATGCACAGTTCTGCCCTCTGCCCCCTCTTTACTTTTTAGTATAAGCTGAAACTGCAGCCCACCCTTTGGGGATAGGAGGAAATCTGAGGACATTCATGAATCAATTAAATATGAAATTAAATGTTTTAAATATGAAAGACTAAGCTTAAAACCAAAACAATCCCACTTTAGTAACTGAATGTGACTGAAAGTTATGGAATTGGATAGAGTGTTGTCAAGAATCTCTTTTCCCCAGTGAGAGAGAGGGATTTGAGATGGCACAGTAATCGGGAAATATTGTAAAAGTAAAAGCATTCCATGTTTAAAATCTGATGAGTTTGAGATTTTATAATCAAACTTGTTACAGCTCTGATGTAAAGTTCAAAAATCAAAATATAAAATTGTATCTGTGATAAGCTCCCATTTTGTAAAATATACAAAAGGCTCAAAGAAAATACACGAGAATGGGCCGGGTGCGGTGGCTCACGCCTGTAATCCCAGTACTTTGGGAGACCGAGGTGGGTGGATCACGAGGTCAGGAGATCGAGACCATCCTGGCTAATATGGTGAAACCCCATCTCTACTAAAAATACAAAAAATTAGCCAGGCATGGTGGCAGACGCCTGTAGTCCCAGCTACTTGGGAGGCTGAGGCAGGAGAATGGCGTGAACTCGAGAGATGGAGCTTGCATTGAGCCAAGATCATGCCACTGCACTCCAGCCTGGGTGACAGAGCGAGACTCCATCTCAAAAAACAAACAAAAAAAATACACAAGAATGATACAGGTAGATGGAATGATGAGTAATTTTAATTTTCTTCTTTATGTCTTTTTTTATTTTCCAAACTTCCTCAGTGGGCATGTATCACTTTTACAAGCAGGAAAAAAATATTCAGGAAATGTTAGTTTGCTATGTAAGTTTCTTTCTCTGAAGTCCCACACTTTAGGGCAGGTACCCCACCAGTCTTGGCTGCCCTAGTGCTAAAGTTCCCTTCAAGGATAGAGAGACAAGTCTTATTTGGGAATGAAATGAGGTATCTGTCTAACGAAGATCCTATTTCAGATGTTGATTTTAGTGTTTGTGAAACCTTTACTTTAGGGATGCTGAGTTATAGCAATCCGAGGAGCTGGACCCTCAAAACTCTATGGTCTTCCCATTGGAGTCTGAAAACTTTTAAAAGAACCACGTTCTCAGGAGTAACTGATTACTGGGCCAACTGCAATTGGTTTTTCTAGGGCCAGAGTAGCAGAATAGCAAGTGCTTGTTGTACATCTTGAGCAGCCTGGTGGGATTTTATCCATATTAATAATACACATGATGTCAACCCTGATTTTTCATCCCTTGATATGGAAGTATGCATGGAATAAGATTAGCGAAACAGGACTTTTCTAAGACATAGCTGTTTGCCTGAAGATGAAGCTTGAGTGAAATGGTCTCCACAAAGCTACTGCTCTAACACCTGAATTACAGGCATCCAGAGGTACTCAGACGCAGTTAAAGGGTTGGAACTATGCAACTGCGACTGGCTTCACTAAGGTGACAGGAGAAAAGGATAGTCATAAGGGTTTGGGAGAAGGCAATAAGATGAGACTGCATTTCTGCCAACAATGAATTTTATTTGTCTCCAAGCATTTATGCTATTTTACATCCGTTTCTATCAACAAAGAACTATAAAGAAGGAAAAGTAGCAGCATGCCAGAGAGAGAAATACTCAAAGACTCTGATCATTGCTGGGCTGTCACCTCAGAAAAGTGCCTGTGTGCCCTGCCCTCGTTTTGGAAGATTTGGGAGGTTATAATAAGGGCTCTCACTCCAGATTCTGAATGTCTAACACCTTCTAGGAGGGATCAAAGCCTTCAATAAAATTAAAATGGAAGACTTGTGTAACCATGCCTCTGGGAGAGAGTAAACAGTTCCTTAGAATTACATTAAGGTGTAAATGACCAGTGTAATTTCAGATCCTATGCTGAAAGCGAGTTTTCATGGCAGGTGAAGAGTAGTGATTAGGAGGTGGAGTGCCTGAAGGAGAGAAAAGAATCCAGCTGCTAAGAAAGGAAAAAGGACAAAAGAGGGAGGCTCAGGGCAGCCAACTCAAACTATCTTCACCCTCTGGCTTAGAATTGGTGCAGTTCCCAGGAGGATACAGAAAACTCCTGTTTTGGGAGTGTCAG
Organism: Macaca fascicularis; assembly: GCF_037993035.2. Taxonomy (NCBI): domain Eukaryota; kingdom Metazoa; phylum Chordata; class Mammalia; order Primates; family Cercopithecidae; genus Macaca; species Macaca fascicularis. The sequence continues at coordinate 122,275,279 of NC_088375.1, read as the reverse complement.
ACTGTACCCAATTGGCCCTTTAGGTAGTATGTTCAACTAGTGTTAATTTTTTAAGTGAACTATACAAGAGCTTGGGGAAGAATCAGGAGATGTAGAGTTAGGGATATCCACCTGCACAGTAATTACAAGACTAGCTACAATTTGCAAATCGTTTGTACTTCCTTTTTGGAGTGCTTTTTCATTACTGGCAATGTCTCCTTGACACTGCCTCTATGAATTATCCTCATTCTTTGACAACAGTATTTGGCTTTGTCATATACACGGGCCACTAGCCAGAGCCTGGAAAGCTTTTGTTGTATATAGAGATTTCTATCACAGGGATGTCCAGTCAAAACGTTGTGATGTGATTTCACCCAGTTAGCTCATGTTAGCCTCAAGATGATCAGTTTCATTTCCTTTCTGCTTCTTCCTCCAGTCTCACAACTGTTACGTTATCAATGGCTTTACCCTTTTCCTACCTCCCATGGAGGAAGCGCTGTCTTTCCTCCTGTCCAAGGTCACGCGTTTTTCTGTGCTCTGGATCTTATTCCAACCAACACGCCCTTGCCTCCCCAGGGGTCAGGAACCTTGTTCCTTCAATTATCTCCTCTCTTTCTTATATCTTCATCTTCTCTTTTAAGACTGGCTTCTTCCCATAGTCACACTCATGCTCAAGTCTCTCTTACCTTAAAATAAACAAAAATTTCCTTGATTCAATGTTCGCCACTTCTCTTTGCAGTTCAGCTTTCAAAAAGAGAAGATTTCAATTGCTACCTCCATTTTCTTATTTTCATTCAGTTCTCAATCTGCCTCATTCTGACTTCCATCTACCAGCCCTCCATTCAGGCTGCTTTCATTGATAGATTTTTATGTTTGCTGAGTCTATAAGACCTTTCCAGTCCAAAAGTTTGCTTGACCTCTCTACATTCAGCTTTGAGGATCACACTTCTTGAAATATGTCTTGACTTTCCTAACCCCATTCTATCTTTGTCATCTTCCAATGCTTAGGACATTCTTGATCTCTCTCATGGGTTTATCTTTCTCTGTCCACCTTTTGAATGTTGATGCTCCCCAGGGTGCTGTCCAGAGTTGTTGTTGACTCCATGCACTCGACTTGGGGAAGTTCATCTTCTATGCTGGCTGAAATACCATTTATGCAATGATTCCTCTCTCTGTATCTCCTCCCCAACTCCAGCTTCCCCTGGATTCCAACCCAATATATCCCTATTGGATAGCCTAAATTAGATATATCTACTTTTAACTAATTTAGATAGGAACTTCAAACTTATATCTAAAACTGAACTCATATCTTCCTCCTAGAATGTACAAATTTAAAGTTAGGTTCTTTTTTACAATCTCTCATTGCCTTCCTTTGACATTCAGGATAAAAGTCAAGCTCCTTAGTGTGGCCTACAAGGCACTTTACAGAATCGTCATTAGCCCTACCTATGTCTCCTGGAGATTTCCTGATCTTCCTACCCATCCCGAAGCACTCATCTCCACATTTTCCTCGGCAAGACAAGATTTCTCATAGTCCTATAAAGGGACCTTGCTGTTTCATGCTTTTCCACCTGTCTATCCTCTGTCTACAATGTTCTGTATCTCACTTCTCTTTTCTATTTACAAAATCCTACTAAGGACCTCTGAGGTCTCCCCATTATATCAGAGAGATGAGTCATTGTTCTGGTCCTAAACTTTGTACATACTTGGACTATTTTCTGTACAATCCTACTTTTTTATTATACATCTGTCTTTCTGACTGAGATTTTCTGCTTTTTATGGGCTAGGTATCTTATTCTGTATCTTATTCTCTTTTTTTTTTGAGATGGAGTCTTCGCTCTGTCCCCCAGGCTGGAGTGCAGTGGTGGGATCTCGGCTCACTGTCAGCTCTGCCTCCCGGGTTCATGCCATTCTCCTGCCTCAGCCTCCTGAGTAGCTAGGACTACAGGTGCCCGCCACCACGCCTGGCTAATTTTTTTGTATTTCTTAGTAGAGACGGGGTTTCACCATGTTAGCGGATGGTCTCGATCTGCTGACCTTGTGATCCGCCCACCTCGGCCTCCCAAAGTGCTGGGAATACAGGCATGAGCCACCACACCCGGCCTCTTATTCATCTTTATGCCTCCTGAATCTTTACTTTTCTGGCTTCTAGCAGATGCTCAGTAAATGCTTTTGGCCTAAGCTGATTTTTTCCCTTGTGGATTAAGAAGCAAAAAAACTAATATCTGTGAGTATTTGTTGTGAATAATGAATATCTTTGAAATGTTTATTATTGTTTTTGAAAAGGAAAACCAGTGCATTTTTTCCCTCCTATCCTTCCTCTTCTCTTTCTATCCTGGTTCTTCTCAACTCCTGAAAAATTTATTGACATTCCTCAAAAGTGCCAAAAACATGGAAGGACTCTTGTAGAAAGGTGGAGGAGTGAGTAGTGCTCAGCAGGATGCACATTTGTTTAAGATTTACTCCCAACTGAACATACTTGGAAAATCAAGGCCATGTTTACTTTATTATGGGACAGCAGCACAAAAAGGAAAACTCACTCATTCCAATCAGTGTCAAAGTCAGCAATGTCAACGGAGAGGCAAACAAATGTTCCCAATTCTGAACATTTCAGGTGAAGGGGCGGGAATTCTGGATTTAGTTAATAAAGGAGTAGAGAGCAGCTTGGGAGGCATTTTATTTCTAATACACTGGAAACGCCACTTTGTAAGTAACATTAAGAAAAACAGTGTGAATGGAAGCTGTAGGAAAGGCCTGGTAGATAACAGTATCTCCATATAAGAGCTTCTTCCCCTCTGGTTCAGAATCCTGACAGAGAGGTCAGGCTAACCATGGGAAGTGTAAGGACGGAAAGGGAGTGATCCCTTTCCTCCCCATCACAAGGGTCATGGCCAGCACTCCTATAACAAAGGACAGGTTAACAAGAAAAAAGCACAACAAATTTATTTGATGATAGTTTTACATAACATGGGAGCTTTCAGAATGAAGACTCCAAGACACAAGGGAAGCTATCTGACTATATGCTTAAGTTCAATAAAGCAGGGAAGGCTGTCTAGAAATGTGATTTTACAAAAAGCGTATGACCTAATGGTAAGAGACTGAGTGGAAAACCTAGCAAGGCCTGTCCAGACTCTTCTTGGCCTCTCTGTTGTAGCCTTTCTTCTTCCCATGTATGGGATAGGACCCCTCTGGAATGAGGGTCTTACTTCCTTTACGACCAGCTGTTACACACAAATAAAAGAGAAGGTTAGAGTAATATTTGTAGGCTTTGTGGCTGGTTTAGGGAGGTGAAGGGGTTCTGATTTCTATGAACCACATTAGGGGAGAGAAATTCTAGTTTCTATGGCTGCCATGGGGGAGGATGAGAGGTGAGAGACAGGAAGGCAGGAGAAGGTAAGAAAAAACTTTGCTTTGGAGGTTTTCACTTTGGGATATCATTTTCTGAGCTCCAACAGAAGAAAACATAAATCTTTAAACTGAGACAGAAACCCAAAACAGTGGTGGTGCTTGTGAACCAAGCTGGGCTTTTTCCTGGATGAGAAGCACATCTGGAAATATCTGTCCTTAGGCAAATCAGTCCTTGGCTGGGGTGGGAGGTAGCAGCAAAGACCCAAATCCTTAATGGCCCAGAGTACTCCTCTCTATGAGGGACCAACAGACCAATGCTGCTCCAGCTTCTGCCACAATTCCAAATTGTGTGCTCATGATTCCACCGGAGGTTCTTTAGGCACCTCAAACCCAACAATTGTCTCTTTCACACCCTCATCTATCAAAATCTCCATTTCCCCCTATTTTCCTGTTCCTCTTGCTGTCCTGCACTCGCCTTTACTCCTTCCCTCTCTGTATACAATCAGATGGCAAGTCTTTCCTGCCCAGTTTCACTGCCACTCCTTTGCTTAGGCCATTATCCCTGTGCTTAGATTTCTTTATTACAAAGGCCTGTTGGTCTGTACAACAGATGCTTAATACCTCAACTCCTTTATGTGGCTATTGGAGTTACTTCTGACCATTTCCCCCAACCTTAAAAACCTTCAAAATTTCCCCATTGCACCCACTATAAAATCCAGACTCCTTATTCTCTAATGCTTATTATTCATTTTCAAGTATGCTCTCTAATTTGTGAAGTTCTTTCTATTTTGACCACAAGGTACATTTTCAGCATTATGTCTCCTGTTTACCCCACCCAGGTTCCTTCATCCAAGCCCAAATATTGCTTTTGCATTGCCATTTTTATACTGTCTCTTAGCCTTGAAAAACGTTATCTTAAAAATGAATACATCCCTCCAAACCTTCCTTACCTGACCCTAACCCAGGTGATCTCCCCCATATCAGTTCCCTTGCACTTGATGTCCCTAGTGAGATACTAAGGACTTGCTTCCTTGCACTGTAATGTACATGTACTATCGACCCAACACTAGACTGCAAGTATGTTTAGGGAAAAGTCTGCATCTTATTGTATTAGCATTCCCACAATATTAATATAGTGCCGTGCTCATAGAAGAAGGCAGGAGTGAATAAAATGATAGAAGAACAGACTCCTGGGACTTTAAGGAGGATGCCTCACCTTGGAGCAAGATTCTCTAGAAGTATGGTCTTCAGTGTCAGCCACCTAGAAAGTTCTCTCTTGGCACCCCCACTTGCCTCACACCCACTCCCTAAGACAGCCACAAATAAATTTGAATTAGGAGATAGGCAGGACTGGGTAAGATCAGAATGTTGTCCTGAACTAGACGATATAGGGATAATTTTGGAAGGAGAGCAAGGTGATATTTCAATTGGAGTGGAGGAAGAAGGGAAAGCATTCAGAGAAAGAGGTGGCAGATGAATAAACACAGAATTGCAGGGGGAGTTGTGTGGTTGTGATAGAGGACAGGGAGAAATTTATCTTGGCCAGAGCAGAATCTCCACAATGGGAAGTGGGGGGAAATGAGGATGTTCAGCTGGGATGGAGGGGGGTTCACATAGGGGTCCTAAAGTTCAGACAAAGCAAATCAGAGCCTTTCTTCTCCAAGGCCTACTGCTCAGCTCATCTGTAGGGACTCGCTTGCTCAGGAAATTTAATGTCAAGGTTAAGCATGTGAGAATGACCAGGTAATAATCCTAGCTCTACTACTTCCTACCTTATCTGGCACTGGGAAAGTAGTTTAATCTCTCTGTGTCTCAGTTTTCTCATCTTTAAAATAAGTACATAATAGTGCCTACTTTATAGGATTATTATAGGATTAAATGAGTAAAGCACTTAGAATAGTGCCACAGCTATGTAAGCTAATTATTAGCTTATAATATTATTAGCTAATAATATTTTATTATTCCTGGGGAGACCCCAAGACAGGTCCAATACTTGACATCATAACATTTGTCAAAGCAGAAAAATCTCAGGTATTTTTTACACCAGAAAATATCTCTTAACATTCTTAACAAAGTCATACAAAACAGTACCAAAGCTGGGGGAATGGCAAAGCCACGACTCCAAAGCCAAATGTGGAGACCCATGATCTCCACCCATGACTTCCTGATTCAGGAAGCCAACCCAGCAAGGCATCTGAGTCAAGGCCTGGGAAGATGCTACCAGTTCCAGCAGGGACAGGACTTAGCCGAAAATGAGTGTTTGTCCCTGGGCCAGGAACAGGGGCAGAGCGGTCTCCCCCAACCCCTGCCTGGAGTGCTGGGGAGAGGTGCTGAGCTGAGCCTCATTAGCAAGAGGAAGCTGACTTCAGAACCCACACATCCTTGTGCCATCTCAGAAATGCTCTGAGAAAGTCAGTAAACGGGTATTTGGGGAGGCTTCTAAAAAATCCCTGTGAACACATTCTTAGCTAAGAATGTAAGTTGAGAGAAAGGAGCTGCCAACTTGTGAGAGGGGCTGAGTATTATGAAGAGAATATTACATCCCCCTCTGGGAAAGACGACTGACACAGCAAAGAAACTTAATGAGACTCAATATCCTGTTTCCTCTTGCTGCTCCTTTGCAGAGATTGGAATGCAAATCTCTGGAGTGGGGGAGGTTATTTGATGCAGGGTAAAAAGCAAGGTGTTTTCAGCAAGTGTTTGTTAAGCTTTCTTTGGGCTTAAAAGGCCAGCAGGGGCCTGTCTTTGCAAAACAAGAAGTAAGGGAAAAACAAAGCCTGTATGTTGAGATCCTGCAAAGTTTATCTTTTCATTAATTCTTCAGAAACTACCAGAACGGAGACCTCAGTCCTGACATGATGCCATCAGTTCTTCCAAGTGTCCCTGAAAGGGCTGGGCTATACCATCTGTAGGGCACAGCTCCCCAAGTAGAGGAAACGTGAGCCAAATTTGACAGAATCTCTTCTCAACAGGTAGCTGGAAAAGAGCTGTCTCTTTTCTATTTACCAGGGAGGGAAGTAGCAATAAAAAACTTATCTAGGTGATTTGGGGGCAGGGATTAACATGATTCAACTGCCTCCCGTGTGCCAAATACTGAGGTAGGCACAATGCATAAATTATCTCTTATGAATGCAAAGATAAGATTCTAACCTTAGCTGAATCGATACATGATTAATTGGGAAAGGAACAGAGAGAGACAGAATGAGGGAAGGAGGGAGGGAGGCAAGAGGGAGGGAGGGAGGGAGGGAGGATAGAAGGAAGGAAGGAAGGAAGGAAGGAAGGAAGGAAGGAAGGAAGGAAGGAAGGAGCGAAGGAAGGAAGAAGGCAAGGACCTTATAGTCAAATAGGCATCAAATCCTGGGTCTGCCCTGACATTGCTAACAAGCTAGGACTTCAGTTTCCTCCCCTAAAAATCAAGATTGTTGTTAGGTGGATGTGAAAGTTCCTAGCACAGAACCTCTTATATAGTAGGTGCTCAGCAAATGCTTGCTTATTTATTAATTTGCCTAAAAGGTAAGGTTGTAGTTGTGGGAAGAGTGATATTCAGAATCTGCAGACCTGAACGCAAGTTTGACGTTGCTACTCATTAACTGCATGACTTTATGCAAATCATTCAGCCTCTCTAGGCTTCAAATTTCTCCTTCTTGATAAAAAAAAAAAAAAAAAAAAATCTATCGAATAGGAGTGTTGTGAAGGTGAAGTAAAATAATATCTGTAAAATGCTTAGCACAGTGCCCTGCCTTTTGAAAACTCTCTGTAAACAGTACTTAGTACCAGCTGCTCGGTGAAAGGGCTTTGGGGGTGGGAATGTGTAGAGAGCAGTTAGTATCCCAGTCATTTAAATAGTTACATGTACAGATTCCAAATATCTCAGCATGATCTTGCATGAAAGCATAATGCTATAACTAGCCTAGCAGTTACAAAAGTGGAAGTCCACCACCTAATTGAGCTTTCATTATGAATGGCGAGGGCCAGTGAGGAGGGAAATGCTGCAAAGCTGCTCCCAAGGAATCTGCTGGGGTATCTACACAGGAGCCTACTGATCCTCCCAACTCAGTCAGAAAAAGTGTTCGGGGCTCTGGGAGATCTGTTTCTACTTATGGTACTGTAAAATCCAACTTGGAAAACACTGTTCACCCACCACTCATTGCAAAGAAGAATGTGTGGGCACCACAGACCACACACCAAATTGTCTTGCTGAAAAAGAAACAGCTAGACAGTCTCTCTCTACTGCAGACACAGTGGTGTCACTGAGGGAGCATTTAGGGGAAGAAGGAGAAGGGAAAAAAGAGAAGGCAGCTGACTTTTCTGCACCATCCACAGAGACCTGTCCTGGAGGGCACTCCCCTCCTGATTCCCTGCACTTGGCAAGCTGGGGAGTTGGGTTGCTCCAAGCTTTTGCAGTCTCATCTTTCATCTTCAATGACAGTTTGAGTTTATTAAGAAGTAGGTACTGCATCTCCCCTGCCAGGTCTTGGGGAAGGTTGAAGTTGATTAATGCTCATGAGGCCAGAAAGAAGAGGGAGCCTGTGGTTTGGCCATCACACAGAGAAGAAAACGAGGTCAAATGGTATCTAAAGGGTAGCAAAGGGTGCAAAGGAGGCGCTGCAGGAACATCCCCTGCAAATGACCCTCTTTTGAAGTCACATGAACACAGTCAACCTAGGGCTTTCTTGGTTTATAGAGTCTCAGCTGATGTTCACTATGTTTGCTACCAGCTCCTTTGTTTGGGACAATCTTACATTATGGAAAACATCATGTGATACAATGAGTGGTTGCCAATTTACCTTCCAGTGCTTTTTTGACCTGGATTAACTGAGTTCTGGAAGAAGATATCTTGGAAAAAGCCTAATAGAATTTTAGCTCTCGCAAGGAATATCCACTGAAGAGCTAATTGTGAGGCGATTACCCTCAGCATGGCTAAGAGAAGATCTGAGTTGATATCGCCACTCCTCTCCTTACTGTCTCTTGAACTTGGAATAGTCGGTTATCCCATCTGAGCCTTGGTTTCTCCATCTGTAAAGAGAAAAAAATAATAATTATAGAGGCCAAGGGAAAACTTCCCGTCTTCCTTCTGAAGGTTCACTGAAAAATCAGCTGACAAAAGGTAGATTAACAGGAAAAATGGCACACAAATTTATTAGTGTTCACAGGGGAAATCACAGAGTTATTACACCACCACACACGAAGATGGTACAGATAACCATCTTCTTAGGGGAAAGAGAAAAGGGGACGGTAAATGATTTTAGAGGGATAGTAAATGATTTTTAGGGGAATTCAATGGACTTGAAGAACATACAATGGCCTGGGACAAAGTCTGTTGGGCCCACAGAGCAGACGATGGTTGTGATAAAAGTCTGTCCAGATTCGTTGATAGACTTCAGTCTTTCTTCCTGTATTATGAATTCAGTTATTGAAAACTCAGGAAAGGGACCAGACATAATTGTTTTCTTCTTTGGTGGGTCCCAAGTTTAGGCAGATAAAGAACCTTCAGGAAACAACCTCATCCTGTGATTTGGGGGAGACAAAAGACTGAGAGACAGAAAATGGGGGCAGGTGGGAAATATGTGTGTTAGAGAGACACTAAGGCTTCTTCTTCAGTTAAGCATGTTCATCTTCTTCAGTTAAGCAAGAAGTACCATATTTTGAGGTATCAATTTCTGAGCCTAACACCATTCATCCAATTGAAATTTACAGATATTTATTGATCAATAGAATTATGTGCCAAAAATTATGTTAGGGAATCCAAGATAAATAAGATGTGGCTCCTGTCCTCAAGGAGCTTACAGTCTAGTCTCACTACTTGTGTCAGACACTCTTATGTACTACTTCAGGTTCTCTTGGCTTCATTGATCTCTTGTCTCACCTGCTACTGAGACTTCCAGCTTTACGTGGGTTCCAGCTGACTTTACACAGGCACAGGCTGATAGTGTTTTATCTCACGCCCTTGCTGCATAACTCTTGCTTCCTTCAAGGCTTTCTTGTTGACATTGAGGCATGGAACATTTCTGGCCCCTGCTTGGTACCTACTTATATGCAACCCAGAAACTTCGTTCTGAGTTTTGGAAGAGACAGAGGACAGAGACAGGAAGGGGGCAGGGTGTAATTGGAGGTAAAGCTTTGACCACTACATAATGAAGTTCATGGGTAAATTCTTCCTCAGTTCTCTCCCTGAAAGAATCTTGCTAAGATGCAGTTTAAATGACTTCTTGGAGGACTATCCTGTAAAGTCAAGTAATTGTCACAGTTAGATAATTGCCAGTTGATAACACATCCTCATAGTTTGTCCTTGCTTCATCCTCTTGATCTCGTTCCTGTTCCCTGGGATGGCACTCCCTAATAAAGTAAAAGCACATAAGTCTTTTTGGCAGTCTTGTACTCTGGGAAACCCAGGATAAGACAGTTGGTATCAGGAATGCCCCTAGAAAGTAAAATCTCCAGGTGGGATTTTGGAGATGAATTACCCAGAATCTGATGGCAAGAAGTACCTCGTTGCTATTAGTGAAGAGGGTAGTAATAATTTTGGCATACAGTGATATAAAAACACTAAATTTTTACTTGATATTAATTGGAGAAAGTGTAGGATGAACTATTGAAATACGTGATGGCTGCGGTACTTGAAAAATTTGGAAGCATTGAAATTATATGGAGTGAGCTAGACTTTGTTAACTGCATTGGAAGACTTTACTAAAGAAAATGATAAGCTAAGGAAAACTAACTGCCAACTCAAGACACAGTGTGAAAACCAGAAACTCTCTATGGCAGCTTTAAGGAGACTCATCTCCTGAAGCTGCAGAACACACAGTGCCGAAAATCAAGCCCACGATCTAATTGTAAGGGTGCTATAACTTCCAAGAGGAGAATATGTACAACCTTCCCTCTCTTATGTTTTAGTCAAGGCTTGGATAGGAAAAGAGAGGGCTTGTGAAACCAAGAATGGGGCATTAGGGTGGACAAGCCTGAGAACTTTCAGATTCCCTTGAACCTTGAAAGTTAGTAAAAGCAGTTCCTTCTCCCTTGACAGGGAAGAACATCCTCTTCTTGCCTGGAAACCATGTAATGACTTAACCTGAGGCAGGTACTTTATGAGATAATGACTATTCTCTTCAAAATCTTCTGCTATCCCTCAAAATGAATTTTGTGGGAAAAGGAGTCAAATGGAGGAATAAATGTAAAATAGAAAATATTTTTAATATGGGAGATCTCACCTATATCCTGGCAAGGATGCCTATAGCTTGTTCTTATAATCTATTGGGATGACTCCTTAAACCTTGGACACGATAATGGCCTATAGTAAATTAGGTGAAGATTTTGGAAATTCTTTGGTATGGTATTGAAGAAGAGATCACAGGGCTCAAGAAAGCAGGAATATTAGAAACAAGGTACTATACAAGACCTGAGAACCTACCACCTGACCATGTGTTTGAGAAGCTTAGTGACAGCTTTTGCTTTTTTAATAGTAAGTTAAAATTGCTGATGGGAGATGCTGCCAAGTAACTGGGATTTCTAGTATCAATTAGTTTGATTCAACTAGCTTCTGGAAAAAAGCTGATTTGATACAACCAGCTTCTGGGAAAAAAGAAAGACAACCCTTATTTATAGCATTTGCCAGCTTCCACGATGTTAACACTTTCATCATGACCATTTTCAAAGCTACTAGTCTGACTTCACTCGGCATTGAGTTGAGGAGATATGCACAGCTCACTAGACTGGCTCCAGCATACTACATGATCCTGTCATGTAGGGTGTTTCTTGACTTGTGTACATAAAGGAGAAAAAGTAATTTAGCCACCAAAATGGAAAGTCATTAGTTCTTCATTTATTTTCTTGATCTAAGGGAGTACATAGACTCGGAACCCAGTGATTGGAGAGAAGACAGGGTTTCTTCTAGGAAGGACCCTGCAATGCAACTGCAAGTATAAATGTTAAATAATCTTCCGATCCTTCCCAATGGGGACATGTGGCCATTTGCCAGTGTATAACCAGGAGAATATCTTGACTTTTCAATAACTTTAAGAATTGTCACCGTTTAACATAAGTTCTGACCAAGGGACTTGAAATGCCATCATAGTCCTAAAGTTAGAGAAGGAGTTTATGGAGGCCAGGTGATAAATAGAATCCTAGCCCTAATCCATCTCACAATGGGTTCAGTGAGTCTGCAGACACATTCTACTATTATATTCTGGTCTCCAAGTATATATCTGGGATAGATATAGCTGGCAGAATCCTCACATCAGTCCTCTAACCTGTGAAGTCAGGGTCAATATGATAGTGATAGCCAAGTGGAACCCTCTGAAGTTGATCAACCCCCCCACTTTCTGTACTGACCAAAATAGTACTCAGAAGCACAACCCAGGAGAAATTGCAGAAGTGAGTACTACCATCAAAGGCTTAAAAGATATAAGGGTGATAGTCTCATTATATCTTCATTTAATTTAACTCTATGGTTTCTGCAAAACAAACAAACAGACAAGCCATGAATTAAGATTCATTTCATGCTGGACTAACATAAACTAAAGGAAGTGGTAGTCCCAACCATAGTTATGCTGGATGTGATATCTTTATTAAGACAAACTAACTCAGCCTCTGGCATTTGGTATGCAGCTACTGAGCTGGCAAATGCATATTTCTCAATCCCCATCAATAAGAGGATCAGAAGTAATTACTTGCATATGACAGAAACAGCAATATACATTCATTATCTTTCTCTAGAGCTTTGTTAACTTTCCCTCTCTCCATCACAATATAGCTCACATGGATTTTGATCATCTTAGAATTCCAAAGCTTATCATGATGGTCTGCTATTAGTGATACCTTTCTAAATGAACTCAGTGATCAGGAGGTGGCAAGCACTCTAGATGCCCTTGTAAGACACATGCATATCAAAGGATGAGAGATAAAACAAAGGAATGTTCAGAAGTCTTATGCATTGGTAAAGTTTTAGGGGTCCTGTGGCTTGGGGCACACAAGGACATTATCTCTAAGGAAAAGGTCAAGTTGCTGCACTTTGTACCTTCTCCCATTAATAAAAAGGCACAATGCTGGTAGACTTTACATTTTGGGATAGAATTCACCACACCAGAAAATATTGCTCTGACCAAAGTGTTGAATGACTCAGAAGACTGCCAGTTTCAAATAGGGCCAAGAACAAGAGAGAGCTCTGCAGTAGCCCAGTAGCAGAATAATCTACTTGCCACTGGGGATATGTGACTCACCATATTCAATGGTGTTTGAGTTACCCATGGTGGATAACATTGCACCTAAGGTTCTGGAAAAAGACTATAACTTCTACAACAAGAACTACTTTCCGTTTGAAAGACAGCTCCTGGTATGCTACTGGACTCCCTAGCAGAAACTAAATGCCTGACCATGGGATACCAAGTGATCATGTGATTTGAACTACCCATCATGAACTGAAAATTATCAGATCCACCAAGTAATAAAGTTAAGTGAACAGTGACAATCAACTGTCTCAAAGAAATTATATTTTTGGAATCAGACCAAATTAGGCTCGAGAGGCATTAATCAATCACATAGACATGTGGTACAGAGTTCCATGTCATTAATGTATAGTGCACTGATGTCTGTCCTTCCATGCAAACCTATAGCCTCATGAGGGTTTCCCCCTGACCAACTGATGGAAAAAGAAAAACTCAGGCTAGGTTCACAGATGACTTAACACAATATATTGGTGCTAACCGAAAATGAACTGCTGAACTGCTGCCACAATGCAGTCCCTTTCAGGGATGACCCTAAATGTGATAGGGAAGAGAAATCATCCCAGAGGACAGATCTAGGAGCAACACACTTGTTCTTGTTCATCCATTTGAATGGAAGGAAAAGTGGCCTGAAATCTCCACCCACCCCCCTCTTCATATATATCTCTATCCACCCATATAGACACACAGACTCCTTGGCCTTAGTGAATGGTTTATCTAATTACTCTGGGGTTGGAAAGGAGTAAGATCAGAAAATTGGGAGATGAAAGCCTAAGGAATGGGAATAAAGCATGTAGATCTTTGTGTTCAAGTTAACACCCTCCAGAGAAAATTAACCAGAGAGAAGGCTCTCCACAACTGGGTAAATGGGTGCTACATCATGTAATTGTCCTCAAGCCTCTCTTCTGCCACTCCGGTCCTGGTACAATGAGCCCATTAACAAAATGAACATGGTGGCAGGGATAGATGTCATGGGCTCCCATTCACCAAGACTGATCTGTAGACAGCCACTGTGCTGATCCCTTGGTATGCTACTATTCCTCAAAGAGATCAGGTAAACTTGATTATGGATCAATTGTATTGGACTCTTTCCACTCTAGAGGGGCAGGAAACCATTATTATTGGTCAATTCCTTCTGAATTCTATATAAGCTCTCAGTGCTGGTTATTCAGAAGGAATTGACTTACCAATATGTTAACCCATGTGGCGTCATATAAAACCAAAGGACTTACTTTACAACAAAAGAGATGTAACAATGGGCATATGTCTAAAACACCAAAAGCAATGGCAAAAAAAGCCAAAATTGACAAATGGGATCTAATTAAACTAAAGAGCTTCTGCATGGCAAAAGAAACTACCATCAGAATGAACAGGAACCTACAGAATGGGAGAAAATTTTTGCAATCCACTCATCTGACAAAGGGCTAATATTCAGAACCTACAAAGAACTCAATCAAATTTTCAAGAAAACAACAAACAACCCCATCAAAAAGTGGGCAAAGGATATGAACAGACACTTCTCAAAAGAAGACATTCATACAGCCAACAGAAACATGAAAAAATGCTCCTCATCACTCGCCATCAGAGAAATGCAAATCAAAACCACAATGAGATACCATCTCACACCAGTTAGAATGGCAATTATTAAAAAATCAGGAAACAACAGGTGCTGGAGAGGATGTGGAGAAACAGGAACACTTTTACACTGTTGGTGGGACTGTAAACTAGTTTAACCATTGTGGAAAACAGTGTGGCGATTCCTCAAGGATCTATAACTAGAAATACCATTTGACCCAGCCATCCCAAATACCCAAAGGATTATAAGTCATGCTGCTATAAAGACACATGCACATGTATGTTTATTGCAGCACTATTCACAATAGTAAAGACTTGGAATCAACCCAAATGTCCATCAGTGACAGACTGGATTAAGAAAATGTGGCACATATACACCATGCAATACTATGCAGCCATAAAAAAGGATGAGTTCGTGTCCTTTGTAGGGACATGGATGCAGCTGGAAACCATCATTCTCAGCAAACTATCACAAGAACAGAAAACCAAATACCGCATGTTCTCACTCATAGGTGCTTCTCATGGTAGGGTTTACTTGTGATTACTCTCACAAGTTCAGGAATTCTATTATTTGTCTGCTGGTCCTTTGGCATAAGGATCCCAAAGTGAGTAAGTGGCAATAATAATTTCAAGTTAATTGTAGCCCTTGTCATGCTCCTGAATAGAATCATACTCTATTGACACTTGATAGAGAAGATCTCTAACTTAGTAGAACCTAGGGATGCAGCATGATTCACTGAGAATGGAGTTGTGAGGGTTAATCCTTTTTCCATCTCTTGGTTCCTGGATCCCTGTATTCCAGCTATTAGGTTACAGTTCTATCTAGTGGCCTTTGATTTGACACATAGACCACATCCTTGAGGAAAGTGCTCCAAACTTGCAATTATTATCACCAAGCTAGAATTTTAGATGAACCTTTAACAGGTTATTCCATCCATAACTCTACAACAGCTCAGACTTCGTGGGGATGAAAGCCTGGCTTACCTCAACTGGCAAGCAATCCAGACCAACAGAAGTGTTGGCCAAATTTGAGAGAAGTCTAGATAGAATAGATAATGGATATGAGTATCAATTACAGTTTTTAACTATAGCTGGATACAGGGATTGTAGCTTATTTCACTAACCCTCTTGCTTTTGATTTTTAAGAGGCTGCTCATGGCCACCAATTTGAAAAAGACTCTTTGGTCAATTGTACTTGTATCTGATTTCTCTGGGAAGAATTGAGAGCATTTTGTTGTCACAAAAATGGAAGCTCCATATTGTAAAATGGGAACCAGACGTATTTGAGAGAACCAGAATGTTTGAGTAGTGCAAGGGGTAGATTGTAGCAGGCACCTTTTGTGTACCACTTGATTCTCTTAGAACTTGTCTCCTGTCTCTAGTTTCAGTCATCACGGTGTTAACCATCTGTGCTTGAGTGTTGACTGACTTCAAGTAAATATAACTTTTCAGTACCTCAACTTGTGCCTGCACCTAGAGCATTTTGCCTCTTGTCATGGGTTTTTCCTGTTGTCTCTAAGGCTTAGGATGCTATAGGGTCCTGTTTGACTCTCACACACTTGAAGCCCAAATGTTAGATGGCCTCCAAAAAGCCAACCCTTGACTAGTGAGAGAAGGAAGTCAGTGGATGAATTATTTCCCCTGTTTTATCCCAGATGGACTAGGGTGAGATGTAATTTACACAGTTTCTCAGAGAGCTACACCATAAAATCAAGCAATTAGTCGCAGTCATAGTAACCAGCTAAATAATGCCTCATATATTGTGCACTTTCCCTGCTTTGAGCTCATTTTCCCTTACTCCCGCTCCCTGCGCTTGCACTCCCTAATAAATTAGTGTTGCATAAACCTTTATCTCATTCTCTGCTTTCTGGGAAAATCAGATGAAAACACTACTTGACAAAATTTCTGTGAGAAATAGACTTTTAAAATAATAGAAATCAAAGTGCTTTGCAAGCACGTTATGTAATAGCACATGATGTAACTATTAGCTTATAGTTATTGAGTCTATTTCAAGTCTATGTTGCAAATAGAGTGGGATAGGAAAATCCATAGGCAGTATAGCAGGTAAACACTCTCTTGTCTGTACTCCCAGCCCATTACTTTGATCCCAGTAATCCTGATTTACAGAGTGCTTGTCACTCCACCTACTCTCCTTCTTAAATTTCAAGGGTTACTTTCTCCAGGAAGGCTCCTGGATTGACATAGCTCCTTCAACCCTATTATGATAATCACCACCACTAAGAAACACAATTTCAGGCCACATTTTATGGAGATCCTTGTTGACTAGAATTTCATCTTGTGTATTATATGTGAGCTCCCTGAGAGCAGAGTCTGAGTTCACCCATTAGTATAACTTTAGGATAACTTCTAAGCTACGCAGCTGATTCTCCCTCAGGACAGCAGGTTTTCCTAATACATTTGGACTGATTTAAGAAAATTATTCCATACTCTCTCACCTGAGTCCCTTCTGACCAACAACCTAAGTGTGATCACAGGGAGGCAATTTAGTGTGGGTGACAGTACTGGGAAAATAGGGATTTGTGGTAAGAAAACTTGACTCAGGCCCTGGATCTACCATTTAAATGCTGCATGATTCTGAGGCTCAGTGTCTGTGATGATTAATTTTATGTATCAACTTGACTGAGGTACAGGATGTTCAGATATTTAATTAAACATTATTTTAAATGTGTCTGTGAAGGTATTTCTGGATGAGATTAACACTTGAATTGGCAGACTGAGGAAAAAATATTGCCTTCCTCACAACTGGTGGGCCTCATTCAATCCATTATAGTTCTCAATAGAACAAAAAACTAAGAGAGAATTCACAAAAGGTGGAGTAAGAGGGAATTCACTCTCTCTACCTGACTGTCTTTGAGCTAGGCCATCAATAGTGTTCTGCCTTCCAACTCAGACTTGGACTGGAACTTACATCATCAGTTCTCCTGGTTCTCACATCTTCAGACTTGGACTGGGCTATACCATTAGGTATCCTGGGTTTCCAGCTTGCTAACTGCAGATTCTGGACTTTTCAGCCTCCATAAGGGTGTAAGCCA